>NC_081407.1:757803007-758128007 GCF_030272615.1 Cryptomeria japonica | reverse complement strand
GACCCTCTCATGGATGAAAGACAAATTCCAAATCCAAGACCTTCAAGAACCCCAAAATGGTTACTTTAAATTGATGAGAACATTATTACGAATCTTGAAGGCAAGAGGTCAACAAGAACCGTTTGATTGTGGGCTACACAACTTTTCGACCAAAATTTTAGCAATAAGACATTGACCGAGCAATGCCATATTTTTGTTCAATTGCTAAAGATCATAAACATGAGACCATTGCTAAATAAATTGAAGATTCGTATGAACAAGAAGATGGAGAGAAATTCTATTATTGCCAAAAATCTATTTGATGCTCTCAATTCTATTGGAAAGAATACCAAGGAAAGAGGTAAGAGAGCTGCTCAAAGAGTGATTACAACCTCCTTAGTAAGACATCAATTGAGGAAGGCTTGTCAAATGAGAAAAACTTGTGTTGATTTGAACATAAACCGTAAAACTTTGGATAGAGCACTTGCACAAAGACAAAGACTTGACGATCCACTTCAACATGATACATGGGCTTTTGGTGGGAAGCTTCCATGTGTTGATAGAAAGTTGATAGACAATGTGAAGGAGGAGATTCAACAATTTGGGCACTCTAATTCTATAGTATCACCCAATGTAAAGGACATTTTTAAATTAAGAATCAGCAACCAAGACTACACACCGCATCCCAAACATTTCTTGGAATCAAGCCAAACAATGTTGTACAAAAAAAATTGTGAAGTACATCCAACTTTGCAAATATCACAAACGGCCTTTGAATCTTTGAAGCCATTTTATTGTGTACCTCTTAAGATTCATAATACTTGTTGTTGCAAGTACCATGTGGAGTTTTCAATGTACCATGAACTTTTATGCCATATTCGTTCTATAATGCATACTAATGAGATGTTGCAGAAGTGTGGTGCAATGCTATTTCCGAGATCATCAAGATAATTGAAAGATCTATTTTTATGCCCTAGAGATGATGGCTGCTATTTCTATAGAAATAATTGTTTGAATGAGAAGTGTTGACAATGTGGTGAGTTGTCAAAGTTTGTTTCATGTTTTCATGAGGGCAACGAACATGAGTTTGGAAAGAATTATGTTGAGAAAAAAAGATATGAGACATGAAATATACTTTGAAGTGTGGAGGTGAAGGTTCTAGATGTGAATTAGTCTCAAGAGAAGTGAGTGTTGCTGATTTTATTTTGGATTTTAAGGAAAATCTTTTTTACAAGTATGCAAGGAACACCCATAGGTCTCATTGGTTGGATCAATAGTTGAGGATGTGTAAGAACTCTTTCCCGATTGGCACTATTGTATCGGTGGTTGATTTTGCAGAGAACTATACATTGCAACCACATAATGAGGTATAGTCTCAGTACTACAATTCAATCCAGATTGCATAAAAAATGATTATATTTCACCTTATTTACATTGAGAATCCATCAAAACACTTGTCTTCCAAATTTGACCTCGTGGAGGTCTGATGAGGTCTGATGAGCAAGGAGGTCATTAAATTTGGTGAAGTTGCCAAAGGCAACCAAATTTAACACTTACAATCTAGATGAAATGAATTATATATAATTTGAAGATTATACAAACAACACTTACGATGAAATGAAATGAATTGTATTGTTTATTAAATAACCATTATTAACCATTGTTAATTATTGGATTGAAGATTAAAGTTTAAAATGATAACACCATGCACACATGAGCAACAATTGATATGATCAAATATCAACTTTTGTATATATGAAAATGTCAAATGATTACAAGTGTATGTCCATACACAAATGTGGCATAAACACCAACTCAAACAAAATGTATGTCTATATACGTGAATGTATGTCCATATACAAAATATACATGCCAACTAGACATGTAATCATCCCAAAACTATCTATAACATCCTAGGCTACTGATGGATCATCAAAATTGATCCTCTTTGCCGCACTGCTCGGCTCTAAAGGATCCTGCACAAGAAAAAACAAACTACGATTAAGATTAGTTATATTATATAACTCACATTCGAAAAGTTAACATAAAAATGAACTATAATTGAACTATTCTTATTTACCTCATCTCCACATTTTCTCTTCGGCTTTGGAGCACTCTTGATGTATGTCTTCGGTAGAGGAGGTATGTTTTCAATATTTTCATACACAACCTACATATGTTCACAAACATGACATTGATACAAGTTAGCATATAATTGTCACTGATAATAACGAATTATATCTACTAAACACAAAAGAAAATAAACACACATGTAATTGAGGCATCTCTTCTTCTTCTTCTTCTTCTTCTTCTTCAGGTATAGTGGGTGTAGTCAACAAGGACGTGAAGCCAAGATTTTTATGTACATATACACAGCAAGTATGTGAAACTATCAATCTATGTCTAGACGTGTATAATCATTATAAGTTATTTAAACTATTAATTCAATCATATTTGCATTCAATTACCTTTCCCTTGTCTCGAGCTGCACTACCAGATCCTGAATCGCACAGCCCCACACTCGCGCTACTTGTGCCCTACAAGAGTAAAATAAGATATACATGCAAGTTACTACATAATCTAATTAATACCAATATAAATGATGAGAATGTATGTACAATAAAATACAAACGACTAGGTGCAATAATATATGTACCATAAAGCTATCAAGGCCAATGAAATGGCCATCAAGGTGCCCTCCTAGATCTATGTCAACTCCTCCTCTGTCATCAACTATTAAATAGACCATGTAAATAAAAATTAGTACTTAATATTATCTAGATTATAAATATTCATTTAAAATATAAAATAGACTGTGAAAATACAAATCTTACCACTACATCATCAATGTATGATGAAGGTGCCTCCTCGCTTCTAGCATGCGAGGACTCTTCGGGGTATCCTCCAGTCCCTATCATAACATCTGGTGCATCGTGCATCTCATGCACCTCATAATCTACAGTGTGCGTAGGAGGATCAACAGGCTATCCAAATGGACCCAAGCATAGGTGCCCACACATGACACAACTATGGGGCACGCAAATGTGTGGATTTGAGGAGGACGTGTCAGCACCACTAGATGCATTGCTACCATCAAAATTAGGTTGAGCTACTACCCCAGCCTGAGAAACCAAAAGGCTACTCAAAGAGTGAATAACAGATATGGTTCATGACGCCGCCTCACAGATGATATCTGGATGCTGCACTGGAGGTGGGGGATCAACAGGAGGAGGGGGAACATATGGGCCTTGGACAACTCTGACTGCCCTAGGTCTATTTTGGGGCATACCTAAACCCACACCCTGGAAAGGTTGGATGTCAAAGTAGTTCACATGTTATCCTAAAACAAACTCAGCATACAATTTTTTGATGAAGTAGAAGGGGACATCAAGATTGTTGTTGGGTGGTTTATCGAAAACCATCCACCAACGATCCCAATTTTTTTTCACAATATCATCATTTGTGCACCATTTAATAGAAAGTTTTATTTTTTTGGGGTCTACGGGCTGACTAGTGCAGGGATTCACAAACAATGCGGTGATAGTGGCTTTGGATATCTCGAGATCCTTGATCTCCTTATAGGAGAAGCCATCCACATATTGTTCCCTCATAGAATCTCGCCACAAAAGAGCGACATTGTGCTCCTCAATGACGATTTCTATACTCTTTATGATGGACGTGAGGGGATCAAACATTGGGTTTAGGTGAGGGATCCTACGATAGACATCTGCAATCCCCTTAAATTGGTTTTAATTTTGTGCAATTAAATCCTGAATTGAGGGGAGGTTTGGCAAAGGAGGGTTTTGTGCAGGAGGGTTTGGTTGTTGCAGTTGTGGTTGATCAACGTTTTCACTGTTATCCCCCATTTTTAACCTAATTGAATGTAAACAATTCAATTTAATAACAAATTTGAACAATTTTGTATTGGATTTGAAAGAACCTAGTTTTCATGAAGAAAACATATTTTGAATGAAAAAACAAATAAACATTAAAAAAATGCAAAAATTTGAATGAAAATGATGAAAAACAATAAAAATCCTACCTTTTATTGGATTTTTTTTGCAAATTTGGGTCACAAAATCGGATATCGGGTCCAACCGAATATTGGATTTGATAGAATTCGCACAGTCTGTGGGTTATTTTAGGCCACTTTTATTGTCTCAGAGAAATTGGATATCTGATAAAATCTGATATCCGATTTTTATAGTTAAATTATTTTAAAATAACATTATATTATATATATATTTGATGGATAATAGGTTGTGGTGGAATAATTGTATTAATAAAATGAAAATACATGAAATTTTAAAACTCGATTTAGTGTGGGCACCGGTAGGAAAGAATCGGGTGAAGAAAACCTCCGATCTTGCCCAAGGCAAAATAATTCCTGGAAATAATCAAGTAATGCAGTAAATGGTCAGATGCCATTTCAAAAAATTACAATTGATAATTCCTGTCGAGTACACTATACTCGTTCCATCGCAAATGGATACATGATTTGACTGTAGTGGAGTCATATTCTGCTCATATTGAGATGGTGATGTTATGAGTAAGACTTGACGAAGACCTCCACCCGAATCCTGCAAAGTCAGATTGCCAAAACAAAAACCACATTCTTCCTACACACTGTTAGGCTAGTTTCAATTAAGAATTACGAGCAATTGTAACCCAAAATTGATAAATTCCACTATTTTGTCTTAATACCAACATTTCCATAGATTTCCACTATGAGAACATACCAAAAGATTTCAAAACAAGATAGATCAATATACTCTCAAACCTGCCTGACAAAAACTTACAGATATATCGAAGAGAAATCAAGATAAGCAAGACCCAAGCAAGATTTAGTTGCCAAATCTAAGTATGCATAGCATAACCTAGTCTAGGGTTGTGACAACCGTAGACAAATTTAGGAGACCTAGCCACAGAAAATTAATAAAGGAAGCGAAAATCCCAGCCTACATCTACCTACAAAAAATATATGGACAAATATATATACAAAAAAAGATATATAAATATATGTATATCTATATATACATACACACACACACATATACATGTATATATATACATACATATACATACATGTATATATATATATATATGTATATGTATAGATATATACATGTATGTATATATATACATGTATATATCTATATATATACATATATGTATGTATGTATGTATGTATGTATAATATATACATACATACATGTATGTATATATATGTATATACATACATGTTCACAAAACCATCCGCTTAAACCCAAATGCGGGGCTAACTATATCAACCATATATATATATATATATGCAAAACTCTGAGAATGTACCCAAATCAGAGAAGACAATTAATTTAAATTTGAGGTGGAAGGAACACAAAGCTAGAAAATAAACAAACTAACAACACAACTAAGCTAAATATAATATTAACATAAAAATCCATATGCCTATATTACCTTCAACAGAACTTAAAGCAAAAATTAGTCATTAGGTATCAAAGGTGTCATGTCGGAGCCAAGAGAGACGATATAGTTAAGAGTAAACCAAAAGAAAAGCAAAAAACTGCCTTGCAAAAAGAGAGTAAATCCTAGGATTCAGGAGAAGCCCGACTCCTTTTCAACCGATCCTTGCTTGTCGACGACCCTGATCTAATAGAGGATTCTCCTGGTCTAGAGGTCAGGGCAGAGGGGATCTCTACATTGTCAGGGACTACTTCAATGTCTTTCACCTAGAGATAGTTAGCAAGCCATCTATTACAAAGTGGTTTTTTAACATGCAAAAGCCACATGAGGAAGAATAAATTTTGCTACCTTATCAGATTGTAGGCCGCAAAGGCAGCCTCATCTTCTATTTCCAAGATTGGAAATCTTGGCACCGGTTTGTTCTTCCATATGAACCTGTCATAGTTTTGAGGCTTAGGGATAGTTAAATCCTCATCCACATTGATGACAACCCTATCCAATTCGCCCAACAGTTCCTTCTTGAAGACACTTCGGCATAATTTCATAACCACCTCCCTATCCTTCTCAAAGTGCATGGCCACTGCTAGAAACATTGCAGCTATATCAGAGTTGGCCCTAGTTCGGTCATCATTCTTGATATGCTCTTCCCCTAATATTTCCTTAACTGCCTAGATAACTAGGACATTAGGGAAGACAAGAATACCTTTCAATCTATCTTCTTTGATGCCCCCTATAAATGCCATTTGTCTCTTAAGCCCAACTAGTCTCAGCGGTGTGTCCATAATGAGCCCAAATCACTCAGATCATCGGACAACCTAGATTACCAACTGCTCTATAGAGAAAGATATAAGAAGCTACTACTTTAGTAATCGTGCTTAGAAAAGCATCGTAAAAGATAGCTCTACTATCTTGAAAAAGGACCTATTTAATCGCTTAAGAGTGTCAGAGAGGGAGGAATGAAGGGTCACGATGCAAAGAAAATGATGAAAGACGATCTCCGAGATCAAGGTAATTAATACCGATGACATTAATTAAACTCTCTACGTACTGATCACAGCTAGCGCATGAGACAAGGAAGGTCAAATCAATGCCTCTATAGATGCCGTCGGAATAGAGGTTTTAAGTCAAATAGAAGAGAAGGCTATATAAGAATACATATAAATATATATATTAATATATATATATATATATAAATGTATATATGAATATATATATATATATGAAGGAGAATAGATAAATATATATACAATTTTATGATACTTATGAAATATAGATATCTATCGATATATATGAATGCATATATATATATATATATATATGATCATATATACCTATCTATATATATTAGACTAAATTTAACTTAAATTAAAAATTAATACAATTTATTATTCATATACTATGTCAATTGAGGATAGCATATGAAAATATGATCTGGGTATCCTAAGAATCTATGTTTATCATAGATGAACATATATACATATCTCTCTCTCTCTCTCTCTCTCTCTCTCTATATATATATATATATATATATATATAGAGAGAGAGAGAGAGAGAGAGAGAGAGAGAGAGTTGTATATATATATATATATATATATATATATATATATGCAGATATAATTATGTGTATGCATGAGGCTGAAAATATGAAAATATGAGAGTAAGGGATGAGTACAAATTAGTACTAAGACCTGGGTGTTATTGTAAGATGTCTCTGATTGCCCGTGAATTGACTAATCTAAGCGAACAAGGATCAAGGACATAGTTGTATTTGTTCCATCTTCCCCTATATTGGCTAGATTATCCACCATCGAGTTACCTTCTCTGTATATATGGTTTATTGCATAATCTGAGAAGTTATCTAGTAATGATAGAGCTCTATCCAAAAGGCTTCTAAGTTCCTAGTTTGGCATTGTTCTGGTTCTGATTGCATTAATTATAATGGTTGAGTCACCTCAATTTCTAATTTGGATATTTTCAATTGCCTACACAGGTTTAATCCTTCTATTAGGCCAAACATTTATGCAATGTTGTTAGTGCATTGTCCTAAATGTATGGATTTTGAGCCAATGCAACTACCATTGTCCGAATGTATTATACAAACTGCACTTGCCAGCCCTGAGTTTCCTCTGGATGCTCCATCGAAGTTGAGTTTATACCACCCATTCCCTGGGGGTAACCATTTGCATGCTCTCCTCACCGCACTTTTATCTATGCCTTCCTTCCCAACAAAGGGGGGGGTCTTGATCCCCTTCCATTGCTTTCTGATAAAGTTGTCCCAATTTGTAAATATCTTGTCATGTTGTGGGATAGACAAGTTCTTTCTATTGGTTATTTCAATCACAGAGGCTTCCATCTTTCCTATAAGTTTCTCCACCTGCATTTTTGTATCCTTAAATATTCTCCTATTCCTCTCCTTCCATATTTCCCAGATGACTATGGCTGGACTGCAGATCCATAAGTTGTGGAACACATTATTTCTTTTGATGATCAACCATCCTTTGAACCACTCCATCAGAGAGGGGATAAGAGCACCTGACCATCCTAGTTGGGCCATCAGCCAGTACCAACATTTTATGAGTAATTGCAGGTTGTAATGATATGGTCATATGTTTCCTCATTTTCCTTACATAGGAGGCAGATTGAAGGCCCTTCATAACCTCTAGGTTTAAATTATTTTGTAGTGAGAACCCTTCCTTGGATTGCAGCACAGGCGAAGAAACCTGCTTTTGGGAGACAAACTTTGTCCCAACATAGTATAGTCGTGATGTAATCCTTGCAGACCTTTTCCCCATCGTATATGGTTCTGAAACCATCTCTATAGTTGTACTACACATCCTTAGATTTAGACCATATCATTTCATCTGACCCATATCTGAATATTGTCCTTCTACAACTGAGTATTTGATGTAGTTCTTGAAATTTGTTATCCATCATGAAAGGACGCATGTCTTTCCATTTCCACCCAATTGCTAAGTTTGGTTCCATTGTTATATATTCCCTTACATAATTACCCCATAGGCTTTTCAATTGTTCCTTTATGCTAGTAGTATCCATAAGCTTGTCTATCTAAGGATGTCCCCCCAAGTTTCTACCCAGAACAAAGCAGATTTGCCATCGTGAATGTCCCAGGACATGAAGTTGGATATGAGTGTGCGACATTCCTTTATGAAATTCCAGATTCTCAAACCCTTGGGTGGTTCCATATCCCCAAATACTACCTCCCTATGATTACTCGTAAGATACTTGTTCCTAAGGATTATGGCCCACTTGGCTTCTGAGGAGGTGTATAATCTCCATACCAGCTTTGCCCCTAAGGCTTTATTTTGACAAAGAATTTTCCTAATCCCTGTACCTCCATCACATCTCTCTCAACATATTTTTTCCCATGCTATCAATTTAAGTTTGTTCATGTCCTCTGTGCCTTGCCAATAGAAATTTCTGATTGTTTGAGTCAATTTCTTATGGGCTCCTTTCGAAAGTGGGATACATGAAAGTAGGTAGATGGGCATCGCCGCCAAGACTGTCTTAATAAGTGTTAATATTCCTGCTCTAGTTAGCCATAAGCCTTTCCAAGAAGATAGCCTTTTCCTAACCTTCTCATTCAAGGGATCCCAGAGTTTATTAGTCTTGATGCCTTTGTCGAAAGGCATCCCTAGATATGTAAATGGTAATTGACCAATTATTTAACCTAAAAATGATGCAATTCTAAATTCCTCCTATGCTATCATGTTAAAAAAGAATATTTCAGATTTTTCCCCATTGACCTTTTCCCCGGATGCAACCCATAAGAGTGCAATATTCTCTATATTTTCTTGGCTTCATTCAACTTACCTTTCCCTAGAATCATTGTATCCTCAACAAACTGTTGGTGAGTGCATAGATCTACATCTCATGTGATCTGGATACCCACAAGCCTTCCCACTCTCTGAGATGCATCAAAGCATCTTCCTAGGGATTCAGACATAATAATGAATAAAAATGGGGAGAGTGGGTCTCCCTGCCTCAGGCCCCTAGTTTCTCCAAAAAACCCTTCCAAATTTCCATTCAATAGGATTGAAAACCTTGGGTTTGAGATGCAGAAATGGATCCAATTTACCCATTGTTTGTCAAAGCCAAAAGCTCTCATGCAACTACAAAGGAAATACCAATCCACTTTGTCATATGCCTTTTTAATATCTAGTTTTATCATCATGTTTGGTTGGCCTTGGGCCTAAATGGAGTAGATAGCTTCTTGGACTATGACTATCCCATCCAAAATTGATCTATTGGGAACAAAACCAGTTTGCTCTTCTGAGATAATGGTTGGCAATAATTTTTTTAACCTATTGGCCATGACCTTTGATAATAATTTATAAATCACATTGCACAAAGAAATGGGTTTGAACTCTTCCCATTTTGAGGGATTATCCTTCTTCGGGAGTAAGGCTAGGAAGGTGTTGTTGATTTATTTCAAGAGTTTCTCCGCATTACGGGCAGATTCTAGGGTATCAGTGACCTCATCTCCTAAAATGTGCCAACATTTCTGAAAAAAACCTACGAGAAAGCCATCTGGCCCAGGGGCCTTGTCCCCTTGGAATTTAGATAGAGCAGTTTTAACTTCTTCATGAGTGATTTTGGAATTCAACATATGATTGTCGTCATTTGTTATTAGTTTAGGTATGTTTTTTAATAAGGCCCTATTGTTAAGGAGGTCTGAATGCTCCCAGTTGTTGAGAATATTTTTAAAATATTGGGTTGCATCCTCCGCAATTAGATTTTGTTCTGTAATGGTCTGCCCATCGTCGCTGATGATCTGAGTAATTATGTTTCTTGCCCTTTTCAGTTTGACATTGTTGTGGAAAAATTTGGTGTTTCTGTCTTCATCCTCTAGCCAAGTTTCTCTAGATTTTTGTTTCCAGAATATCTCTTCCTTGGCCAAACTATCCTCATACTCACATAGAAGCTTTTTCTCTGCCTCATATGTTGTTTGGGTCATCCCATGTTGCATAACATCATTATTCACAAGTTCCAGTTCCTTTTCAATTCTTATCTTCTCCTTGAAGATGTTTTTGAATTTCTTTTTGTTCCAATCTAGCAGTTTATGTTTAATGTCTTTCAGCTTTGATACAAGACACTACAATTTGGATCCAACAAAGACACCTTCATTCCACCATTTCTAGATATTAGGGAGAAACTCCTCATGTTTGAGCCACATCAATTCGAACTTGAATGGGCACCCAGATGTCCTTGCTTCCCATAATAACTCTAATAGCACTGGGTAGTGGTTAGAGCCTGACCATGGTAATACAATGGCTTTTAACTTGAAGTTAAAGTCAGACAGGTCTCCTTTGAAAAAAAAATTGTCTAGAGTTTCAGCAATGTTGCAGAATCCTTTTCTTTTGTTATTCCATGTATGCAAGCCCAACTTAGTCCTAATTTCCAAGAGATTGTTTTCACTTATCCAATTAGCAAAGTCTCTTTGTGGTTGTTTGATGGACCTTATCCCCCCACTTTTGTCTGTTGTGTGTAGAATGGTGTTAAAATCACCTCCTATGATCCTGCACATCGCCACTTTTTGGCCCCCTATGAGTGGAAAAGGCTATTTTTTTCACATCACTACTTTTTGGCCCCCCATGATCCTGCACTAACCCCTTACCTCTATCTCCCCTCTCCCTGTCTCCATATACCTCTACCTCCCTCCCTCCCTACCTCTATTCATCTACATAAATATTTCTCTCTTCCTCTCTCTCCCTCCCTCCTTCCCTCTCTACTTTTCTTTATCTCACTCTCTTTATCTCCCCTCTCCTTCTATCCACCTATCTCTCTTTTCATCTCTCTCTCTACTTTTATCTCCCCTAACTCTCTACCTCCTTTTTTCCATACTACTCTCTCTCTCCCTCTATCTCACTCACTCACACACACACACACACATTCCCTCTTTGTGTTGTAAGGTGTGCACCCCTTGTCTCCTTGTGATGTGCAGCGTAGCGCTCGGGTTTGTGTCATGTCTTAACTGCCTCCTATGGATTCTATAAGTCTACGGGTTGTATCGAGCATAAACAGGTCAATCTTTTGGTGCAATGGACACCATACTTGTAACAAGTTTTATCAGAGACTGGGTCATAAGTTCAAACCCCCTCACTTGCGCTAGGGGGGATTGTTGCAAGTTGTGTGCACTTGGTCTCCTTGTGTTGTGCAACACAATGATTGGTTTTGTGGCATGGCTTAACCACCTCCTCTGGATTCTATAAGTCTAGTGGTTGTATCGAGAATTAATAGGTTGGTATTTTGGTGCAATGACAATCGTACTTATAATAATTTGTACCATCTCTCTCTAACTACAGTTGGTCTCTATCTACCCTCCTCTTTGAATACCTAGATCCTTCCCTTCCTCACTCCAAATCTTCTTGTTTCTTCTATCTATCTCACCTCTCTCTATCTAGGTATTTAGATAAATAGAGTACGAGGGGAGTGCATGAGAGGTCTAGGTAGATATAAATAAATAGAGAGAAAAGGAAGGAGGGAGAGAGGTAAAGAAATAGGTAGGGAGGGAAAGAGATGGAGGTTGAGAAAGAAGTAATATAGAGAGAGTGGGGAGAGAAGTGAGATTGATAAAAGTGGCAAGGGAAGGTTCAAGAGATAGAAGAACAGATATAAATAGAGGTCTTGTAGGGGTATATATATATATATATAAAAAGAGAGAGAGGAAGAGGGGAGATTGTGATAAGTTCAAAGGGGGGACTTATATATATATAGAGAGAGAGAGATGGAGAGGGAAGGAGAGAGATAGATATAGGTAGAGATAGAAGGGGGGAGAGAGAGGAGGGAAGGAGATCTATGTAGTAAAATAGAGGAAGGGGGTGAGAGGGAAGTATGTAGAGCGAGACATATTCAAAGAAGGGTGTGAGAGAGGTAGAAAGATATGTCTAGATCTTGGGCTGGAAAGGAGAGTGAGATAGAGAGAGGTAGAGAGAGGGGAGAGAGGAAGAGTGATAGGGAGAGAGATAGGTATAAAGCTTGGGAGAGAAAAAGAGAGTGAGATAAAGAGAAATAGAGAAGGAAGGAGAGAGGGAGGGAGTGAGAGAGATAGAGGGATATTTATGTAGATAAATAAAGGTAGAGCAGGAGGGATGTAAAGGTATGTAGAGAGAGGGTGGGGGAGAGAGAGGTGGGATAGAAGGTTGGGGAGGGGGGGTGCCCACCATGAGAGGTGGCACACACTACTCCAAAGGAGGGTGAGGGCAATGGTGAACAAAACCACCACCCTTTTACAAGTACATCAGAGAAATGCATAAGGTGAGTGCTTTACATGGTAAGAGTTAAGTTTCCATCAAACCCATTTAAAAGGGAAGGATGAAATGCATAGTGGTCGATACATTTGACCAACCAAATCGACCCCATTTAAATAGGGCAAGTGCCTATGTGTAAGCGCACCCTATTACATATCATAATAATATAGTTATAAGTTACACCTAATATAAAGGTGGACTTAGTCAATAGGCATGTGTTAATTAGAGATAGAAACCTATTTGTTTAGGTAAGTGATAAGTATGACTAATCATAATTTGACTTAGTAAATTATGAGTGATTCATAGTAGAATTAAGTTGGACTTTATATGTGTGAACTTGGTAGTTGTTGGAAGCCACATGGTCTTAGTAGTGGCATTAGAAGAGAGAGTGGTGGCAAATTTGAGAGCTTAATTCTAGAATTAGGTCTCTCAAACTCATGTATATATAGAGGAGCTCTCTTTCTTCTTAAAACATCTTTTCTTTTTGACTTTGCAAATTGCTTATTGCTTATTTTTTATTCTTCATTTGTGTGATAAAGAGGATAGTTCAAGTTTTGTGAGGAAGTAGGATAGTTGTTATCTTTGATAGCTTGTGTGATTCTATGATTGTGGATAAGTTGTGGAGCCAATGTGATTATGATTAGGAATCAATATCTATGTGGAAGCTATAATCCAAACATGAGGATTCTATCTTTTCCTTTATATTGAAATATGTTTGAATGCAATTATCTTAGGGAAAGATGTAGTAGAAGCTTAAGCAAAGTAATTTGTTTGGATTTATGTTACTTGTAGAACATGCATACACAAATTTGATAGAAACTTGTTGTTACCCTTTATGATTGGGTACATGTATAAGTGTATAATATCTATGTTAGAAGTTGTGTAATGGTGTGTATCTTTGGTGTGTGGAAATGATTGATTTGGTTAATCTTGGGGTTAGGACAATTTGTGGATGGGAGTAACCTAGTTAGTCATCTTGTTACTAACTTAATGGGAATGATATGGGAAATAGAATAAATGGTCAAGTATACCAAATTAAGCAATGAAGTGGGTGGATATACAACTCACACCTGAAGTACTAGGTGATGAATTCTTTCGCCAAAGTAGTGTAGGTTGCCATTGTCTACACTATCATTTCACTATGATCTAGGTTTAAATACTAGACGGGGAACATCATACATGTAAGTTGTAGCCAATGTATGGTAGCTCTAGATATGTAGAACATAACACTATGCTCACAAGGCTATTATTATGAGGTCACCAAACAAATCTCTTCATCAAAGGGTCGAGTCGCTTCAGTTAGAAGAGGCACAGGGGACTATAAAGTGTTAGTTGGGTGGAAAAGTGCTTGAGTGATGGTCTTGGGTGATCCCATAATACTGGGTTACACTTTTTGACCAAACTTGACACTAAAATGAGCATTTTTTATTAGATCTTTACTTTCTAAAACCTATAGTAACTAAACCATTAATAATTTGAAGATGAAGTAAACTACTAATTTGTGATATTTTTCATATAGATTCTAAATATATATATATTTAAAATAATTAGAAAATAATTGTCCATATTGTTATGTAACTTTTAATAACTCAATATTTACAGTAATCAACATTTTTTAGAAGTGACATTTACTCGACCTAATGCATAACATTTTTTATAGCAAGAAGGAAATTCTAACTTTTGAAATATAGAATTGTCACACCAATATCTAGTGAATGAATATTTTTTCATGATACACACACACACACATATATAATTTTTGAAGACAAAGTATTTGTAATTTGGATAGAGGTGTATTTTGTAATGCATAACTTTTTTTGTATGTATTTGAATTAACTTCTTTTTGTGTTGAAATGAGGATATCAATACCCAGGGAAAATATATTTTTTTACAATTTTTTTTCTCTATTTTTTAATTTTTCCACGTGTGAAACACAATCCTTAATCTTTAATGAAAAACCTACATTCATAAAAAATAAAACATAAATATATTAATGAAATTAAATATATTAAAAATTATACTATTTGGAAAGCTTATAATGACTAAATACCTAAAAAAAAGGCTTCTAAATGAATTCATTTGACCCCCCAATAGCTAATGTAAAAGTGTTTTTTTATCAGCATTTTGATAGGTGCGAAGGAGACTCCATTGCAGGTATGATTTAGAAGTAGGTAGGTCTTATCTAATAAATTTTGATCTAAGAACCTTTGATCTAACTCTCCTCAATTAATTACTTCAAATGGGACCTCTGAAAGCTTAAATCACTATATTTTCTAAAAAATGTATGATTTCAGCAAAAATCAGGATATACCAAAAAGTGTAACCTAGTATTGTGGGATCACCATCTTCCTCATGCAATTGGTGACTAATGTTTGAGGATGTATTCAAGCACAAAAATAAATCATAAAACATTTACCATGCATCTACAACACATAACACCAATATTTGTATGTTGAAAACCCGATAAAGGGAAAAACCACGGTGGGAAACCCTACCCACAGTCAGATGATACTTGTGTAGTAAGCATGTGATTACAATAAGGGGCTTGCACATGTAGAAAGGCACACTACCTAGAGCATACTGCTAATCACTAAGGAGCCTCACTGACTACAAGAAATCTTCATACTACAATCCGAAAAGAAGATTGAACTGCAATAATAGCATCTCCTACGCTTGAGTATAGTTTTGGTTAAGCTCAATACTAGAGGTCTTAAACCTCTTACAAAAAACCAATTCGATCACCTATGATTGACCAAAACCTCTACATATGATTACAAATTTATTCGCACATAGATAATCCCATAACCCATAACTATAACCATGATCTACAAATAGATCTTACATCATATTTATACAAGCCCTGGACCTAAACAATTAGGTTGGCCACCTAAAAGATAATACAATAAATCCATTACATAAATACACAAATCAATAATAACCCAAGTTGGCCTAAGGCTGAAATAACATTATCCAATCAATAAACCCAACGGTAATGCATCGGGAGCATCCACCAACACATTACACAAATTGGTCCATAACCTAGGTGTCAATAACATAAAATAGCACCGGACCTAAAATAGGTCACCATAAGCCAAATGCAACACCACCAATCAACTGGAACATTAACATGATAACCATCAACATCCTGAGAACCTTCTAGAAGACGCACCAGCATCACTTATCAAATCCAACAAAAGATCTTCAACAAAGATTTGTCGATAAAACCTTTATCGGTAACCAAAAGGCTTATTAGAACATATGATAGCTTCCAGATCACCAAATCCTGGACCAACTAAATGTGACACATCTGAACCACATGAATGAATGAACCAAACCATTTCCACCAATCTGAACATATTGGAGACCAATCTCCTGATCATCATCACAATCCAATCATTCTACCATAACCCAATAGACAACCAAATAAGCTAGTGTTGACATCAATGACAAACATCAATGCAACACATAATCAATTCCTTCACATTGACAACAATCTCCCCCTTTGGCATTGATGGCAACACTAGATGTGAAAAACATCCAAGTTCCAAGAAATGCCAACCAAGTCTCGCCCAATGGAAGATACCCAACGATCTCCCACAAATGATATATCAATGAAGCTCTAAAAAAATTATCTCTGTACCAATTAACCATCCGTAGACCTAAACCAAACTCCCCCTGTGGGATACAACCAATCTGAAATTTTGTTTCTCCCCCTTTGACTGATATCTTTGTTTTTCTTTGTTTTGCTTTGTCTTTGAATGGAATACCAGATTCTTTGATATGTCAATAGCAGTAGAGTTATCATAGTTAATAATTACCGGTTCATCACAGTCTAGCCTTATGTCTTTCAACATTTGTTTCATCCATAGAATTTGTGTACAGTTAGTAGCAGCATCAACATACTCAGCTTCAACAGTAGATAAAGAAGTACATAATTGTTTCTTATTGATCCATGAAACAATTTTCTTTCCAAGAAAATCTAAACCAAATGTTCTTTTTCGGTTATCTATATCTCCAGCCCAATCTGCATCTGTATATGCACATAGTGTAAAGTCATCATCTTTAGGATAACATAAACCATATTCAGTTGTTCCTTGTAAATATCTAAAAATCCTTTTCAGGACATTATCATGATTCTCTCTTGGATCACTCTGATACCTTGATACAATACAAATTGCATTCATTATATCTGGTCTAGTCTCAGTCAAATATAACAAACCTCCAATCATAGATTTGTACCTTGTAGGGTTTACCTGGGTTGATACATATTTCTTTGTCGATTTCTCACTTGTAACCATAGGAGTACCAACCGGTTTAGAATTTTCCATACCAAATTTCTTCAACAACTCTCTAGCATACTTAGTTTGACTGATGAAAATACCTTTATCAGTTTGAGTAATCTACAAACCTAAGAAAAATCTCATTTCTCCAATCATAGACATCTCAAATTCATTCTTCATATTACCAGATAATTCCATACATAACTTTTTCTCACCTCCAAAAATGATATCATCAACAAAGACCTCAATAATCAATATGTCATTATTAGTGATCTTATAATACAAGTTACTGTCAGCATTACCTTTAGTGAAACCAAGCTTCAAAAGATATTTGTCCAATCTGGCATACCAAGCTCTAGGGGCTTGCTTCAATCCATATAAAGCTTTCCTCATTCTGCAAACCATGTGTTTGTCATCTGAAAGTGAAAATCCATAAGGTTGCTCAATGTAGACTTCCTCTTCAAGATCTCCTCTTAGGAATGCACACTTAACATCCATTTGATAAACCTTGTAGTTCTTATGGGCAACATAAGCACAAAATAATCTCACAGCTTCAATCCTTGCTACCAGAGAAAAAGTTTCAGCATAATCAATTCCTTCCTTATGAGAATATCCTTTGCAGACCAATCTAGCCTTATTTCTCACAACTTGTCCATCTTCATTCAATTTATTCCTAAAAACCCATTTAATTCCAATAACATTCTTATTTTTAGGTCGAGGAACTAAAAGTCCACGTGTTGCTCTTTTCTATCTGATCCAATTCCTCTTCCATAGATTTCATCCAACATCCATCCTTACATGCCACAACTACTGATGCCAATTCAATTTGAGAAATTAACCATACCTCTTCAACTACCAACCTTCTTCTTGTCATCACTCATTTGCTCTTGTCTCCAATGATCTGATCTTTTGAATGATTCAACCTTACATATCTGGGAGTCTTCTGACTTTCTGTTTCTCTTCTCTGATCTTCAGTTACTGTTGAATTTTTTGATATTGTCGGGGTAACTAGTTCAACATTTTGTTTCGGTACAAGCATTGTCAGATCAGTTATAATCATTTTCACTTCATGTTCTCTATCATAAGTTCCGATTTGACCTCTGTACCGCTCATCCACCTTGACATTAGTGCTCTCCACAGTTCTCTGCAATCTTTTGTTATAACATATATATGCTTTGCTTTTAGTTGCATAACCAATAAATATACCTTCATCACATCTAGGATCAAACTTTCCAATGGAATCATTTCTTTTGTTATAGCATTTACTACCAAAGATTAGAAAGTACTTATCTATAGGTGTATGACCAAACCATAACTCATAAGGTGTCTTGTCGGTATCTCCTTTGATGTGAACTCTGTTGAATGTGTATACCGTTGTGCTCACATCTTTTCTCCAATTGACATATCTAAGAGAACCCGAAAGAAGCTTAATGAAGGGAAGCAATAGGAGACCAAGGACACCCCTCCGGCAGTCAAAAAGCAACCTGTGAAGGAGAGAAGACCCACATAGAAGAAGAGACTGACAAAGGATACACCTCCATCATCTGGGAAGAAGGAGAAATATAAACTAGACAAGGCTCTTGAGTCCGGTAAAAGTATAAAAGTTATCCCTCCTTTATTTGTAGAAGAATTGGTAGACCAAATCACTAAGGATGGAATTTTGAGTAATATACAATACTATTATGTACATATGGATGATAAAGAGAAAAAGGAGTCTTCGGACATGCAGTGTCGCGGTTAAAACGCTTCGTTGGTGAAGCGGCCACCATGGTTCAAATCCATGTTGGGCCTTTGTGCTCGCAAGGCCTTGTGCCTTCATTGGGCCGTTGTGCTCGCGGATTTGAACAAGTGAAGTGTGGGGATGAGGTCCCCCGTTTGTGGCCTCACTGGTTCATAGCTCCAGGTCAAAAGTGTTTACCCCTTATAAAAAGAAAAAAATGATAAAGAGAAAAAGGAAATTGAGGAAGCAGTTTTGTTGTACTCATACATATATAAGAAGGCCTTGATAGAGATAGAAAAGAAAATATCGATAGTATTGTATAATAAATTAGATGCTAGAAGACTGTCTGCACTTGAGGAAGATAGGCAAATAAAGATTCAGGAACTGTAAACTATTTGTGGAGCAATCACTAAAGAGGAGATGAAGAAGTGCCTTGAGTTTTCAAATAAAACAACTTTCTAGAGTAGGCACATGCAAGTTAGTCTAATGGTTGGAAGGGTGAATGAAATAGTCAAACAGACCCATGAGGCATGGGTAAAATTATTTATTGATAATCCAAATTTCTTTACATCACCGGAAGTTCCTCCTAAGTCTAACATTCCAGACATTTCGGTTGATGCTAAGGGCAAAGGCAAATTAGGTGAAGTCCCACCAGTTTTGGATAAGAAAATAACTAAGGACATTCTTTCAATAGTCACAAATATACAAGATGTAAATATTGAGGATAATGATCTTCTAACATTGAATGTGGATATGGAAGAGGTAGAGGCAAATCATACTACTGCACCAAGTGGTGAAGCCACCGGTGTTAGTAAGGAGGTAGAGCATATAGAGGATACTGGTAAGATAGATGAACAAACAGACATCGACAAAATTGATGATCCATCGGACACCGGTAAGGGAGAAGAGAAAGACGAGGAAAAGAAGGAAGTTGAGAAGGACAAGGAAGCAGAGAAAGCCAAGGATAATGCACTGATACTGTCACCAGTACAGGAAGAAAAAGGCAAGAAGCTAGATGCAGCCAACCCCTCATTGTTGGCACTTGACACCTAAAATCAAGTGGATCTTAGCCCATATGGAAAGAAAAGCATTGATCAATTGAGCAACTCTGATTTGATGCTTGTTGCAGCTCAGAAACTGATAAAAGAATGTATAGAGGAGAAGCAGGTCATAGAGAAAGCAATCCCAGTGCTACAACAACTTGCTCTGGAGTACCATGTAAGCCCGGTAACCAGTCCTATCGACAAGTTCAAAGGTTTGACTGAGCATATTGCAAAAGAGTTTACCACTTTTAAACAAATCTCAAACTAGCAACTAGTAGTGAGGTATAATGCTGCAAGAAAATCAACTTGTGACAATATGATAGTAGTAGATAAGAACAAGTTGACTAAAGGTCTTAAGTAGATTGATGAGGCT
The DNA here is from genome assembly GCF_030272615.1 of Cryptomeria japonica. Taxonomy (NCBI): domain Eukaryota; kingdom Viridiplantae; phylum Streptophyta; class Pinopsida; order Cupressales; family Cupressaceae; genus Cryptomeria; species Cryptomeria japonica. The sequence goes on along the minus strand of NC_081407.1, from coordinate 758,107,881 downwards.
CTTAAACAATGTATTGACTTATACCGGTCTTGCACAAATTTTTCCAAACTTATTGCAAACCTAGAGAATAAGATTAAGGCGGTTAAGGAGAATTGGAGCAAATTGTAAATAATTTTGATGGAACGCAATCCCCGACCAACATAATTGATGGTCAAATTTTGATTATAGAGGGAGAGATATCAGCATTAGAAAAGGATAAAGACAGGCTCATCCGGAGAGCCAGAGAACTAAGAGGTCTAGTCAATCCCTAGCTAGACACATTATTACTTCATAAGAGGGAGTGTATGGATAAGATGAGTCAACCAATTCCAGACTCATTATCAGATCAAGAAGTATATGCCTATATTCTAAATGGATTGGTATCAATTTTGGGTACACTAAGAATTGGTTGGGATACATACTTAGTATTTTCGAAGAATGCTTATCCGAATGTATTCAAGCATATTTAGATCCGGTAATCTAAGTTTTGATTCCATTCTTTTATACATAATTTCATTCTTTTATTATTGTTTGCCCCAGTCTTTGACATTGTTGTCAAAGGGGGAGAGGTTGGATGTGAAAAATGTTAATCCAAGGGGAAGTGGAGTTGGATGCAATTTAGAAGGAGTTGACATAAGAAGTAATGTATAGCTCAGGGGGAGTAATTTCATGAAGATGAGTTTTTGGGAAGATTATGGACATGAACCGGAACAACAGAGCATTGCATCATTTTTCACATGAGTGTTGCCATCAATGCCGAAGGGGGAGATTGTTGACAATTAACACTCATTTGGGTTCATGATGTTGTCATTGATGGTAACACACATCATTGTGGATCTGATAATCAAGGTATGGTATCCGGCATTCAGGTAACCGACATATGGAAAGGAAACTGGCAGGCAAAGTAAACCGACAAACTTGGAACCGGTATTTGGAGACCGACATAGGAGATTGATCCGACAAAGGTTAAAGTGGCAACGATCATAAAGATTTAAGTTTATATATTGTTTTGGGCCGAGATGCATTTATCTTTTGTAATATGATTGCAATCCAACATAAGACATTCATGTATGTAAGGGTATATAAGTCAGTCTATTAGGTCATTTTTGGGATATAGGCAATATGCAATTGTGTGGTAATGTAATGAGCGAGATCTTGATCAATAGTATGCGAATGTTATGATCTCTAATTGATTTTGAATGTTTGTATAAAGGGTTGGGAAGAAAATTGATACACCGGTAAGGAAGGTTTCAGTATTCACCGATACAATCTATGCTTAAACTGAAACTCATCTAGCATATCAGATGCACACTCAGAGTTCAGATTTTTTATTGTAATTCAGTTTTTTGTATCTGTAGTCAATGAGGTTCCTTAGTGACGAGCAGTATGCTCTAGGTACCGTGCCTTCTTGCATGTGCAAGCCCCTTTCATGTAATAATTTTTCAATTGCCCAGTGGATAGATATTATGGGTCACAAATCCCACCGTAGTTTTTCCTCTTTGAGGTTTTCCACATATAAATCTTTGTGTTATGGTGTTCATCTTTGCGGTTGTATTATTATTACCTGTTGTTATTTGATTTTATGCATACCGGTTACTAATTTGTTTTTCTAATAAGGTTAAAGTTAATCACATTGGGAGAACACTGATTCACCCCCCCCTCTCAGTGTTCTTGGATTCCAACAACACTAGTTTGCCCTAGATTACAATTCTCGACTAATAAGAGAGGGTTAGAGGGGGAGAACCTTTATCTCCTTCAAAGGGAAACCAAAATCACAATATATGATCAATTTTTTGTATGCATTAATTTATTATCAGTATTGAATATGATCTCCTTTTATCAAATTCAGGCCTTCGTTGATCTACTTTTTTTCGTCCTTGGAATGTTTGAAGTGTTGCACATATATATCCTTCGACATGGGTGGAAGGTTATGTTCCTTCCCAATGGGTTCCCCCTTTCCAAGAGTAGCAACCCTTCACCAAGTTTTCTACCTTAACTAATCACTTGTTGATCGAATCAGATTACGATTGACAACCTTTCTTGATTATCATTGTTAGGTTATGGTTTTGTATTATAATTGTAATATCAGGGTCGCAGCCTTTATTTTACCATTTGCTGACTATTATTATCATATATTTATTATTATTATTATTGTTGCATACGATATATTGTGTCTTTATATTCTCTGCTCTAATAATCACTACCGGTAACTTAATAGTAGTTCTTATCTGATCTAATCGACAGTGATGTCCCTGGATACTTTTGATTCCTTTCCTTTATATCTCTCAATGTGAGGGAGAGGCCACACCTCTTCATCATGTATGCATTTTGGTAAGAGACACACCCTTTCCACCATTAGAACCCTTTGAAAGAGTTCATCTCTTCATTATATGGGTAAGGACACCAAGATGGTGAACAAAAAGTGGGGTATAAGTGGCCACTTTAAATCTGAAATTTAGAGAGACAATGAAAATTTTGGGGTTAAGAACATCCGAAAATAATAGTGAAAGAACCATTGTGAGAAATCTTTTTGATGCATACCAAGCCATTAGGTCGAAATCACGCACTAAAGATGCTAATGTTACTCGTCGTGTCCTCACATCAACCATAATGGGAAAGGAAATGAAAAATTCTCGTTTAATAAGCAAAAACAAGCAAGTCATTAAGGATAAGTAGAACCACATTACACTATGCCTTAGAGAGGCGAGAGAAAATCAAGGATCCTAACAATAATTCTCTTTGGGCATTCTCGGGTAGACTCCCACGCAAGAACGATCAGACGTCTTGGGGAGTGAGGCAAGGGCACACCTAGCATAAATCCAACCACCCGGACATGCTCGAGCTGACGGTTCGTTCCCATGACGAGCAGAACGAAAGATGCACTATTTTGCCACCTCACTGACGGTTTTTAACGGATTTTTATGCGACAGAAAAAATATCACCACAAAAAAACGGGATCGAGTTGTCCGAAACCAAGAGAGGATTTTCTAGGCAGCGATAACACAACCCCATAGGTTCACACAGATCGTCCATAAGTGCCACGGTCTCCAAGTTACGCGACATCAAAGTTTGACTGTTTTTCCACTTTGAGCACTCAAGGGAAAACGTCGCTACGAGGTGGCTTGGAATGATCAGACATCTTGGGGAGCGAGACAAGGACACACCTAGCGTAAACCCGGCTTCCCGGACACGCTTGTGCTGATGGTTCGTTCCCACGACGAGCAGAACTAAAGATGCACTATTTTGCCACCTCTCACTGACAGTTTTTTATGTGACAGAAAAATTCTCACCACAAGAAAACGGAATCAATTTGTCCGAAACCAAAAGAGGCATTTTTAGGCAGCGACAACACAACCCCATAGGTTCACATGGATCATCCATAAGTGCCACGATCTCCGAGTTACACGACGTCAAAGTTTGACCATTTTTTCTACTTTGAGCGCTCAAAGGAAAACGTCACTACGAGGTGCCTTGGAATCATTGGACATCTTGGGGAGCGAGACAAGGGCACACCTAGCATAAAACTGACCACCCACATGCGCTCGCATTGATAGTTCATTCCCATGACGAGCAAAACGAAAGATGTCCTATTTTGCCACCTCTCATTGACAGTTTTTTATGCAACAAAAAAAATCTCACCACAAGAAAACGGAATCAAGTTGTCCGAAACCGAGAGAGGATTTTTTAGGCAGCAACAACACGAGCCCATAAGTTCACACAGATCGTCCATAAGTGCCATGGTCTCCAAGTTACGTGACGTCAAAGTTTGACCTTTTTTCCACTTTGAGCGCTCAAGGGAAAATGTCGCTACGAGGTGGCTCCAAATGATCGGACATCTTGGGAAGCGAGACAAGGGCACACCTAACGTAAACCCGACCACCCAGATGCGCTCGCATTGATGGTTCGTTCCCACGATGAGCAGAATGAAAGATGCACTATTTTGCCACCTTTCATTGATGGTTTTTTACGAAAGAAGAGATAATTGGTTTGATTTGATATTAAAATGATTGCTTCAATTCTTCTTTTATAGGCGATTTGGATGAATAGGTGTGTCTCTTACCCTAAGGTCGACTTGTTATGGAATAAAATTTAAATGAAAACCTTACCTAAGCCAACTCATCCTTAGATAAATTTCAAATCTTCTTTGTGTGCTCAAATCTTGTATTAATTGGTTCTTGAAATAATGAACTTCGTTCCATAAGCATGAGTTTATGAAATAATTTCACTCCAATCTCTTCATGCACGAAGGAATCAAAGCAAATTCACTCAATCAAAATACACAATATCAGCATTACTAGTGTCGGTACTTGGGTATACACAATATGAGCAATAGATAGTTTAAAAGTATAGGCCATACGAGTTACAAGTAATGAACAAATTGGATCACATTTCAAGACATATACACAATGAACAAGTTTGATCACATTTCAATAGCAAATAACTAAGTTTCAAGAATATCAAAATGAACAATAATCGTGTACATATCAAAAAATGGCATAGATGCCAAATCAATAATAGTTACAAAAATGTGGCATGTGCCATGTCTGTCAAAGTCAATATATACATATACAAATGTCAAATATATAAAAAAATTGGTCATTCAATGACCACAACTATAACTATATGTCTCTATCGGTATCTATAACTGTGGCGGATCATCAAAATCAAGCCTCTTTGAAGCAGTACGTGGCTATGCAGGTGGCTACACAAGGACAATTCAAACGTCGAATCAGATATATTTTCTCAATATAACATCAAAATAACTAAATACTGAATCTAAATTGTTTAAAGTTGAAATGTTGATTACCTCATCTTTGTCTTCTGCAATTGGGTGAGGCTGAGGATCCGTGGGATGTCTTGAAGGGGGCTGTAATTGGTAAAAAACCATTAATACATGTTAATAACATATATGTCAAATAAAACATAATAACTAAAAATGAATAGACTAAAAAACTAAAGCATATCGGAGCGTCAGATGGATGTGTTGTGGTCGTAGGAGGCAAAGTCACAGATGAATCAATTACGACCATTTCCTATATCCATGGTAAGTGATCCAAAAGGAGTTAACTAGAGGGTTTCAACTTCCATTGTGCACTTAGTGAAAATGAGTCAATCTAAGACAAACATACATTTTCCCTTGGTCGTGTTGGATCCCATAATATACGTGTAGGACTTCTACTGAAATGGAATGGTAGAATAACAATAGGAATTTTGGAAGGGATCTGTAATAGGCTAAAGACAATTATACAAGTTAATAACCCAAAGTTGTTGACAAACTAGACAAAACAAATATTTTTAACATATGTAGAACAAATGCACACCGAAGCCTCGTATAGTTCTCCAGTAACCTTAGGAGGCCTAGTTGAATCTGATGCAGCTATTACCATTTTGTGTATGAAAAATGATAACATATAATATAGACATAAAATGATTTAGTTATTTCGAACAAGCAATAATGCAATCCAAAGTGAATATGAAGATATCACCTCTTCCCTCTGCTGAACCTCATTGACATCAGGTGCATTCATTAATTTCGTAAACCCCATATGTTTATGTATATAGAACAAATAAATTAAGTGCATTTATCAATATCTACATATACATGTTTAATTATAATACACTTCAACAAATGAATTTAAATTGTACTGAATTACCTTCTGTTGTTTGGGTGTCCGAGAGGATATCTTTTTCTCCCTCAGAGTGCTAGAGGATGGCTTTCTCACACGAGATGTCCTTGAGACAGGTGGGGTAAACCAATAGAAAAAAATAACATAAGGGAAAAGAGCATGTATTTAATATATCACTTAAGTAAAAAATATATAAATCTAAATGGTACCACATATCTATCTTGGCCAAAGTCAATGGCCGAAAGCGTGATATCATCAAGTTGGGACATCTCAGTCATTGATAAGCCCTATAAAACACCAAATAATGATACATATAATTAACAAAAGATATTTTGAAACCAATGTATTATTATATTTTTAACAAATTTACAAATCTTTACCTTTGGTGGCGAAACTACTCATGACCATGGAGTCGACTGAAAAGTATGTGGTGTACTCCCACCACCTGCTGCACCCTGCAATGCATTTTATTTATATGTCACTTTAAATTGTTCTAAAAATAAAAATTCATTTCTTTTTATAAGATTTAGTCACTTAATTGATAACATGTCATAAATAGAATTAAATGCACTTGTGTCTGATAGAGAGGGTGCAACATATTGATCAATTTGTCAACGAGGGCCACATCCTCTACAGTGGAAGCATGACATCTACTCCCACAACATATACACGAATGAGATGTCGAACCATCCTCGTCCGCGTTAGTGTCTACACCAGAACATACACCCTGGCAGGTGGGGCACATATGTTGAATGGGCTAGCTCGTGCCAAATGATGCATGAAGTGTTGCTGATGAAGGAGGTACTGGTACATCCTCTACTCTGACCAACTGTGTGCCATGCTGAACAATGACATCAATCAATGATGAAACTACCTGAAGAGTCTGTAATTCCATAGACTCCTTCAAGGATATAGGGACAATGACATGAACCATGGGTTTAGGAGTTGTACGCCTCCTATGTTGTGGCTCTACCACCCTATGGGCCCCAAGACTATCATGTGCAGAGCCTCTCCCTCTACCTTGAAATTGCCGAATGTCAAAGTAATTCGACTTCTCGCCGAGGATAAACTCACAATACAACTTTCTCAAAAAAGATAAAGGCACCTCCCAATTATTACAAGGTGGTTGGTCAAAGACCATATACCACCTATCCCAAAAAGCTTCTTTCAGCCTAACATGAACCCACCAATGTATAGGAAACCGAGTCGTATTTAGTTCTAGGTTGTTATTGGTAACAAAATCGATGAAAAGAGCACATATGTCAGCTTTACCTATGGCCTTTTTTTCACTTGATCATATGACAACCCATCCGCATAAAATGTTCGACATCTATCCCTCCATGAACCCCATTTCGTAACCTCCCTAGATACCCCATTTGCACTATTAGCCATTGTTTCTAGTATTCTGGCGAGGGTTGAGTGGTGCTCAAGCCTAGAGGACCTCAACCTATTCACCAATATAGAAATTTGGGCACTATTTTGTGTAAGGCGATTGATGAGATCCTCTTGTGTGGCATCTACATGATCTAATGGAGGATGTGTAGGGTTTCAGGGTGGCGGTGGTTGTTGAGGAGTAACATTTTGAGGATTTTGAGGGCTTTCTTGTTGCTCATGTACAATGTTTACAGGGTTTTCTTCTGTTGCTTGTGCAGGAGGAGGTCTTTGTTGTCTATTTCATTTTTGGGGATTACTTGAAGAATCTGACATCAAATTAATAAAAACAAAACTTAAATCAATTAAAAAACCCTACTTCAATTAAAATGCAAACAAAAATAATCAAACCAATCAAATCTTACCTATTCGACGAGGTGCCATTGTTGAAAATTGCTTTCAATGTTGGGAAAATCCAAAATAATTGCAAACTCGTGTGGGTTCTATGGTTTTTTGGCTTTCCCTTGCTGTTGTTCCACGGGTTTTGGCATTGAAAATGGCCATAACTCGTGGCCTACACAAAAAAATAATGTACGGGTTTTCAAGAACTTTTTGTTTTTTAAATTGTTTTTGGCTAGGCTTGGTGTTACCAAGTCTAGTACGTTTTTGAATTTTTAGAACCCACATGGGTTATGAAAAATTTGGTTTTTTTTTTTGCATATGGCCATTTTTCTATTCACCATCTTGGTGCACTTACCCATATTTGCCCTTTATTAGAGACACAACCTTTCATGATCAAACATGCACTTCTTATTTAAATTAGATCTGCATGTCTGATTCCCCAAAATTATCCTCCTTAACTGAGGTTCTCTTCTCCCTTTTATATCTCATGTTTGAGGGAGTCACTTTTTATTTCATATCTTTGACTATTTATTAACTTAATTAAAATTTAAATATTACATTCTTTTATATGTTTATTTTAATTTTATTATTATCATTTACCATTACATTGGATTTCAAAGTGGGGACATTACAAAAAAGAAAAAAAAATATTACTTATTTGTAGGAAATCTATTCTTTTCACTTGTGGGTTAAAAGCTTAGTAATTTAAATGGTAGAACAATGGGCATGTTACACAAGATCTTACATATGGGCCAAGTTATGGTCTAAGGTAATGTCAAAAAATTACATATTTTTCTATTGTATAAGGTAACTATTTTTTTTTCTTAAGGCATATTATGAGGAAATGCTTGAACTTGCAAAAAAGCTTCGAGGAAGTAAACACTCGAGCACAAGTTTACAATTTGCATGTTAAGGGCACTAGCTTGATTGCAACTACAAATGGATTAAGAATCAAAACATGGCAAGAAAGCACTTTGAAAATTATAATACTCATCACATGAATTATGGTTTACACTATTTTGTAATTTCTAGGAAGCTAGTGCTCAACAAATAAAATTATTTTGATATCATAGGGTGGATCTAGTGGTATAATATTTGAGAAGGTTGAGATGAATAATGTGGTAAACCTAATTATAATTGATCAATAATATTGTGATTCACCCACACCTTGTTCTAATTAGGTATACATGATGATCCTTGGACTATCTTTCATGCATCACATCTAGGTTGAGCACATATATTAACTCAAAATTTATCTATCAAATGTGGTTGGTTTGTTAAATCCCAATTTCTTGTTTGTAAGTTGACTTATGAAGTATTTGGAAAGCTATTTTTTAATGCCATCTTGCAGATTCATTCTTTATCTTCCACAATTATAATATATGCATTTAACCATTGTCCTATTCTATTTAGTTGAAGAAGATCAAGCAACCATATTTTTGTTGCTCAAGGATGAAGGGTCAATAACACATTATTGTGGCATTCCTTCACATTGTCTATAATGTGCAAACTTATGGATTTATGAAGTCTACAACCAAATAAATGAACTATTTTCTTTGTATGTGTTGGGCATAACCAAGGGAATTAGAGCTTCTCCATAGTCCTTTAATATTTAGATAAAAATATATCAATTGATTTAGACTTTTGTTAAAACATTATATTTTTCCTAGAGTTGGAATATAAAGGAAAACAAATCACTTGCATCCATGACTATGTCACATCCCATCTCTCGCTAATTTTCCTTGTATACAATGACACCAAGCTAGAGCAACATTTTTTTAGTTTTCATTGATTTATTTTCCTTACTATTCTATGCCATGGTTTACACGGATAAATATCTAAAGTGTAGCGCTCTTCTCAACTGTGACTTCCACGATTCCCCCAATTAGACACTCTTGATACCAATGTCATAGCCATATTATTACTTCATTTTATTATTTATTATAATTCTCCAAGAATTTCTATATAGAAGAATGCATCAATAATAATGTCTTCTCTTACATCTACAAAATATCAAATTGCAATAGAAGTGCGTTCCTTATATCTTATTTTATTTTATCATGACAAACTACTTGGATAACATATTTAAAAATGTATTTTGTTAACAATTCAGCTATTAGTTGGTCACATTTCCTTAACCTACTATGCATCTCATTCCTAAGTGACTACAAGATTTAAGGTCAATAGAATATCCTCATCTCTTAAAGGTTTTGACATCAATTGGAATAGATTAAAAACAATACTACTCATTGAATTCAATTTTTTTTTAATAGGAGATACTATTAGTACTTTACTTGCTTAAGGGATCACATTTTATTTAGTTTAAAGGTAATGTGTGAGATTATTTTTATATAATAATATTTATATGCAAAATGGTTCACCGAAAACTTAAACGAAGTTTTGTTTCAACACAAATTTGCATTTCAAATGTAGGAAGCACTTAAAGAAATTCTATCACCCTTTATTACTTATTTTAGACAAGTATGAAACTAGGAATACAAATTAAAGAGCACATGAAATTTATCAAGTCAAGTTAGGAGACTTGAGTCTTCATTCACACATATTACTATTATTATCTCTTTTTTGAATAATATTAAGATAACATTACAAGGTACATGAAGTTATAAGAAATATGTATTTCTATTCGACTAATATCATTATGCATAAGTTTTCTTTTAATGTTTTTTTAATGTATGTACACTTGACAACTATAAGATAATAACATGGTTGGAAAGAAAGAGATGATTTTATTAATGTTAATTTAAAAGAGTAGAGAAAAACATACAATCAACACAAAACAACAAAAAGAAAATATAACAAATACACTACACAATGAATTACATGGTTTATCATAATTGGCTACATCCACAAAAAAGAAGGGAATAATTTGTACTTAACAATATTGATTACATGCCCTATACTCATCTATTTATATAATCATATTCAACTATCAAATGAAGAGTTGCAAGAAGGTGAATGATCATGTGATCATTGGACTTCACATTCCCAACAATCTCCCCTCTGAAGGCCAACCAATATAGCCATGCACTATAACGTCCCCTACATTTCCAGTTCTAAACTCACATTGCAATCGGGCCCATAGAAGATTTTAACTTCACCAGATTCTCTTCGAAAGCACTTCAAATTGATCTTCTCCAAATTTTGTCCAACTTAATAAAATCTAACCACCGAACATCTTCTCTCACAAGTTTCACCTCCTTCTTATTCCATCTCTACTCAATCTAACCTAGCTTTCATACCAATTTTTTATTTAAACGAGTAGAGAAAAACATATAATCAATACAAGACAACAAAAAGAAAATAACACAAATACACTAGACAACAAATTAAGTAATTCACCATAACTGGCTACATCCATGGGAAAGCAAGGAATAATTTGTATTCACTGATATTGATTACATGATCTGTACTCATCTATTTATACAATCATATTCAGCTATCAAGTGAAGAGTTGCGAGAAGGCAAATGATCATGCGACTATTGAACTTCACATTCCCAACAATTAATACTTGTAAAAATGAATTTACAAACAAGTGTATTTTCAAATCTTTTCTATTAATTCTCTTCCATTTAACATAATATTCTTTCTTTTACAAAATAAAGATGAACTACTATTTTCAATACCACTTCATATCACAAAGACAACTTTCTCTTAACAATACCATAAAAAAGAACGAACTCAATGCGTCTCTTGTAAAAGTATTCCAATAATCAGAGACATCTATTATAAACGGGTGATTGCAGCAGTTATTACTTTATGGTATTTGTTGGGAAGGAGCGATTCATATTTATTTGGTGTGAACTGAAACAAAGAAAATTAATATTTCAATTGCTGCGAATTTATTTATTAAGAAATATAATCCTTCCGTTTTGAAAGTTCTTAAGGAAATATTTGAATGCCTGGGCGTGAATATGGTGAGGCTGTGAAAATTGTGCCTCTGTCAATGCGTGGTATTTCCTTCAACGTAGGAGGTCGATTGAATACTTTCAAAGAAGAAGCGGTGGGTCATACTTATTTCGACATTCTTCCTTCTGAGAAACGAGGTGCTATAAATCGAAGGTTGTTCCTGTGCATGGTGATATGAATGGAAATACTGAAGAGATCATGGGTTGTTTGGGCACTCTTGTGCTTCGAATTGAATTATTTTAAGCTTAGTCTTCCCTCTTTCTTGCACGCACTGGAGTATGTGATCTATGGAAGAAGTTTGAGCAGGTCGAGGGCTTCTTACTTGGACGTGGTTGCATTTGCCAGGATCGTAATGTAAGGAAGCAAAGGTGTGCGGAAATGCTTCCTACGCTAATCTTGAGGGGATGGTTATACAACTTTCAACTTAAATATTACTAAGATATCAAGAAATGCACAATAAAGCATAAACAAAATAGCAATGAACACATAACACAGTGATTACCGTGGGGAAACCCTTATGGGAGAAAAACCCCACCCTTCAAAACTCGCACAATGTATTATCAAATCAAGCTGATTACAATACACTTGCAATGCAAGTTCTTACAGGAGCGCATCATCACAACTCGAACTCAGAGAGACTCCTTCTAGCATCCAGTCTTGCAAAAAGCTCAATGATCAAACTCCTCCCCAAGCTCTCCTTTTATAGTGATTTTACAACCTGGAAACCACTTGTGGTTTTACAAAACCATGGGCTTAACCACCATGCCACATGGTGCCCATTTTTGACATTTACATTTCCGAAATGGAAAAACAATCAGGTTAAAATAGTAATCCCGTCCATAATTTTGTCCCCTAGCTTAGACCCTCTTAAAAGTCACAAAATGAGTCATTAAGGCTCTAAAAATGGCCCACCTATATTCTACTATGGACAAGACTCATTTTTAACAACTCACTAACCATTTTCCAATGCATAAACATGTGGAAAACTACCTCAAACAAATTCTGGAATTTTCCAAAAAAAGACTACAAGGTTGAGACACATGTTTCTCAACACGTAAGTAACTTCTGGAGGTTGTGGGCATAATTTGAAATGGTTTCTGAGTCTGCCAGTTGTAATTAGTTGAGTACCTCTGCACAATATGCATTAATCGACCTTGTCTATTTCTGGTGACTTGTGTCTGGCATTACTTCTGAGTTGGAGTGCTAATATCATCAGGTATGACCGTAGGAATCCATCACAGGACATTTTGTATATGCTGGGTGATAATCAGCAGAAGAAATGTTGTGAGTTCTTGCTCATTGATCGTGGCTGTTGGAATTTCTTCTTCATATCAGAAATTTGTGGCCTATTTTCTGAGATTGCTGGCAGCTTGGTTCTGTCTTGTTCCTGTCTAGGACACGTGGGTTTTGATAGGAGCTGTAGCTTCTTGTTTGTAGGCCTTCACTAAGGGAGTACTTTGGGGTGATACAAAGCTGATCAGTGTACTATTCATGCATCAAATACATCTGCGGTTAACATACAGATTTAAAGCATATTCTCTGCGTGTTTCCTTTCATGCCATTAGTCTTGGCTGCAGATCTGTATGTGAGCAAATATTAAGGAAAACTTGAAGCTTATCATCCTTATAAATTGATGTTTGCTGTTAATATTGAATGTGCAATTGGTAATCTTCCATTATCAGACCTTATGCGTTCATGTTCAATTCTGAATTTTATTTGCATAGCAAAATATTACCAGTCAATAGCAGAATTAAAACCTTGAAAACAATACACTCAAACCATCAAGCAAGCTGTTGACCAATACAAATAGGAGAGATTGAAATCTTTGAGAAAATTCCTAAGGGAGATATAACATCCTGGTGTGTGTTACACACTGTTATTTATTGCATAGTTGGTTTTACCTTAATCTTGCTGCTTGCTGAAACCTAAATATCGGTGTGGCTATTCAAGGTTGTCTAGCGTGGGATTCATGTGCAATTGATCTCCCTCCATGACTACACCACCCACCTAGTGCGAACTTGGGTAGATGCCCAACTAAATTTGAATCTCACCCCAAGCAGCGGAAAACAAACCCACTAACCAACAGTTTAAACAGGCAAGCAAGACTGATTTTTATGAGAAGAACAAAACTATTATAGCAGGTAAGAGTTATATCAACACAAATGGACTTTCCATGCTGCTCGTATGAAGAATTTAAAAATGATAGAATATGCAGGAATAATACATCCATTCTTTACTCGTGACTAAAAAATACAAGTACAAGTGTGTTACATCGATCATAAGCAACTTAAATACAAGAAATGAAACGGCAACCACTATTTTGAAACTTTTAGCCTTTTCAACTCTTCTCACTATGGGACACCTCCCAACTTATGGTAGTCACATGGAAGAATCACAACAAATTTGCAGCCTGAAACACCATTTTCCCTCTCTTAAAACAATTATTTCACCATTGTATCAAGCTCATCTTCCTCACGCATGCCTGCACATGATTATCAAACAATGCAAAGAGATCTTTTTGTCTCTCTCGCAAATCAACACCCTAACTGTCATGTTGCATAGGAACAAAAATGAAGTTTTTGCCTTCCTAAGTTATATGCCAGATGCCTTTTTGCTTGTACATGATCAAATACCATTTTATAAATAACCAAATGTTACTGGCGAATTTGAAATCATCAGTATGTGGATGGGCACAAAGGATGGATATATTAAATGTTGGCAGGATGTCTTGAATTCAAAAAGGTCGTCAAAATTATATTTTCTCTCTCAAGACCACAAAAGGCATTGTTGATGTGTTTTTTATGCACATGCAAACACAAAATAAAATACCAAGGTATCTTATCCTCTCTTGAACAAAGTTTCTCAAATGCTATGTTTCGCGATCAAATGAGACAACTCCAAGGTTCTTACTGTCGGGTCACAACGTGTGGATAAGCACAGTTAGTCGTTGTGATTGTTGTTTCTTCAAGGGGCCTTACGTTGAATGATTGAATGCTTGAATTGCTGGAACTTCGATTTTATCTATTTGCGTGGAGAATTAAAAAAAAAGCAAAAGAAATGGGTTCGAGGAGTTAATCTAATTCTTAAGAATGTAGGAACGATGAACAATCTTTGGTGAAACTTGACTAAGCCTTGCTTTGACATGCAAAGCAACAACTCCACAAAGCTTGGTGCAATCTTCTAAAGAAATTAGATGTTTTTCAAATCATTATCAAGCATAGACACCATTAATTGAATGCATATCAATGATTGAATAATAATTGAACTTTAGCTCATTCAAGTATTCCAGTTGACAACACAAGGGGAATTTGCAATCAACAAACTACTAGTGGTATGGATTAGGAGTTTCACCATGAATCATACACAACGCTCTATCATTCAACTAATCAAGATGAAAGAAAATGAATTGAGAAGTAGAGACCATGCAACTTGTTGAAATGACACATTAACTTCACCATAGTTTCAATGAAATCAAATGCTCTTTACAACAAGATTTTAGCAACAATCCTTGCCTTCTCCTAATCTAACTTCTATTCTAATGATCTAACTATTTGACACCTATCAACTATTCACTATTCACCCTTTACAAATGAGACATTTGAGCCTTTTATAGTGCTCTCAATACAATTTGATGGCTCAGATTGATTTGAGATCAGTGGCTGAGATTACAAGATGAAAACCCTAATTAGGGTTTGTTATAACAACTCCCTCTGACCAATGAGAAAATTACGCTTAGGTTCAACATTGAACGCAAACCAATGAAAAATGAGGGTAGGTAGCTTGAAGTTTGTGCCTCCGTAAGATGAGTCAAGTGCATTGCATCTAGACATGCTGACGTGGAATTCCTCTGATTGGTGGAATAATGACTAGGATGCCATCTCAACTTGCTTGTAGACTTGATTCATCATCATGAAGGATTGTTGAGCAATATCTCTTGATACTCAACATTATTCAGTTTGCTTAATGTGTTGATGATGATTGATCATGTTTGATGTAGACTATGTGATGACTTTGATTGATCCTCCCTTGTTCATGATATATTTGATGAGTGATGCATCTAGTTGGACTAGACTTCTCAATGTACTGACTAGGATTCTTGGATTCCCAAAGGGAATTCAAGTTTGTAAAACATTCTTTCATCATGTAAGTTATCTTTCCTTCATGCTCCAAGGTCTTGACTTCGATCTCTGCTTTGCATGACTCGAGCTTGATCTTGGTATTGGCTTGTCCTTGATTCCTTACTCAATCACCTGCAAAGCAAACAAAAGTGTTTCAAATACATAGAATACACACTAATTTCATTTACCCTCCACTTTTAAATGTCTGATTTTATGCTTGCTATAGGTCTGATGATGCACAAAATTTCACCAAATTTTGCCTCTTGTCTACCCTCAAAATAGATGAAAAAGATGCCTTCAACTTGATCTAAAAACCTTTTCTCTCCCTCAAAACATTTTAATTTGCTTTTTGTTTGGTGAGTGCTTATCCTGTGAGTCCTTATCCTTAGAGAGCTGACTTCTTCATTGCTCATGATTTTTGACTTTTAGCTTTGCAACCTTGGCGGATTTTTGAACGATCTTTGCAACATTGTTCTAGGCGGCATTTTGAAATACCTTTGCAATTCAACACTGGGGTGGATTTTAGAGGCACCTTCGCAAGTCTTGATGTGATTGGCTATTTTTGATACCTTTGCAAGTCATATACTCGAGCGGCTTTTTAGGAGACCTTTGCAAGATTATGATCTAGGCGACTTTTGGAGGTAGCTTTGCAACTTGACACTTGGTCGGTTTTTTAACTCACCTTTGCATCTTGACATCATGGCGACTTTGAAACTCACCTTTGCAACATTTGATGGAGGCGGCATTTTGTGACACCTTTGCAAGATTAGATGGAGGTGGCTTTCCAAGACACCTTTGCAACTTCTTCATCATGGTGCCTTTTCATGACACCTTTGCAACTCATGGTCAAGGCGGCTTTTTGAATGATCTTTGCAAGATTGAATTGAGGCGGCTTTTCTTGAAACCTTTGCATCTCATCCACTTGATCGGCTTTTGGAGATAGCATTGCAATATAACATCAAGGTGGGTTTTTAAAGCACCTTTGCAACACTTGCTTGTCGCAGCTTTTCTTAGCAGCTTTGCAAGTTTGGATTGTGTTGGCTTTTCTTTGCATCTTTGCAACTTTTGCTTCATGGCAGAAATTCAAGGCACCTTTGCAACTTAGTGATCTAAGCGACTTTGGAGAGACCTTTGCATCTTGTCAACTAGGCAGCATTTGATAACACCTTTGCAACTTTCACTCTTAGGCAGATTTTCAAGACCCCTTTGCAAGTTGTTTGGAGGTGGCATTTTGGAGGACCTTTGCAAGTCAACATCAAGGCAGCATTTTGGAGGACCTTTGCAATTCAACACTTGATCAGCTAACTTAGATTCCTTCAAAACATGATTGGCCACTTTAACTTGTTTTGCAATCCATTAGTGAATTGGCCAATTAGGAGACCTTTGCAATGCATTTGTATTCCAAAGCTTTGTCAAGATTTTGAGATTAAGTTTACCAAACTTTCATCTCTAAGGCAAATCATGATTCAAAACTTCATCCTTTGTCAAAAACCTTCTTCACCAAATCAGTCGTCTTAGGTTTCTTCTCAATAAGTGTTGACATTTCAATGCAAATGAGACAAACCTTCATTCACGTTCCTCACGCTCTCTTTAAACCCTAATTGACCTAAGCCAAGAGATTTTGATAATTTCAATCTTTCCTACATACCTTTTAACTCATGAGTATCATCCTTAGTTATGGCGATTGGAATTGTTCTAGGACAAAGGGAATCTTCACCTTAGAGTCTAATCTTAGAATGCTAACCGTTAGCAGCTTTGGAGGGCAAAGGAAGTGTTGTACCTCACTTCATCCTAAACAGAGAGGCTTGATCGATCTCTGAGCGACTACATGTAAGAGGCTAATAGCAAAGACTCCACAACGACCAACGGCTAAGCTAAGACAACTAGCCTAGAAAGCAAAAAAGAGGGGGTCCCCATTTGCAAAGGGGTGATGTGTGAAAACGTCACAACAGACACCAAAAAATAAAATTTAATAATACAAATTCCAAGTAAATGTTTTTAAGGTAAATGTAGATTACCAATATGTACATCTTAAAGGGACTTGATACTTCCCTCCAAAAAGAAAGATTTGCAAAGAAGACCTACACACATTAAAATGGAAAAAAATCAAGTCTCACAATATTGTGAGTAAGTTCCCACTGTAAACAACTTGGAGCTGATAACTGAGTTGGAAAATAAATAAATAGATTTATTGATCAGCTATTTCCAGAATCGATTGTGTGTAAAGTTTTGCAACAATGTTTCGGATCACACTCCATGATCCATCGTCAGGATGAAAAAAGTTAGAGAGCACCATCTTTCACTTCTTCATGCTCTCTAACTTTTTTCATCCTGATGGTGGATCACTGAGTGTGATCCGAAACGTTGTTGCAAAAATTTACACACAAACGATTCCAGAAATAGCTGATCAATATCTAATGGATTGTGGAAACTTAATGTCTGTGAAATAGATTTATATTCATTCCTTGAAGCAAAGTCATCTCCAAGAATCAAAGAAATGCAAAGAAAAACTAGCTAAGTTAATTTGATAAGGAGGCGTCATGAGTAAGCTAAGAAAAACTAAGAAAAACTAGTTAAGAAAAACTAGTTAATTTGATAAGGAGGCCTCATGGGTAAGCTAAGTGAACATTAAGCAGCTAGGGCTCAGCTTGCAACAAGTCAACTTCTATCCATATGAACATTAGCTCACATTTTATTAACCTTAGAGGCCTAATGCGGTGGCATCTTGAAATTACACTAATCCTTCCTAATTGTATGCATATCCTTGTGGTTTTATATTATTAATTTTGTAACTGTACATTGTAGTGTGGCCTTTGGAGGAAACTAATGTTTTGAACCTCTAATTTCGTCCTGGCTTTCTTTGTATTTGAATCGCTCTTCCATTTTGAATTTCTTCTTGAATTTAGAACATTAAAACAACATTTAATTTATATATTGTAGCTATAAGGGCCATGGTAGAGCACTAATATATTACTTAAAGGGGCTCAGTCAAATTTGAGAACAAGAGAAGAGCCATCTTAGGCCACATCTTAGGGCTTATTAGTAGACAGGTAAAATCATGCATGGCAGATCTTCAAAGAGGTACAGTCAAACAAAAAGACATTCACCTTGTGAGATAATGATAAAATTAACAGTTTTCAGAGGCAAAGGTGGCAGCTCAAAGTCACCTAAGAAATAAAGGATAGAAAAAGGATAAAAATCCAAAAGAAGCATGATCCACGTGCTCAGCTACATAAGCATAATCCATATGCTCAGCTACATAGGGCAATTATCATGAACAAGATAATCCATGTGCTCAGCTACATAGGACAATTATCATGAACAAGAGGAGCTGAGTTCAAAGTTGAATAGAGAGGAGGTTTTGTTAAAAAATTAAAGACAGTCCAAACACGTGTCCAAATTTCATGCAGAGGCAGTTTTAGAGAAAGTAATGGCCAGTTATGAGAATTTGAAGACATATAAAGGCACTATCAATGAAGGTTGATCAAATCAAACAAGACCTTTCAACCACCAGCAATATGGAGATTTTCTAGAAGCAATTAAGGAAAAAGACCTTTGAAAGGGTTAAGCACCATCTTCTCCAACGCCACTTTGAGGCTTTGTGGAGTCAAAGAAGGAGAGGCAGTTCTCAAACACCTAGGTGGAGATGAAATAGTCAACTAAAAGCAAGTTAAATTGATCGAATAACCTTAATGGCAGGTCTTTCTTTTCCTCCAATGTTGGATGGAGAAATAGAGTGCACAGGGTCTTTTTTCAGCAGTCCTTACAAGTTTTGCAAGTATTCTAGCTCAAAAAAAAGCATTTTTGGGCCTTCAAATTTTATAGTAATTTCATCATATCAAGTTAGTATTCAAGCATTTCCAGATCTGTAACAGTTGCTACTGCACCTTTCAATTAATGAAAAAGTGTTTTTGGGCCTTCAAATTCTGTTTCTATGTGCACAAGTCAATGGTTGATCTCTATCTTTATGGTTTCATGTTATGAATCTTCAAATTTATCTTCCATGCTATGCACCTTTAAACACAAAATGCATGCTTAATGTGGGTTGTAGTTTATGTTTTTGTCATAAAAAGCTGTTCATTGTGAAAATCAGTTGTGTCTTTCCTTCTAATACTGCCAATGCTAAAACCTTCCTACAAAACACTTATACATAGACCTGCAAAGTACTGAAGCTATACCTAAGTAAGCTGAATCATTGTATTCTTGTGTGTACGAGGAGCAATACTGATCTTAAAATATCAATTAGGTGTACCACCAACATAGTTGCAGATTTATTTTCAAGCATATCTTTACCCTGTTCCTTAAGAACTGCCAAATTAGAGTAAGTTTTAGGTGATTAGGCATAGAAACCAGCCTTCTCTGGAGGTTGACCTCCACCATCAAAGCCCACACTCTGAGAGATCATCTCATGTGTCAACAGGTAGCTATGTTAATAGCTTAGCTACGATGTAACTTTGTTCATAACAGTTACTTATGAATGAGTGGTGTTTATCTTGGCCTTGTGTAGGGCCACATAAGTTTCTTTCTAATTTTTTCTACCTTCCCTAAACGTTGGAGAGATTTAGACCTCACATTCATTTTTGTAACACTTGCTAATTTTTTATCCTAATTAAACTATGGGTCTAGCAAGTTTGATTATGATAGATGACCATGGATGCCAATTCGCGTCTTTAGATTCTACTAGCTAGCAAACTGTGCTATACTAGGTGTTGACGTGGCTAAAATTGCATTGCTACGACTCCATCCGGCCAACACAGAATAGAATGTACTCGCTGAGTATCCTATCCTCTCTTGAGATAAGGAAATCCCTAATGCTGTTTCAATTTGATCAATGGGGAGGACCTCAAGGTTTCGATTGTGAGGTCTTGACTGCAGGATAACACAACGATCGATGTGATTTGCTGGGAGCACAAGGGGACTTACGTTTTGCAACAAGGTGGTCTGTTGTGATTCTCAGACTACGAAATAAAATCAAAAGGGAAAGGATAGGAGATCTAAAACTAACAAGACTGTTATGCAGGTAGACGGATTCAACATTACCAATCCCTGCTTGGCCATAATAGCTCACCACCTTGCAGGAACGGTGCAATTTTCAAAGGGACTCGGAAGATTTTCAGACTAGAGACGCATGGCTAAGCACCCAATTCTGGCACAGCTTAGACGGACACCTGCAATTGAACTAAGCACAATTCAAAGGCTCAGGTAAACCATACAAAAGGATACACAATCAGTATATCCTTAATGATATGAGCCTGAATCTATCAAATACCTGCACACCCAAAACAGAAAGATCTATCTAAAATGCTGAAAGAAACCATGCAAACAGGATGAAAAAAAGACAATAAACACCAAATCAATGTCTATATATTGATTTCAGCTGCCTATTACAACAATTTCTGCAACATCTCTATGCTACTGCTAAGATCTAACCTATTCTAACTCTAACTGCTAAAAATTCTAACCAAAGTCTAATTGTCTAACCCTTTACAAAAGAAAGGCCTCTGCCTTTTATAGATTTACAATTATGAATTGAAGGCAAGGATGGACTACATCCAAGGGTCCTGACCTACCTTCCAGAAGCTGGCAGCTTTAACCCATGCCTATTAAGCTCTCAATCATCCACCCAACCACTATCTCAACTACCTGCCATTATTTGGCTTTAATTCGGGTCTATCCGGTAGTTGGACATAACTGACCACAACTGACTTGTTTCCCCTTTCTTTCAAAATATCTGAGTGGGGCCCACAGGCAGTTTACAATAAAACAATTTCAGTTCCTAAAACTGAATTCCTAGAATTAAATCCAGCTATGCACTTTTCCTAAGAACGCATGATTGTTGTACTCGGAGTGTTCTTCGGTCTTTGGTCTCGGTGGTGGACTTCATCTTTGTTCAGCGGCACGGTTCCCAATGCCCGGTTCAGATCTCGTGCTCTTGCAGCACGTTCCTGCATCTTCCTCTTCAGCTCAGCGTCTGGCTTTGTCTTTTCAGGCTTTCTCCTGGTTCTTCTGATGACGTCTTGCGAACAATCAATTGATTTCACTTCAATAAATTAAATAATTTAATTTAACAAATATTAAATTTTAACGTCTGGCTTCGTCTTGTGGGATTCGGACCTTGAGAAGCTCTTTGTGAGATGCATCTTTTGAATCTCCCACTTCTTATATGAAGTTCGATCTGTCTTCTTGATTCGCTCTCCTATTTAGACAAAATTCAGCCTGAGAGATGAACTGCGAAAGATTTACTTCTTTTAAATGCTTTATGTCTCTTTAGCCGAACTTGGGTATTTACACCAAACTGCGCTGGATTTTATCTTATAAGTTTTACCTTTACCTCCACGATTTATCTAATTGTCACCTTGGAACGTTTTAAGTTAAAATGCCCTTCCATTCATTTTTCGCAATCTTCGAGTCAAAATGCCATTTTGAAAAGGTTGGAGAGAATGACGCCTTCCCTCATATTTGTGATTTTCGGCCTAGAAGGCACTTTTGAAAAGTTCTAGTTTAATGCTCCTTTCTCATATTGGTATTTTCGGGCCAAAGTCATTTTTTGCAAACTTAATGAAAAATGCACCTCTATTCATTAACGATTTTTGGCTTGGAATGCCATTTTGAATTATTGAAGTTCAGCCTAAATGGTGATTTTTGCAAATTTCGGCCTGGATGGTGATTTTTCCAATTTTGGCCTAGAGAGTCATTTTGCCAATTTCAGCTTGGAGGGTCATTTTGCCAATTTTCTGAAAGTTAAAACGCCCTTTATATCGCATTTTCGGGATTTGCAGGTATGGATGGTTTTCGGGCCTTGGAGCCTCTTTTGAACTTGGACTCTTTATTTTGCAAGCTTGTGCTCTGTCAATTTCATCCTGGAAGCCGCTTTTGGAAGCTTAAGTCATTTTCGGCCCTTTACAATTTCGGCAATATGAGCAACTTTGTTGTTTTCCCTTTTCGGCCTGAAAGCCGATTTTGAGTTTCAACTTGTTAGGCGATTTTGTGTTGACGTCTCCTTTCAAATGATGAAATTTGGCCTAAGACTTTAAATGTGTGACCCTTTTATATGCCTAAAATATTAAACTTTGTTTTAAAACGCCACTCTTCCCAAGCAACTTCGAGCCAAATAACCAAAAAGGTGCGACATTACTTGGAACGCCATTTGCGAGAAATTCGAGCGAAATGATTAAAATGAGAATCTTGATCCCTAAGCCTTGCAAATTCGGGTCATTTGGCCATTTCAAAAAGTTTTCTTTTATATTTCGGCCCTATAAGCCAATTTTACACTTTTCTTATTTTCCACTTTTCGGCTTAATGATCCCCTTTTGCGCAAATTGGTTTTTATTTTCGACTCTATGAGGCTTTTGTGTGTTTTGGCCTTTTCAAGTTTTCGGCCAGATGATCCATTTCGCGTGAACTCTCCCTTTCCTTTGGCAAATTTCGGGCTCTAGAAGGGTTTTGCGAGAATTAGAGCTTTTGGCCTCAACGCATTTCACATTTTCGGGCATATTAGGTGTTCAACGTGATTTGGACTTAGCTATAGGTTTTGGGCTAAGGAGTCATTTCACAAGCTTGATGATTTTCGGGCTATGAAGACCCTTTGCAAGTTCGGGTATGAGCGATTTTACTTGCCCTTTTTGTGAGCGAACTTCGGGCATAATAGAGAAAATGCCCAATTTTTTGATTGCTTGTAGACCTTGCGACTTTCACTCTCTCAACTCTTCATTTTCGGCCTTTGGCCTCTTTTTGCAATTCGGGGCATTTCATTAGAAACACGTGATTTTGGAGAGAAAATGTGCAATTTTCTCATTTCTTAAACACCTTTTCACTTTGCCGACTTGAGGAGGAAGCTCGGCTTTTAGGGGAAGTGCAAGTTGTTTTCTCTTTGATCTAATAAACCTGTGCAATGTCCCGAATTTGAGCGATTCTTGATTTTTGCCCCCTAATTTTCGGCATGAAAGAATTTTGTGAGCTTTGAAACTTAGACACTTAGCTCTTTAAATGGTCAATGCAAACTTGATTTTCCTTTCAACTAATTCGTCTTGGCAAAAATTCGGGATTTTGGGATGTTTTGCAAAACTCCCTAAATTGCCCTCCTAGCTCGGTTGGTTGACAAACTCGAACATCTTGAGTATTTTACAAATCGTGACCCTTTGTTTTCAAATTTGGCCTGAGGACAAATGGCGTACTTGGGAAGAATTTGGAGGCAACGAAAGGATTGGATTTTGCCTCGGGCTTTCTCTCATACGAAGACCTCAGACACGGGGGTCCCCTGTCCAAGACGAGGTGTGTGTGCAGAACACACAACAAATGGAGACTCGGCTAGGAAATGTTCTTGAACATTTCAAGGATGACTATCCGGATTGAACCCCAGAATCTCTGGTATATACCCCACAACCAACCAAATGACAGAAGACAAATTCAAAACAAAAAAGAGGTTGCAAACCGAATTAAGTCACCAAACTTGAGAATCAAGTGTGTGCAGTGAAGTCCATTCCAGCTTAGAGAGAGTTGAGATATCATCGTTTAGTTAAAACAAGCTACCTTGCAGACTCATACTTCAGAAGCAACCTAGATAGAGCCCCACTGCCAGCGAGCGTCTACAGCCCCGGCGGGGTTATCGCCTGTAAGCTCACAGAGATTGTTCTAGTTTCCGATAAATTTTCTTATTGAAAATCGGTAGAGGTGTCTGCATTCCCAAAGCCAAGCATTTTGATATTTCTTTGCTTTTCAATTTCTTTTCTTTTGGTTTTTCTCTTTTATTTTCACTTTTTCACCTTGGCTTGTAAGCAGTGAAGCCTACGTGGGATTGAGCGTTACAGTGGTCGCTGAAGCAGAGCTTCAGATTTTTCACTTGCAATGACTTCCCTTTGATAAAACGACAGACTTTGTTGGTTGAAAATTTTGTACACTTGGGGAACTATACAAAATTGTGGTTTCAACCATAGCACACGAGTAAAAACTCTCTTAATTAAGGGAAGGCTCCCCCTATCTAACTAAAACTGAAATAAAAACAGGATGGGACAGCAATCTTCCTTCTTTCTTCAAGAAAGACAATATCCTTTTCTCTTCACAGAAAAGGATAGCGATTGAATATGAATAGCAGTAACCACTTTCAAGTAAAATGAGAGAAAGGAAATGAAGTTTCCTGAAAGCGCAAAGAATTCCGTCACCTCCTTCGGGACGGGACAGCAATATCAAGCTCAAAGACTTGATTATTAGAAGTCCTATCTACCTTTTGCTATACTAAATTTTACAACGAATAAAAGACAACAGCTCAAAGACTGGAATAATTTATTCTTTCAACACAAAGACAAGAACTAATGCAAGCTCAAAGACTTGCTGCTATTTCTCATCAAACAATAATTTTTCCCTCAAGAATAGATGCAAGCTCAAAGACTTGTTGCTCCTTCTAGAGATTTCCTATTTTAATTAATCTTCTCTACTTGCAGCTCAAAGACTTCAAATCAGATTGGACTAAGCTCCTTTAGAAACACTTTGCATAGAATAAATAAAAAGAGTCAAACTCAAACTTGTAGCTCAAAGACTCAAAACTTGAGTAATCCTTCTTTATTATTCTTCAAAACCTTCAATTCACATACATAAGCTCAAAGACTTCTTGCTGTAAATTTGGCAGAGTTTTTGCTTGCTTTCACTTGCTTTCCCAAAAGATCAAGATTACAAAGGACCCTCTCTTCTATTTATAGGAGAGGAGCCTTGAGAAAAAGGTGGGAGGATCCTAACTAACTTGAAAAATTCCCTCAACCACCAAGACCTATTCAACAACTAATTATGACTTCACTAACTAACTAAGACTTATTCCAATTATAGTTCTAATCGGACACAACTTGTAGTTGCCTTACAAGTAATTACAAAAATGCAAGTGATGACAACTTGCAATTACAAAAATGCTTTTACTAGTAAACTTGCCGAAAGGGAAACTACAATTTTGAAATTACAATTTTAAAATTTTATAACAAATGTTAAAAACACTTAAGTTGCAACTCTTGAAGATATGAACAATTCGAACTTCTGAATAACTTTCTGCAATTCATCATGATCTGGTTCATGAATGTTCATAGCCACCACCCTAATCTTTACGATGACATCATGGCATTGGCATAGCGTGGAATTGCCCTTTTCTAATGCTGACCGGATTTCCTGCAACTCAGTTTGATACTTAATCAATATTTGAATGGAAGTGATTGAGAATTGCTCACTTCTCCATTCATCATGAATCTTGAGTTGCAGATCTGCAAGAACTTCTTCCTCCAGCAGCATCTCATCATTCTGATTTAAAATGTCGCAGGATGCCTTTTTACAACGGGAGGTAACATCTTGAAAGACTGCTTCACGCAACTTTAAGGTTTCATCAATTTCTTCAATGAGTGATTTGAGAACAAGAGATTTGTTCTCCAGAAATTCCTCATATTCAATGTACATGACTCTGGAAGGAATTACGTCATGCACCTGAAGAACACCCAACTGATGTTGAGGCATCTTTCGCCAAGAAACTAAATTTCCCTCAACCTTCTCCAAATTTAGTTTGAAAGTACCCAAGATTTGAGTCAACTTATCTTCCATGATCTCCAATTTAACCATTGTTTCAAATACCTGTCCTATGACTTGTGAACATAAGTCATGCAGTTGATCAACCCAGGTGTCTAAGGCTTGAACCTTTTGGGCGGCTCTCTCGATACCTTGGATTGGTTCGCTGACCCTAGGAGAAATAGGTACTTGGCCTTCTCCACTTGAAGGTTGAGTAATACTTTGGATGGCTGCTATGAGTCTTTGATTCCCTACTTCCAGTTGATCTTTCTTGGTCAACACCTCATCATACCATTGTACCAATGTAGCCACTGTTTGTTGAGCATCATGCTTGACAACCTCATGAGTCTGCTTACCCAGTTGCACTTTGGTGATCCGATAATCAGCTGCTTGCATTTCTTCAACTAGTTTATCCGATATTGGTTCAGCAATTTCTGCCACTCTCATCCGATTTTCATCAACGGTCACCCTTGAAACTATCTTTGCCCTCTTAACAACTTTAGGTTTTGATTGTTTCAACTGTTGGTAGTCAAAGGGATCAGGTGAGATCACCTGCTTCTTCCTCTTTGCAGTGAAGGAACTGAGCCATGGAGGTAAAGCCATTAACTCTGATTCTGGGATAGAGGGAGAAGCAGTTTTTGTTTGAATAACTGTGGTGACCTTAGGAGAAGTGTCCATCTGGATAGCCACCATAGTCTGCTGAGTGACGATAGGATGTGATGAAGATGTCATGAACTCATCAAAACAGGTCATAGAAGTATCAATATCAGACACAGGTACATATGAAGGATCTTCCGAAAAGATATTCAACAAATTTTCCTGAGGATGGCCTTGAGATGGTTTTGCTGCTGAAAGTGGAAGGACGTTCTGCGGAGATTCTGAAACTGAAGGGGCAGATTGAGAGCTCACATCTATCACAGGAGGAAACATGGGTACCTCAATAGGAAGTGAAGAAAGAGAATTATGTGGGGACTCTGTAGAAAGCGACTGAGGAGCATTATCAGATTGAATTTCTTCCTCTGAAGCTTCAGGATCAATCACATGAATTTCCAACTGTGGCTTCTCCTTGCCTTGAACTGTTATTTCCTGAGGAGGAAGCACCATTGCACAGCTGACTCGCAATTCAATCCTCGGACTAGAAGAGGATGCACCTTCTTTATTGTCTAGTTGAATTTCAGACTTCCGCCCAAGAGGACCTGTAGAATCATCTTCTTTCCCAACCTTAATCTTAATGAGCTTGACACCATTATTCTTAAGCCAGATATTGGTATTGGCAAGAACTGACTGAAATCTATCCAAGATAGAAGTGCCTTCCTTATGGGACCAGTGGATAGAAGGAAGTGGAGCCTCATCAACATTCTGATTGACAAACTCAAGATCAAGAACGTTGCCATCATCAATCATACCTTGTGGCATGTTCACGAGGTTTAGATCCACAATCTGTTCTGCAGTGAGTCGGCAGTAATCCATATTGCGAATCTCCTTTTCGGTACGGAGATCAACCCAGATATCTTCTATCCGGTGTACATGGATGAAGGTCTTCTTGATTTTCTCCTTCATGCCTCGGTAATCGAAATCAGCTCTAGGTTTGAATCTTTTGAGTCTAATTTCCTGCAACTCGGTCTCCATAGCCCAGGCCTTGATTGAAGTCATTAGAGAATATTGACCAATCTTCAATGGGTTGTTGGAAGAAATACCCATGCCAACCTTGTGCTTAACTGACTGATGTGTATGCACAGCCATGATTTGCCTTCCCAATTCCATGAGAATAATCTTATCTGTTGGGTATCGTGGGAGCATGTAAGGCTGCCCGCCATAGCATCCAACTCTCATGTAGGTAAAAGTTGGAAATTGGAGAAACAAACAACCATATTCTTTGACCTTTTCCCATGCTTCATCTTCTTGTCAAATTGACACAAATAATGACCAAAGAAAGCGTCCTGAACTCTTCTGAAATGAGACCTACTTGATCTTAGAGGCAACTGATCATAGTATTCCCAAACCGGTACAAGCATGCGGTCACCCTTGGTGGAAAGACTTGGGAAATGTCTAAGTGACGCAGCAATATACACGAGATATGAATTCGTATAGAAGGTGAAGGTAGTAGAGACAACTGCAAGTTGCTCACACAAAGCATCACTGATGATCTCACCCCAACAGATGTGCTGAGACTACCTTATTAACATAATAAATTGGTACATCCAAGGTTCAAAAACATTGGAATGTTCCAATCCCATCATACGACTCAAAAGAGTAATAGTATCACCAATCTCATTCTTGAAATCAGATCAATATAACTTTGCCCATCTGGTAAGCACAGTGCGAGGTTCATGAATCCATTTGTTGATATGACGCTTACAGTCTTTCTCCCTTTTGGCAAAGTATCCAGCTGCACTTTGCTTGGAGATCTCTATATAAATGGTTTCAGAAGGTATTTTGAAAACCCTCTCTATAGCTTCTGCATCCAGGCGAATGATCACTTCTCCATCATCATTTTTAATAACTCGTGTCTCTTTGTCAAAATGATGAGCACATGCTAGAATAAATTCCGGTTCTAGGGCAGAAACTGGAAAGGATGCGGCATGATGGATATGGCTGTCCAGCAACCGTTGCGTATCCCCCTCCTTCGGATCTTCAATCCTTTGTATGAATTCGGACATGTCAACATGACCTATCTCAGTATCCTTGATATGATCAAGGCAGGAGGAAATCTGTGACTGCGAAACTTCATTTTGGTATTTATCATACCTGTATTTCATCTTTTTTTGGAGTGGGAGATGATGATACATCTATCATCTGGAAACAACTGGGAATGCTGCAATGTAAATCCAAGAGTATCAAGGCAACATCAAAGTCAATATCTTTAGACATTTTCACTCCTCCAAATGGGAAAGTTCAACTTTCGTACTTTGGCTTTGTGAGAGGAAATATAAGAGGTGGAAAAATAAGCTTTTGACTTATTTCGGGTTTTGAAACACGTTTTGCAAGTACACAAGAGGGAAGTACAAACGTGCAATCGGGTTTTAAATTCTGAATGCAATTATACTTGCAAAACACGAAGCATGAATAAATGGAAGGAGAATGAATTTTCAGTTTGGAAGTTGGGAAGAACACATTTGCAATTGGTTTTCTAAATCCAAATGCAAACTTATTTACAAACTGAAAACCGAAGGAATGGATGAAAAAAAGGTGTTTAGGCATGCGGGAAATGACGAAGATGATAAGTACGGATGAGGGAATTGGAAGCGGATAGGTAAAAATGAATTTCGGGAAGATCACTTGGAACTTTGTCATACCAAAATGGGAAGAACTTTCAACTTCCAATCTGGATTTCAAAACCCGAAATTGGGAAGAACTTGATTTTTTCGTCATTGAAACTTGATTTTTGGACTAAAGAAGATTAAGTCTTTGTCCAAAAAGGGAAGAACACATTTTGAGGTAGAACTTTTCACACTTGCAAATTTCTTTGCAAATAAGGAAGATTGCAAATTGGGAAGAACACATCTTTCTTGTTTTGAAACTTGATCTTTTGGATCAAAGAAGGTTAAGTCTTTGTCCAAAAAGGGAAGAACACAAATTTTCCTCTTACTTGCAATCGGGTTTTTAAAACCCGAATGCAAGTAAAGAAGGAGAATTGCAAAGGGGAAGAACAACTCATCTTTACAAATTTCTTTGTAAAATGGGGAATTTCCTCTCATAAAACCCAATATGAACATGAACAAAACTAAAACTAAACAAGGAAATGCAAGGAAAGAAATAAGAAAGAAATACAAAAAATAAAAATTACCTTGCAAGGTTGAGAAGAAATCCAAACTTGGAGAATCAACCCGACATGGAAGATGATGCCCTTTAAATAGATTTTACACAAAGGAAGAAACTTAGCCACGCATGGTGACCAAAGAAAAACGGATTTGCTATAAAAATGCCATGAAAAATGCCAAGGAAGTAGTTCGAAACTGATTTGATTCATCATTAAATACAAAAGAAAGCAAAAACGATTTAGGATTGAAAGCATACCTTAAATGAGAAAGATGCGAAATCTTGTAAAAAACGTGACTGGTTTTTAGGGCCCTTTTGGCAAATCGATTACCAAAAATGCGCATAAAATAGCTTGAATGAAGTTTAGAATCCAACGTTTCTATTGAAGAGCCAAAAACGCCTTGGAAATAGGTGGATTCCAACCCTTAAACCATAACCAAACGCATAAATGCGTGATTCAAACAAAAACGCTTCAAGAGGACAAATGGCAAAGAACGAATTGGATAAATGCGTAGAAAAAGGGTTTGAATCCTTCAAAGTTGCAGCAAATCTACACTTGGAAGGAATCCCTATATTTCCTCCAAAAAATTCGAACCCAAATCAGCTTGCAAAGGCATGGAAGAAATTTCGGGTTTTAGGAACAAAACAAGAAGTTTTCAAAATGTTCATATTTTTGCCTCTAAGGCAAATTTCAGGTTTTAGAAAAGAAATTACAAGTTAAATTACTTGTAATAGGGAAATAGAATTCCCTTTACAAGTGATTTTACTTAAACCATGTAAAGGGGTTTTAAAATCCCATTTACAAGTTTTATTTTAACTTTATAAAAATAACTTTAAGTTACAAAGACATGCAAAGGGGTTTTAAAATCCCATTTACAAGTTTTATTTTAACTTTAAGTCAAACTACTTGTAATGGGGGTTTTAAAACCCCCATTACAAGTTTTTGTAAAAACTTGCAATTGGAGAAAAATTCCCCTACAAGCCTAAAAGCTTCAAGGGGGTTTTGAAAAACAAATTACCAGTTACTGGTAATTATCGAAAAATTCCCCTACATTGAAGCAAAAACATAGCAAACGAACTCGAAACGTGACGAAATTCGAAACGTATCTTGGGGATGGATCAACGGTCGATCCAGTCCAAGGATGGGGCGAATTTATGCCTCGGGAAGTGTGCCACAGAGTAAATTTTTTCATTTTTTAACAAAAATTTCTATGTGATAGTCCAATTTTTGAAATAAAAAATTGAGGACAATAGACTTAAGCGATTTTGAGCGTTTAAAAGTGCAATGATCACAACGTTGGTGACAAGACGTAGCAAGCAACTAAATTTTTAGAATGACTAAGCCTTAAACCAAAATGGACTGACTACGGGGGCAACCGTCAATTAGGTGCTCTACCAAAGTTCACAACCAAGAAATGAGCCGGAAAAAACTTTCCGACTTCGTACACCAATGCTGAGAAAAGCAAACATACCCTTCACAAAAACTGACAGGGAGACAACCCTTTCCAAAAGGACACCTACACTACAAAAAGCAAACTAAACTAAAGCAGAAAACAGGAAATCTAAGCTAAAAACAGAAAACGAACAAAAAAACAGAAAACAAAAACCTAAACTATGTACAAGAAGAGACCGATTGTACAAAATGCGGACTATATGCATGCGTTTCCGACCCAGGATGATTTTTCAGTATGTGCAACAGTAACAGGGCAGTGGGAACAATTCTCAGTTTGGTTGGTTTGCCTTTATACTCTGAAAAGAAATTTTTCAGTTGGCCACTCTCAGGTTTAACCAAGACCTCAGGCAAAATTATCAATTGGGGAAGTTCATTAGGTCCTTGATTAATCCATTTGTAGGTTACTTTCCCAGAATATTCAAAATTAAATTGAAAATTTTCAGAAGTAACAGCAGGAGGGAAAGAAACAACCTGGTGCGATTCTGAGTCATGCAGAGTATTGTACGGTGGGTTGTGCGGTGGGAAGGCTTCAGCAGTTGTATCAGGAGGTTGCCATTGGTGGTGCAGCATCTCAGTAGTGTTCAAGTGTGCAAATCAGCATCAGATTTTTCATCGGGTGGCGTAGGCTGACAGTTGATCTCAAAAACGAACTCGAACTCAGGAAAGAGGGGTGCATCATCTGCGGGTGCATCTTCATATTGTGTGAACAATGCAGCCTTAGGCACCCCTGCCAGCACATCTTCAAACAGCAGGGACTGTTCGATTGATGGGCCCTCAAAAACATCCTCGACGGACTCTTGGACTGCATCGTCCATTGGTGAGGCTGCTACAAACTGCTCTTCAACCTGTGGCTGATCCACAAAGCTCACTTGATCGTCCTTCTGAACACTGCCCTTATCAATTGCAGGGATAATAAATTCATCTGTTGCCTTGGTCTGATTGACTGGTTCATCTTGCTTAACAATTGGCAACTCCATCCTTTCATCATCGGGGAGTGTGGCGCTGCATTGATTTTGCGTTCATCTATACTCGTCTGCAGCAAGGTAGGCACTCCACACTTTGTTGGTGATGCTCTCCTCTAGATCTTTCGGCAGTCCAAACTGGGCTTTGACTTGACTGACTCCCTCCATGCATAATGAGCAGGTGAATTCTGAGTGTGGGGTACGGTGAATTCTGCACCACCAAGGTGACAGCACGTTCTCTAAGCGTAATTCCTCATCGAGACCAAACTAGTTCTCAATCCGATCCTTAAAACGTGTAAACTCATCGATGTTGGACAGAGGACTGGTAATAGCCAGCTGTGCTAACTTCTCTGGTTTGGGGATATCCTAGAAGAATATTTGCCCCTGCAATGCGAGCTCGACCCTTGACAAAAATGTCAAGCAATTCAATTCATCATGCGTTGTGGTGCCATGAATTCTGCAGTGAGCTGCAGATGCAAATTCAGACTACCGCATGGGATATAGCTGCAAACTCAGCCTCTGTTGGATCTGAAAAATTTCGAACTGCGAACAACCTTCATGAACATACTGACTCAACATACTGACTCAGAAATATTTTTGGTATTTTCAGATTTTCTGATTTTTTGGCTTTTCTGGTTTAATAGGGATCTTGCATATCCCAAGTATAGCATTTAAAAGGTCCTAATGGACTCAACTTGCTGCAAGGATCCTGACAGGGGCCCTCCTTCTAGCGCCAATTATGTTCACATGCCTAAAATTGCATTGCTACGACTCCATCCAGCCAACACAGAATAGAATGTACTCGCTGAGTATCCTATCCTCTCTTGAGATAACGAAATCCCTAATGTTGTTTCAATTTGATCAATGGCGACGACCTCAAAGTTTCAATTGTCAGGTCTTGACTGCAGGATAGCTCAACGGTCAATGTGATTTGCTGGGAGCACAAGGGGACTTACGTTTTGCAACAAAGTGGTCTGTTGTGATTCTCAGACTACGAAATAAAATCAAAATGGAAAGGATAGGAGATCTAAAACTAACAAGACTGGTATGCACGTAGACGGATTCAACATTACCAATCCCTGCTTGGCCATAATAGCTCACAACCTTGCAGGAACGATGCAATCTTCAAAGGGACTTGGAAGATTTTCAAATTGGAGACTCATGACTAAGCACCCAATTCTCGCGCAGCTTAGACGGACACCTGCAATTGAACCAAGCACAATTCAAAGGCTCAGGTTAACCATACAAAAGGATACACAATCAATATATCCTCAATGATATGAGCTCAAATCTATCATTTACCTGCACACCCAAAACAAAAAGATCTACCTAAAATGTTGAAAGAAACCATGCAAACAGGATGAAAACAAGACAATTAACACCAAATCAATGTTTATATATTGATTTCAGCTGCCTATTACAACAATTTCTGCAGCATCTCTATGCTATTGCTAAGATCTAACCTATTCTAGCTCTAACTGCTAAAAATTCTAACCAGAGTCTAACTGTCTAACCCTTTACAAAAGAAAGGCCTCTACCTTTTATAGATTTACAATTATGAATCGAAGGCTAGGATGGACTGTATCCACGGGTCTTGACCTGCCTTCCAGAAGCTGGTAGCTTTAACCCATGCCTATTAAGCTCTCAGTCATCCACCCAACCACTATCTCAACTACCTGCCACTATTTGGCTTTAATTCAGGTCTATCGGGTAGTTGGACATAATTGACCACAACTGACTTGTTTCCCCTTTCTTTCAAAATATCTGAGTGGGGCCCACAGGCAGTTTACAATAAAACAATTTCAATTCTTAAAACTGAATTCCTGGAATTAAATCTAGCTGTGCACTTTTCCTGAGAACGCATGATTGTTGTACTCGGAGTGTTCTTCGGTCTTTGGTCAAGGTGGTGGACTTCATCTTTGTTCAGCGGCACGGTTCCCAATGCCCGGTTCAGATCTCGCGCTCTTGCAGCACGTTCTTGCATCTTCCTCTTCAGCTCAGCATCTGGCTTTGTCTTTTCAGGCTTTCTCTTGGTTCTTCTGATGACATCCTGTGAACAATCAATTGATTTCACTTCAATAAATTAAATAATTTAATTTAACAAATATTAAATTTTAACGTCTGGCTTCGTCTTGTGGGGTTCGGGCTTTGAGAAGCTCTTTGTGAGATGTATCTTTTGAATCTCCCACTTCTTATATGAAGTTCAATCTGTCTTCTTGATTCGCTCTTCTATTTAGACAAAATTCGGCCTGAGAGGTGAACTGCGAAAGATTTACTTCTTTTAAATGCTTTATGTCTCTTTAGCCGAACTTGGGTATTTACACCAAACTGCGCAGGATTTTATCTCATAAGTTTTACCTTTACCTCCGCAATTTATCTAATTGTCACCTTGGAATGTTTTAAGTTAAAACGCCCTTCCATTCATTTTTCGCGATCTTCAAGTCAAAATGCCATTTTGAAAAGGTTGGAGAGAATGACGCCTTCCCTCATATTTGCGATTTTTGGCCTAGAAGGCACTTTTGAAAAGTTCTAGTTTAACGCCCCTTTCTCATAT
This sequence comes from Cryptomeria japonica, assembly GCF_030272615.1. Lineage (NCBI taxonomy): Eukaryota > Viridiplantae > Streptophyta > Pinopsida > Cupressales > Cupressaceae > Cryptomeria > Cryptomeria japonica. Next base: position 758,073,195 of record NC_081407.1, on the reverse strand, counting down.
TGGTATTTTTAGGCCAAAGTCATTTTTTGCAAACTTAATGAAAAATGCCCATCCATTCATGTGCGATTTTCGGCTTGGAATGCCATTTTGAATTATTGAAGTTTGGCCTAAATGGTTTTTTTTGCAAATTTCGGCTTGGATGGTGATTTTTCCAATTTCGGCCTGGAGGGTCATTTTGCCAATTTCATCCTGGAGGGTCATTTTGCCAATTTTCTGAAAGTTAAAACGCCCTTTATATCGCATTTTCGGGATTTGCAGGCATGAATGGTTTTTGCGCCTTGGAGCCTCTTTTGAACTTGGACTCTTTATTTTGCAAGCTTGTGTTTTGTCAATTTCGGCCTGGAAGCCGCTTTTGGAAGCTTAAGTCATTTTCGGCCCTTTACAATTTTGGCTATATGAGCGACTTTGTTGTTTTCCCTTTTCGGCCTGAAAGCCGATTTTGTTTTGACGTCTCCTTTCAAATGATGAAATTTGGCCTAAGCTTTAAATGTGCGACCCTTTTATATGCCTAAAATATTAAACTTTATTTTAAAACACCACTCTTCCCAAGCAACTTCGGGCCAAATAACCAAAAAGGTGCAACATTACTTGGAACGCCATTTGCAAGAAATTCGGGCGAAATGATTAAAATGCGAATCTTTATCCCTAAGCCTTGCAAATTCAGGTCATTTGGCCATTTCGAAAGGTTTTCTTTTATATTTCGGCCCTATGAGCCAATTTTACACTTTTCTTATTTTCCACTTTTCAGCTTAATGATCCTCTTTTGCGCGAATTGGTTTTTATTTTCGGCTCTATGAGGCTTTTGTGTGGTTTGTCCTTTTCAAGTTTTTCGGCCAGATGACCCATTTCGCACGAACTCTCCCTTTCCTTTGGCGAATTTCGGGCTCTAGAAGGGTTTTGCAAGAATTAGAGCTTTCGGCCTCAATGCATTTCACATTTTCGGGCATATTAGGTGTTCGACACGATTTGGACTTAGCTATAGGTTTTGGGCTAAGGAGTCATTTCGCAAGCCTGACGATTTTCGGGCTATGAAGACCCTTTGCAAGTTCGGGTATGAGCGATTTTACTTGCCCTTTTTGTGAGCGAACTTCGGGCATAATAGAGGAAATGCGTGATTTTTTGATTGCTTGTAGACCTTGCAACTTTCACTCTCTCAGCTCTTCATTTTTGGCCTTTGGCCTCCTTTTGCAACTCGGGGCATTGTATTAGAAACATGCGATTTTGGAGAGAAAATTTGCGATTTTCTCATTTCTTAGACACCTTTTCACTTTGCCGGCTTGGGGAGGAAGGTCGGCTTTTATGGGAAATGCAAGTTGTTTTAATAAACCTGTGTAATGTCCCGAATTTGCATGATTCTTGATATTTGCCCCCTAATTTTCAGCGTGAAAGATTTTTGTGAGCTTTGAAACTTAGACACTTAGCTCTTTAAATGGTCAATGCAAACTCAATTTTCCTTTCAACTAATTTGTCTTGGCAAAAATTCAGGATTTTCGGATGTTTTGCAAAACTACCTAAATTGCCCTCCTAGCTCGACTGGTTGACAAACTCGTCCATCTTGAGTATTTTACAAATCGTGACCCTTTGTTTTCAAATTCGGCATGAGGACAAATGGCAAACTTGGGAAGAATTTGGAGGCAACAAAAGGATTGGATTTTGCCTCGGGCTTTCTCTCATACAAAGACCTCAGACACGGGGGTCCCCTGTCCAAGACGAGGTGTGTGTGCAGAACGCACAACACTAGGCCATCCATAGACTAACAATAAAGTGATCACAAACCACCAACCAACGATATACTACGTGATCAAGGTGAATCATATGAGTACCACTAGCCAGCAAGTTGTATCATATGACCCACATGACCTTTCCAAAAGTGCAATCAGCTCTATCATATTTGCTAGGATTTAGTCTATTGGAGAAATCATACAAACCTCCAAAGTTACTTATGCAAGATTGGTGTTTCACCTGGCACTGTGTAGGGCCACATAAGTTTCTCGCCAATTTTTCGTATCTTCCTGGAACGTTGGAGAGATGTAGGCCTCACTTTCAATTTTGTCACACCTGCTATATTTTTTGTCCTATTATATCTATTGAAAGGCACAAAACTCTCATCTCAGATTACTCTCTACTGACCTTTCAAAAAATGGCATCAACTCCAGCATATTTCTAGGGTTTAGTCTATTGGAGAAATAATACAAACCTCCAAAGTTACTTATGCACGATTGGTTTAACCTGGCCCTATGTAAGCCCACATACGTTTCTGGCTAATTTTTCATATCTTCCTAGAACGTTGTAGAGATTTAGGCCTCAATTTCAATTTTGGCACACCTGCTAATTTTTTTGTCCTAATCTAACTATTGAGAGGCACAAAACTCTAATCTTAGATTACTCTCTACTAGGAAGATTTTAATGATTATATATTCTCTTGAATTTATATCATTTGATTCTCTCCCACCCTTAGAGATACTCCTAATTAAATCCTTTGCAAGCCACAATATTCATCACCATGTTAATGAGCTCTATAGAAGCAAACACATTTACAATTCAATGTAATCCGCACTTCTAATTAGTTTATGTTTATATTTCATCTCTGTCTCTTTTCTCTTTTTTTTACATTTAAAGCATTGCCTCGTCTTATTTATTGTCTTTACCCAACACTAAACCCAAAACCACAAACCCAAATCTCTATTTATACCCCAAATTGTGTGATCGAAAAAATCCATGATATTTTAAAGAGTCGTGATTTTTTAATTTGTCAAAGATCCAATTTTTAGCAGGTTTACTCATACATTAAATAATCACATGCATATACAGTAACATATACTAGAATGAGGAATGTCAATTTTTTGTAACATACATCAAAAACTCAAGCATATAACAGCTAGTTTATGAACATTAAATAACAAGAAAGCAAGTAACGACTAGTTTAACCCTTTTTTTTTCTTAAAGAAAATAATGAACATGAAAAGCTCATGCCATTATCATATGCATTTTTTTTATAATAAAAACAAAATTCCAGTGCAAGAGAAAAATATTCTTCATTGAACAAAATAATCATTAGTTCTTTGGAAACATGAACAGAAAATACGTTTGCAACTAATTTCTATATAAAGGAAAAGATGAAGGGTTTAGAATGTACTTTTCATTTATTATCTGGCAAACTTGCTCATCTTTAAATTCTCTCTGAATCATGGAGGGGAAAAAGATATCACCAGGACGTTTATCCACCCATCCTTAGATCGTTTCCGATCCCCCTTGCTCACTTCTAACTTAAGTGGCCCGACCCTCCGCAAGGGTAAAGGAAATGGTTACGTCAAGTCATGCTGGAACTAGTGTAAGATCCTACAACCGTAATCAAATTACACCCTATAGCTACCTGCTAACTGGTATAATTTCCTGACTATGATTGTATCTGGAATCTCAAAACTGACAAGCACTATATGCAGCTAGTGTACCCTGGCCAAGGATTTGTCTACAAGATTACATGTGGACCAGTTCCACCCTATCAAACTTGCACTCTTAGATTTATTAATAGAAAAATAGAAGCAGTAACTCATAAGGATTCTTCTTAATTTACTGGTGAGGTTGACACTCTTTTCTCACATTACAAGTCTTTTTTTTAAAACTGGCTCAGAGCAACCCCTTATTCAAATTATCACGCATTAATTATATTCTCATTTCTGACTTGCTGGGAATAGAAGTCCCTACCGTATAGTAAATAAATTAATAAAGACACCAACAATAGTTATCACCAAATGACTCTTTCACAAACAATTAGGCAGAAGAAGAAAGAAAGAAAGGAAGAAAGAGCTTTTGTTGAGCTTCTTAAAGAAATTTATCTAGCAAGTTTCCCTAGGAGAACACAACACTAAACTGAAGAGCTCTTCGTAGTCATAATCTAATGCTTCATTGCAACAGTATATATGCTTGTTTACTTAAACAAAAAGTTAACAGAGAGTCCACGTGCCTAAAATATGAAGGATATTGCAACAGCTTGACTGATAGAGAAGTCCTAGCTACTACGGCGGCTGGTATGCACTTCTTTCCACTACAGAGGAATCAAGAAATACGGTGCCTTCACTCCATCCCGTTAGTTCTCGCGTCCAGCCAAAATGAAAAGAGCAGAAGGAAGAAAAAATAAGAAAGAAGACAAAATAAACCCCCTCCGCAAAGAATTGTTCCACTCCCTTAATGCTCCGCCACCCTAATGTTTTACGGAGGAGTTGCACTATGATTTCGCCATCCCCCATGATGGCTCTAGAAGGCGAAATCCCGTCAGAGGAAAAATTAAAACGAATATTCCCTATAGCATATCCCATATCGATATGATAATCCATTCGAATATATATATATATCGCCAATAAGGAGTAAGAAAGATAAAACATTTTAACTCAAAAGGCACTAATATATAATAAAATTGGATTTTAAAAGAATGTAATAAAGGTCCTGTTACCTATTTTTCACTTCTAGTTGAAAAATATTTTAAGATATGCTTGTTTTTACAAAATAGAACAAGTACATATTACTTCTGCTATATTGCATTCCAACTGCACTAAGGAAGAATGAACTAAAGATTGCATTTCAATACTTCTAGTTCGTAACAGCAAAAGAGAGAGACATCTCATCTAAAAAAGGAAGTATTTTATTGATATTCAAGCATGCGTCTCACACAAAGAGCCATGAGACTAGCTACATGCATCAGGTGCAAGAAGGAAATATCGAATAATAGTCAAGGAGATTTTTTTTGCATTAATGAAGGCTTGCAGGCCTGTCAGTGATATTATTGGGGTCATTTATGGTGTTTTTAAGAGCTTTTATGGTTACAGCATGGGTTGGCTTGACTTTTGGCCCAGGTTTTCCCCTTTCAGACCTGTTTCAGGTCTTTTGAAGTGGATTTTTTGGTTTTGCTCGCCCAAGACGTGGATATATTATTCATTATATGCTTTTTTGAAAGGATATATACTACCTTCCTTCTTCATTGTAAGGGTTCTGACTTGTTCATTATTTTGGTAGACTGTAATTTTTAGAGTTCTCTCTGCAGAAAATGAATGATTTTGTAACACATTTTCAGGAATAGTACAAATTGGTGGTACTTTTTGTAGTAACAATTAGTTCTTTCCTTCCCATTTTCTTCTGTTATTGTGGGTCCTTATTGTTTAGTGCAGATTCTTGTGAGTTTTCTTGTCCTTGGAGCTGTATCTTTTCATATTGGTGCCTTTATGCAGGGGAATAATCATTTGCAAGTTATAAGATGTTTGTTAGTAGTTATCAGTTTTTGGATTGTGAAAGTTATTTTTCTTTCCTCTTAGGACTGTGGTTATCTAGCCTCCTTATAAAATATTGATGCAAAGGTTATCTTTTTCTGGGTTGTGAAAGAGAGTTTTATTACTGCCATAATGTGTGTCACTCTTTCTTACTTTTTAATTTTTTTTTCAACACATCATTTTGGTGCATCACCTTAGGGTTAGATTTTTAGTTTCATGTGTCTTCCTCCTCACTCTTTTCCCTGAAGAATTTGTTAGTTTAGGTGAAGATTTTGAAAAGAACCAGCTTACTCTGGAGGTCCACTTCAGTTTTTAAGTTACCCGCAACCTTGAAGTGTTCCCATGTTTTAATAGGCAGTTGAAGTTCACAGCTTTAGCAAGGGTGCAAGCTTAATTGACAGCAGGTCCAAGAGAAATTAAAAAGACTAAGTCATTATATATATTTTTAATAATAACATTAAATTAAATAATAAAGATAATAAATATTTCTCTTTTTTTTTAAAACAATTAAAATTTAATAACAATACACATTTATTAGAATTATTTTACAATTGATCAAAGTATATATATATTTTTTAACGTAAATATATATGGAGTCGACTTTCTCAAGTCGAAAACATGTCTAATAAAGGTATTAATTAAGACGATATTAGAAAATACATAAAAATGATTTCGCAATGCAAGTACAAAGGTTCGACAAACGAGCCGGAGCAAGTTGGAGACACTAACGGACATAATTCCCATGGTCCTAATAGGGAAAACTAGGTTGACAAGGTCACACTAGCTGACATTAGGTAGTACATACCAGTCTTATATACCATACAATCATTGACCATAACCATCTCGCTTCCCTCTTTCTCGATGATATCTTTTTCCCCTTCTTGGAGGCCAAGTCATTCCTACATCCACTTGTCCAAACTAGAGTAGTTAGTCCGACATCTGGACATTTCAACCTTAATGTTTATATTCATTAAATCAAAAGATGAGTTACAACATTACTTTATGAAAATGAAACAACACAACATTTCATATATTTTATAATATTCAAAAATAAGAAATAAAGCTATTTCCAACTAGGGCACCATTTAGGCTAAACCACTGTTTCTAGCATTCAATACCATTTAGGGCATCATTATTTAATCAAATACCACTATTAGCAAAACCAAAACCTTGTAGGGCATCAAAATCATTGTTTCAAAAACCAGTATCCATCTAAGGCATCAACACAACTAAGTATCAAAATAAGAGTATATAGGAGGGGATGTGACATATCCTCCCCCCCCCATGTGAATCATCGTCCTCGATGATTGAAGTTTCCAAATTATTTACAATATTTACAACATCAAAATATTGCTAAGCTAAATTAATTGATTATAAGCATTAAACAAGTAAGGAAATTTTTTATGTATCTCATCATAGTCTTCCCAGGTAGCACTGTCTTCAGAGTATTGGTCCCACTGGACCTTGCATTGTCTAACCTCTTTGTTTTGTAAGTGGAGCTTACGTGTCTTGAGCACCCTAACGGGCTCGATCACGACCACTCCCGGGTCCTGCACCTGCAAGGAATTCCAATCAATTATATGGTCAAAATCTGTTACATATTTCTTAAGATATGATACATGAAAAACATTATGCAACCGGGCAAGAGCCGGAGGTAGAGCAATCCTATAAGCAACTGGGTTGACGACTTCCAGAACCTCAAAAGGTCCTACATATCTGGGAGCTAGTTTGGAGGATTTTCCAAAGGTGATGGCACTTTTTTGAGGTTTGACTCGGAGGAGCACTTTCTCTCCCACCTCAAAATTTTGGGTGTTCGTTTTGCATCTGCATAACTTTTCTGTTGATCGTTAGCTTCTGCTAACCTCTGTCAAATCAGTTTAACTTGCCCTTCCATTTCCGAAAGCATCTCTGGACTGAGGACTATCCTATCTTTCAGCTTATCCTAGCTGATAGGAGTTTTGCACCTCCTTCCATACAAATCTTCAAATGGAGCCATTTTGATAGATGATTGATAAGTGTTGTTATAAGCAAATTCTACTAAAGGTAAATAGTCCTCCCACTTGTACTGCTAGTCCATACAATACATTCGAAGTAGGTCTTCCAATATTTGGTTGACTCGCTCTGTTTGACCATCAGTTTCTGGATGGTAGGTTGAGCTAATATTCAATTGAGTGCCCAATGCTGCAAAAAGTGTCTGCCAAAATCTAGACATTATTCTCGCATCTCTATCTGATATAATCTTCTATGGAACTCCATGAAGTCTAAAAATTTCCTGCAAAAACTTGCAAGCTAATGTGGGTGCTCTGTCTGTGAGGTTTCCCGGTATAAAGTGGCCCACTTTTGTAAGTTTATCTACTACCACAAGGATGGTATTGTCCTTATTTCGTGACATGGGTAAACCTTGAACAAAGTCCATACTGATCACCTGCCAGTTCCATTCTGGTATGGCATGTTGATGGAGTAATCCTGTTGGGTGCAGGTGCTCTGCCTTGACTTTTTGGCATTCGAGATAGTTGGCTACAAATTTGGCTGCATCCCTTTTCATGCCCTTCCAAAAATACAAAGGTCTAACATCTGCTAAAAGCTTGGTAACTCCGGGATGACCCGAATACGGAGCAGTATTGTAATGTCCCCTTCTCCGCAGTGATTAGTTCAGTGGCCCATTGGCCTATTACGGAGACCCGTAGGCTATATGGAAAGGAGAATTAGGGTTTCTAACTTTTGTGGAGTTCTGCTCGAGCTTTTTAGGGTTTACCAAGAGGGAATTCTTCAATTCTGTCTATGGTTTCCTTCTGGGTTTTTCATGAGCTCCAGGGTGGCATAACATGCATTTGATTCTTTGGTGAAGTGAGAACTTACTATTTTTAGTAATTTAGGGTTTGGTTGTTCGGATGATGCTGTCTTACTGAGATTTCCAACCTCTTTCTCTAGGTGCGAAGATCATGTATTTCGGAGGAGTATTTCATGACTTACTATTTTTGGTAAGTGGCAATATTGAGCAATTCTATTTTTAGCAGTTTGGACAGGGTCCTGATCCTGTAGCAGTTTAGTGGTCTTCATTGCTCAGCTTCATCCTGGATTTTGTTGATAATCAATATTGGAGTCTTAAGATATTTAATTATTTTATTATTGATTGATGATATATTGGGCGACTTAGGAAAACACATATTTATATCTAATATCAATGTTATATTTTCCTAAGTTAGGTGTTGAAATTTGAAGAATGCATTATGTTCTAATTGAAGACTTAGGCAAGTTTGAACTTGTTTAAATTATTGATAAAAATGCAACTTGGGCGCCCGCCTTGGGAAATGAAACGAAATGTCATTTGGAGACCATGTGTGAGTGAAATGAAATGCAAATTGGAGGTGAATTTGGGGGCAATTACATTTGAATTTCAAAGGAAAAAAACTATAAATACAGGTGCTTGGCCTCCCATTTGGATATCTTGAAAATTGCACCGTTACGTTGTTCGTTTGGCAATAGAAATTTGAGCTTTGAAGTGAGCCTTCCTAGCTAAGTGCAGTTTCGTACTTGCAAGACATTACCTAGCTGTTTTCCATGTTCTCTCAGTGTTTTTGGTGAGTTGGTTGAAGTGTGGGATTGCTGGTTTTGCTGTGGTTCGAATTTCAGTGTGTTTCGAGGTTGCTGGGAAAGTCATGGCTGAAGCATACATTCATTCATAAGTCTCCATGTGATCGCCTACTGCTTCTGGGTATTGGCTCTTTGATTTTCTATGGCCCAAGTGAAGGTATTTGTAAGTTTCTAGCACTAATCTCTGAGTATTCATTTTCATATTGCAAATCGAAATTCCCAGCTATGGTGTTTTTCTCTGTGTGGGCATTTGGAAGTAAGTTGAGTTAAGTGGGATGTTTGGTGGTCAATTTGTTGGTTGTTCTTGGTTAGTATTGATATATTAGCAGTTTGGGTTTGGTTTGGAGTGATTTGGGCGAGTTGTGAGAGTGTTTTATGTATTTCAGTGTCTTGGTGTTGCTGGTTATGCGTTTCCAGCTTGCTGTCAAAAATTACAGATTTCCAGAAGTTAGTGTTTGGGTGTGCATTTAGGAGTGTGAGTAGATTAGTTGATTGGGGAGTGATTTGGAGAGATTGGGGTGAGCTTGGAGAGAGATTTGAGTGTGTCATAGCTTCTTGAAGTTGCTGGTCTGCGTGTCATTGCTCTTAGAATTTCATAATTTCATGTTGAAAGGCTTTTGGGGAGTTAGCACTTGCTCGGGAATATTTATCAGCTTGGGCAACATTACTTCTCTATTCAATCTCTCTAATTCCTATATTGTAAGGTTAAGTAGTAGTACTACTAACCATTTCTGATGTGTTGCTTGCCTGTTGATTTTAGTGCTCAGATTAGCAATATAGGACAGAAAACATAAATTGAATGCTTAACAATTATACTGAATTAGTTCAGTGGTCAGATTTGATATAATTGAACAAAATTAGTACGCACAGTAGAAGGAAATTAAATGCACAAAATGAAGAAGCACACAACACTATTTACCCTGGGAAAACCTTCCTCTTGGAAAAAAAAAACCCAGCAACAAAGGAACTCAAGTTCTGATTATATTATGGCAGTTTTACAATTACAAAGTTAGCCAGCTAGGGGAGAAATCATCATAGTGAATGTCATACTTATATCAGAACTTTGTGAGCAAGAGGACCTCAATGGATTCACAGTACAATCAATATGATTCACTGACCCAACAATGGTTGTTTGCTGTCCAAAACAGTGATTTCACACATTGATGAGAACTTGAACACTTTAGAATGAATTCGCACACCTTCCTTGCAATTCAAAAATCAGAATTGCACTTTGCAGAGCAGAGGTATTCGCTGATCATCATTATTTGTCTTCTCTGATATGAAGGAGACCTTGCTGACCTTTGGAGGAAGAATTCGCACTATAAGGAGCGGAGATATTTCGCACTTCTCAAATCAGACTAATTCGCATGATGTAATTGTGTGTTTAAGCCTTGCAAGTGGCTTGTATATATATGGGGTTCATCTTTTGGACTTATCTCTAAGTCGTCCCATTTAACCTTGGGCGCCAAAACCATTTTGCACGCTACATATTGATTTTTGCATATTACAATGTTGTGGATAGGTCCACACGTTTGGAGTGTACAATGCTGCCCACTTAGGGCTTAACTTCACACATTACAATATAGGGTCGGCCCTATAATGGAAGCGTACATTTCTTTTGTGCTTGGCATGTAAGGGGAGAGAAGGGCCCAGCCTTGTTATACGATTCCAATGTTGCCTTTAAGGCAATTGGAATCCGATTAACTTATTATTTTTTTACCAAAGTTAAAATAAACAACATTGCCCACTACATAAGTGGAAGAGGCTGGCTTAGCCGCCTTCTTGCTTTGTAATTCAGTTTATGTATTCAGTCTTCCCACTGAATAAGTGGTCGAGTGATAAGTTTTATGCAATTTTCCTCCCGCTGAAATACACGGTAGAGTGATTGAGTTTTAGTTTCTTGTTATTTCCCTTGGCTGGTTTACTGCCAAGAGTTCAGTTTCTATCCTACTGGATAAGCAGAAGGGTCTGGCTTGCCGCCCGTGCATTGTAATTTCAGTTTGGTTTATGCTGCTAACGATCCTCGAAACACCGTATGCTCCCACCCTCCTAGATTGGGCTCTCGGTGAACAAAAGGTGGAAGGGTTCCCTTTCAGTGGTTTGGATTATTTCTCTAACCTTAACGGGTTATGGTGTTTTGCTTGTAATTCTTATTACTAAAAACAAAAAAATTTAAGGGGAATGTTACAAGTATGTATTTCCTTCCACACTAATTTCCTTAGCTCCAGAGATTATGGAATATACATTCTGCCCTCAAATCGTAACAACCCGTCAGGCTCAAATTTAAATCCGTCATACCTATGATCCTGTGGGTTATTTTGGAGAGCTTCTTTTACTTGGAGATAGAATTTGTCATATCCTGAATTTTGAAGGACCTGCTGTCTAAAGCTCGTTTGGATGGAAGTTATAGCCGATATATGTCATCTACGACTTAGGGCATCTGCCACACGGTTTTCCTTCCCTTTGATGTAATTGATTTCAAAGTCGTAGTCGGAAATTAAATCCAACCATCTTCTTTGGCGGACATTCAAATTTGGTTGTGTAAATATATACTTTAATCCTTGATGGTCTGATCGTAACTCAAAGGGCTTTCCCACTAGGTAATGACGCCATCTCTATAAAGCATGAACTATAGTAGCTAGTTCCAGATCATGGGGTGCGTAGTTCATTTCATAATTCTTGAGTTTCCGAGACTCATATGCAACTACTTGCTCGTCTTGCATTAACACTCCCCCTAAGTCTTCTCCTGAAGCATCAGTTACTACTAAAAATTGTCCTTCGAGATCTGGCACCTTCAAGATCGATGCCGAGGTTAGCTTGTCCTTATGGAGTTCAAAGGCTTGTTGACACTTTTCTGTCCATCGAAATCGTTTTCCTTTTCTTTGGAGGGAAGTGATGGGATGAGCGATTCGAGAAAAATCCAAGACGAACTTTCTATAGTACCCTGCTAGGCCCATAAAACTTCTGACTTGTTGTACATTTCTAGGAACCGGCCACTCGGAAATGGCTTTGATTATAGCTGGATCTACTGCAATACCTTTTGTGGAAATGATGTGCCCAAGATACTGTACTTCCTTCTGAAAGAAGGTGCATTTGGACAATTTGCCATACAATTGATGTTCTCGTAATCGCTGCAATAATATGCGAAGATGTTTCAAATGTTCTTCTTCGTTCCTAGAATATATAAGGATATAGTCCAAAAAGACTAGAACGAATCGATCCAACATTCATGGAACACACTGTTCATAAGGTTCATAAATGTAGCTGGTGCGTTAGTTAGTCCAAATGGTAGGATCGTGAACTCGTAGTGCCCATAACGAGTTTGGAAATCCGTTTTAGGTATGTCTTCTTCCTTGGAGTCTTAACTGATGATACCCAGACCGCAAGTCGATTTTAGAAAATATGGTGCCCCCCTGCATTTGGTCAAAAAGATCATCGATATAGGGTAAGGGGTACTTATTTCTGAATTTCATTTTATTGAGCATCCTGTAATCTATACATAATTGGAGAGTTCCATCTTTCTTTTTGACAAAAATGACCGGTGCTCCCCATGGAGACACGCTAGGTCGAATTAGACCTTTATCAAGCAACTCTTGTAACTGCGCTTTCAATTCCACCAACTCTACTGTCGTCATTCTATAGGGTGCTTTAGATATGGGAGCGGCACCAGGTACAAGATCTATAGAAAAGTCAAAGACTCTTTTTGGGGGTAATCCTGGCAACTCCTCAGGAAACACATCACAAAAGTCACAAAGATAAGGGTATTTATCTTCAAAGGACTCCTTTCATTCTCCATTACCATCCATTTCTTCCATCTTGACGACAAACAGATGACATCCCTTTTTTTTACTGCGCCTCAGCTGAGATGCGAAGAGTTGTCTCAACTTAACTTCCTTCTTGATACCATGTAAGGATACTGCATTGCCTAAATCATCCAAACATTCCACAATTTTATAGAAACAATCCACCCTTGCACGATGTTGCCACAACCACTTCATTCCTAAGATAATGTCATACGATCCTAAGGGTGCTACAAACAGATTAACCTCTATTGCGAAGCTTGGTAGCTCAACCTTGGCCTCAAACAAACATTGTTCTACCCGGGCTCTAGACTGATTCGCATATTCAACTGTCCATGCGTTAGCCACATACCCAATCCTTTTTGGAAATCTACTAAGTATCCTAGGTGAAATAAAATTCTTTGTGGGTCCCGTGTCTATTAAAATGGATATTGGATTACCATAGAGCATACCTGACATCTCAATGGCAGTGATTTGATAGTCTGTCTGCCTTTTATCTACTGCTGCATGGATTCTTTGTTGGAAGGCTGTCTGCTGGTTAGGGAGAGGGTTCCTTCGAGCTTGTCCCCCTTGTGTCCTAGTGGGACACTGGTTTGCATAGTGTTCTCCTCCACATGTAAAACTCCTCCTGGGGGTCCTCTTTTTCCAGTTGTCTTACTACGTGGATCATTGTCTCTGTTATTATTAGAAGCGGGCTTTTTGTCTCCATGGAAATCCTGACGATAACCTTTGAACTTCTTTTCCCCCTTGACGGCAGTTTCCTCTTTGTTAGTTCTCTTTTTGAAGGACTGAAAAGACTGAAACCCCTTTCCTCTTTTTCGACTTTTATCTTTGATGGAGTCATCCTTCTTGAGTTTCAATTCTTGACGAACGACCTTTTCATAGGCTTCTACAGTAGTCGAGGGAGCTAGGACATCTACCGGTCCTCCAATTTTATTATTAAGTCCCATAATATACTTCCTCAAGCGAAATGTTTCATCTAATTGCAACTGCGGAACATATTTGAGTAACCAATTAAACTTCTCTGTGTACTCATTAACTGATAATTCTCCTTGTCGGAGATCTTGGAATTCTGATAGTTTCTGTTCATAGAAGAGTTGTGGCAGCCACCTCTACCTAAATGTTGTCCTCATTTTTGTTTCCAAAAATGAAGGACCACTACAGTGAAATTTTTATGAAAAAATTGAAATTTTTACTCTATGGCACGCTTCCCGAGGCAGAATTTCGACTAATCCTTGGACTGGCTTGATCCTTAGTCCATTCTCGAACTACGTTTCGAATTTCGTCCAATTCTGGGTTCGTCTGCTATGCCTTTCCTTCAATTTCGGGTTTTAAAACCCAGACTGCAGGTGGAGAATTTTCTTCAAACTGCAAGTTTTAATGATATTCATTGTTGTGGTCTTTGTAGGGGAATTTTTGATCACTTACATGTGCATTTTTTATTTCAAATATGTCACTTGTAATTTATTTTAAGTTTCCCATTTAATGTTTTTATCTTTTTGTTGTTTTTTGGTCATTTTTAGTTAAAATAGGGGTTTTTTAGCTCAACTGCAAGTAAACTTGCAGTTTGTTCAAAAAACCCCTACTTTAATGGTTTTCACACATGTAATAGGGATTTTAAATCCCCATTACATGTGTGCAAGTGTTTAATACTTGTTGTAGGGATTTTATTTCCCCCCTTACAAGTATTTTTAAACTTGCAGTTTGTCTTTTAAAACCCGATTTTAACATAAAAGTTCATTTTTGACAATTTTAAACTTGTCATTTGTCCAAAAAAACCCGATTTTGGCTTAATGAGTGAAAAAGTGAGATTTTAAACTTGTTGTTTTATATCCAAAACCCGATTTTAAGCATGAAAGAGGGAAAAGTGCAAATCGAACTTGTCATTTTATATCCAAAACCCGATTTGCTTCCTTTTGAAGAAAACGAACTTGTCATTTGTTTTTCAAAACCCGAAATGCAAGAAGGAAGCGATTTTGGACTTTTTCAAAGCGAAGTTCGTGGATGAATCGTTGGATGAAGGAGGCGTTTTGGGTTTGCATCCTATCTTCTTGCATTTTTAGACATCTATCATGCCATTTCAAAGACAAATTCGCTGGTTTTTACCCTAAAAACAGCAACCACGTTTTTTCCTAACGTGAATCATTAATGCCACGTTTTGAGGGGTTGAATCTTTAACATTTCGCACACTCCTAAATCGTTTTGATCTTCCTTCCTAAGGCGTGGAGGGTAAGAGAAGTTTCGCACCATTTAATGGTTCATTGAATGTGTAATGAATACCACGTTTTTCACAAAAACGTGACTCTCTTTGGCTGCGTTTTAATCCTTTGACATTGTTACCTCTTCAAACACCTTTGGTGTTATTGCTTCAGCACATACCTTGATCGTTTTGCTTCAACAAACTTGAAATGAACACTTTCATTGGCATTTTACTCTTCCAAGTTTAAGATTGCTGCCATTTTTGGGGGCATTTTCACAAAAACGTGATAAGGGTTTAATAGTTCAGTTTTGCTTCTTCATCTCAAGAAGTATTGCATTGTTGGAGAAGCATTTTGATTTTCCAATCAAGGTATGTTCTTCCTTTCTTCTCTTCTTTTTATTATTTTCATGTTTTCTTCATTTTTCGTTATTTATTACATTCTTCGCATGTGTTGTTCTTCCCTTAAAATTGGTTTTCATGAAACAAATCTTCCCTTTGAAATGCAATTGTTAAATTGCATTATTCTTCTCAAAATTCCATCTTAGCTTGTATTCGGGATTTTTAATCTCGATTACAAGTTCGCTGGAAATTCTTGTTCTTCCCTTACGGTTGAGAATTTAATCATTTTTGGTTAAATTTCCAAGCTTGAAAAATGTGAAATACCCCTCTCTTGCAAATTCGGGTTTTAAAAACCGGATTACATGTTGAAAAGATCTTCCCATTTTCATGAAAATGACTAT
The DNA here is from genome assembly GCF_030272615.1 of Cryptomeria japonica. Classification (NCBI taxonomy): domain Eukaryota; kingdom Viridiplantae; phylum Streptophyta; class Pinopsida; order Cupressales; family Cupressaceae; genus Cryptomeria; species Cryptomeria japonica. Next base: position 758,057,600 of record NC_081407.1, on the reverse strand, counting down.
CCCGGATATTCCCATTTCCATCCATTCACGTTCCCCATATCCGTACTTTCCATTTCCATCATTTCCCGCAAGTCAAAATCCCATTTTTCATCCGTTTCTCCATTTTCGAATTTACAAGTATACTTGTATTCAGGTTTTAAAATCCCGATTGCATGTATGTACTTTTCAACTTGTATACTTGCGAAAATTCCCCCAAGATCCGAAATTGGTCAAAGTCAAGATTTTCCCATTTCTACATGTCTTCCCTCTTCTTCTCACAAAACCATGAAATTCAGAGATCAAAGTTTTACCCAATTGAAAAAAAAAGAAAGAATGATATTTGCAGCTGATTATGATGTGGCCTTAACCCTTTTAAGTCTTCATCACAGCATTCCAGGTTCGCAATCAATGTCAGATTTGCCGGCATCGCCAACTCCAAAGAAAATGAAATACAAATATGATAAATACCAGAATGAGGTTACACCTTCCCAGGTATCCTCTCCATTGGATCGCATCAGGGACACAGAAATAGGGCACGTTGATATGGCAGAATTCATTCACAAGGTAGAAGATCCACAGGATAACAACTTGCAGCGGCTGTTGGACAGCCATATCCATCATGCATCTTCTTTCCCAGTGGCTGCCCTAGAACCTGAATTTGTTCTTGCATGCGCCCATCATTTTGACAAAGAGTCAAGAGTCATACAAAATGATGATGGTGAAGCCATAATTCGTCTTGATGCGGATACAATCGAGAAGGTCTTCAAAATACCTCCTGCACCTGTTTATATGGAAATCACCAAAGAAAGTGCAGCAGAGTATTATGTGAAAAGAGAAAAAGATTGCAAGCGCCACATCAATAGGTGGATTCATGAGCCACGTCCTTCCTTCTCAAGATGGGCAAAGTTGTACCGTTGTGATTTCAAGTGGGAGATAGGAGACACCATCACTCTTCTCAGCAGAATGTTAGGCCTTGAGCACTCTAATGTCTTTGAGCCATGGATGTATCAATTCATCATGTTCATACGACAGTTGCATCACATTTCATGGGGTGAAATCATCAGCAATGCTTTGTGCGAACAACTTGTAGCGGTTCCTACCACTATGACCTTCTTTATGAATTCTTATTTGGTATATCTGGCAGCATCACTTAGACACTTTCCAGGTCTTTCTACCAAGGGTGATCGCTCGCTCATACCAGTTTGGGAATATTATGACCAGCTGCCTTTGAAACCTAGCAGACTACATTTCAGAAGAGTCCAAGACGCATTCTTTGGATATTTTATGTGTCAGTTTGACATGGATCTCAGAAATAAACGAGTATCAGATGAGGCATGGGTCAAGGTATCTGAGTATGGGTGTTTATTCCTGCAATTTCCCACCTTCACCTACATGAGGATTGGGTGCTATGATGGACAGCCATACATGCTTCCGAGATACCCAACCGATAAGATAATTCTTATGGAGTTGGGAAGACAGATTATGGCTGTTCATACTCTTTAGTCTGCTAGACACAAGGTTGGAATGGGGATCTCCAGCACAAATCCATTGAAAATTGGTCGATACTCCCTTGTCACATCTGTGAAGGCTAAGGCCATGGAGGTTGAATTGCAGGAAATCAAGCTTAAGAGGTTCAAACCTAGAGCTGATTTTGATTATAGAGGTATGAAGGAAAAGATCAAGAAATCCTTTGTGCATGTTCATCGCATTGAAGACATCTGGGCAGATCTCCGCACAGAAGCTGAAGTTCTGAAGATGGATTATTGCAGGCTCACTGTTGAGCAAATTGTTGACTTGAACTTGGCGGATATCCCACAAGGGATGATCGATGACGGGCATATACTTGATCCTGAATACACTTCACGAAGGGTTGAGGAAGCTCCACTTCCTTTGATCCAATGGTCACACAAGGAGTGCGTCTCCATCCTTGACAGATTTCAGCCTATCTTGGCCAACACTAACGCATGGCTGAAAAGTAATGCTGTTAGACTTATCAAAATCAAGGTTGGTAAAGAAAATGATTCTACAGGGCCTTTTGGACGGAAGTCTGAGATTCAGATTGACAATAAGGAGGGTGCTTCATCTTCAGGGACAAGGATCAAGTTACGAGTTAGTCGTGCAGTAGTGCTTCCTCCTGAGGAGACAACTACTCGTGGGAAGGAGAAATCACGGTTCCATGTTCGGGTGATCGATCTGGATAATCCAGAAGAAGGGCAGCAATCTGATGATGCGCCTAAGTCTCCAGTTTCAGACACGCCTCATGAGGTCATTCCTCCAGTTTCTATTGAGACGCCTCTTTCTCCTCCTGATTTGCTCATTGATGAGTCTCCTCAGAATGCAGTTCCCATTTCAGCATACGGGCCTTCTCCTGAGCAACAACGAGAAAGTGTGTTGGAAGTTCCTGAAGATAATCCCACTTGCATTCAGTTATCAGAAATTGATACTTCCACTTCTGGTTTTGAAGAATTCATGAGGCAATCTTCATGCCCATTGGTAACTGAGCAAACCGTGGTCGCTATTCAAACAGATATTCCTCCCAAGGTGACCACGGTAATTCAAACAGAAACTGCTTCTCCTTTGCCTACAGCTACTACTGGAAGTCAATTGATGACTTTGCCTCCATGGCTTAGTTCTTTCACCCCGAAAAGAAAGAAGCAAGAGATCTCACCTGATGCCTTTGACTACCAGCAACTCAAACAGTCCAGATCAAAGTTGCTAAGAAGGCAAAGACTATCTCTAGGGTAACTGTTGATAGCAACAAGATGAAAGTAGCTGAAATTGTGGAACCTATTACAGATAAACCACTTGATGAAATGTCAGCTGCTGATTATAAGGTTACAAGGGTAGAATTGGGCAAGCAAACACATGAAGTCATTAAACATGATGCTCAGTTTTCTGTTGCTTCACTAGTGCAAAGGTGTGACGATCTTCTTGCAAAGAAAGACAAGCTAGAAGAAGAAAACCGACAGCTCATGGCAGCCATCCATAAAATCACAAAACCTGCTGCTGAAGGGAGTAACTCCATAGGTTCTTCCGGTTCCCAAGAATCGATTCGTGGAGTGGAAAGGGCTGCTCAGAAAGTACAAGCACTGGATTCCTGGATTGATCAGCTTCATGATCAATGCGTGCAAGTGATAAAAGACATTTTTCAAATAATGTCTAAGCTGGAAACCATTGAGGAGAAATTGGATCAGACTTCTAACACTTTCAAAAAGAATCTGGAAAGTGTTGAGAAAAGTCTGGCAATCTGGCGTACCATGCCCCAACAACAGCTGAGTATTTTGCAGGAACACACCATCATCTCTTCCAGGGTTATGTACTTGGAATTTGAGGAACTGATGGAAAACAAAACCCTTGTTCTTAAATCCCTCATTGAGGAGATCAGTGATGCAAGGAGATTCCGGGATGAAGTCTATCGAGGTATTGTCTCACATTGTGAAGGGGCCTCTTGCAATATAGTAAGTCAGGATGGAGAGCTGATTCCAGAAGAAGAAGTTCTTGCTGATTTACAAATGAGGATTCATAATGAGTGGAGGAGCGAACAATTCTCGGCAGCTTCAATTCAAGCATTGATGAAACACCAAGCCTTTTTGCATGAGATCCAGTCTATCCTGGATAAAGACAATTCTGCGCTCCTCCGCTGTCACGACACTATTGTGAAGACTATGGTTGTTGCTAAGAACACCCATGAACCAAATCCCGAGGAACTACAAGTGAGCATCAGAAAATTTCAAGGATTCGTGTCTTCACAAAAGGCAACTTAAGTGTTTTTCAACACTTAGTTGAATTTTCCCTCTTTTGTAATCCTTAGTTGTAATTTCGTTTTGACAAGTTACATGTAAAAGTAATTTTTGTAAAAATACAAGTTACACATTACTTGTACTTTTGTAATTACATGTAAGGCAACTACAAGTTATGTCCGATTAGGACTGTAGTTGGAATAAGTCTTAGTTAGCTAGAGTAACTCTTAGTTAATTAATGAAGTCTCAGTTATTTATTGAAGGAGTCTTGGTGGTTGAGAGAATCTCTCAAGTTAGTTAGGATCCTCCCACCTTTTTTTCAAGGCTCCTCTTCTATAAATACTTGAGAGGTCCATTGTAAATATATCTTTTGGAAAGCAAGCAAAAACTCTGCCAAATTTACAGCAAGAAGTCTTTGAGCTTATGTATGTGAATTGAAGGTTTTGAAGAATAATAAAGAAGGATTACTCAAGTTTTGAGTCTTTGAACTACATGTTTGAGTTTGAATCTTTTTATTTCTTCTATGCAAAGTGTTTCTAAAGGAGCTTAGTCCAATCTGATTTGAAGTCTTTGAGCTGCAAGTAGAGAAGATTAATTAAAATAGGAAACCCTCTTGAAGGAGCAGCAAGTCTTTGAGCTTGCGTCTATTCTTGAGGAAAAATTATTGTTTGATAAGAAATAGCAGCAAGTCTTTGAGCTCGCATTATTTCTTGTCTTTATGTTGAAAGAATAGATTATTCCAGTCTTTGAGCTGTTATCTTTTATTCATTGTAAATTTTAGTATAGCAAAGGGTAGATAAGACTTCCAATAGTCAAGTCTTTGAGCTTGATATTGCTGTCCCATCCCGAAGGAAGTGACGGAAGTCTTTGCGCTTTCAGGAAACTTCATTTCCTTTCTCTCATTTCACTTGAAAGTAATTACTGTTGTTCATATTCAATCGCTATCCTTTTCTGTGAAGAGAAAAGGATATTGTCTTTCTTGAAAAAAGAAGAAAGATTGTTGTCCCATCCCATTTTATTTTCCAAGTTGTAGTTAGATAGGGGGAGCCTTCCCTTAATTAGGAGAGTTTTTACTCGTGTGCTGTGGTTGAAACCACAATTTTGTATATTTCCCCAAGTGTACAAAATTTTCAACCAACACTAAACAACTCCACAAATTTGGTCCAAGTCAAACTAGATGGTTTTAGTCCCACCACCCGGCAGCTTCCCCTGTTAGCTGATAGGAAACCCATACGACTTTTTGGGTTTCAGTGTAGTCCCTAATGTCATAGTATTTTTCCATACCGGTTAGCCATGCTTCAACGGCATCTCCAGTCACAGTTCCATCGAATTGAGGAGGTTTGACCTTCTTCATATCCTCTGATATGATGCCAATTCCAGAATTATTTTCTGAACTTTGAGTTCCGATATGAGAATATTCCTCCCTGCGCTCACTAAAATGTTCCTGCTTGCTATCTCTCTCCCTAGACTGATTTTCAGTTTCCCTACCCTCAGTTTCATCCAAAAACTGAACCCTTTGTTCCAAATTCCCTATTCGGTTTTGGGTTTCTTGCATCATCGACAAGAGTCTGTCTAACTTTTTTGTTGGAGATCTAAGTATTTCAATAGGGTCACCACTCCTTCTATCTTCCATTTTCATAAATTTTAATACCTGTTGGAAAGTTTGATTTAATTATATATATATATATATATATATATATATATTTCAAGTATTTCCAACATAAGGTAAAATATCGATAATTTACAATAAACAAACATTCAAAAATTGCCAAAAGATTACACACAACTTTCTTCTCGACTTTCAACAGCAAGCGACTAGCAAAATAGATGGGGTGGTCCAACCCATGTCCTCCTTCTTGCGCTAGCGTAGACCTAATGGCATAGTTCGAGGCATCCACATGTACGTGGAATTCTCTTTCCCAATTTTAATAGGCCCGAATGGATGCGACCACCAATCTCCTCTTGAGTTCATCAAATGCTTCCTCCTGTGTCAGTCCCCACACATACGGTTCGCCCTTCCGTGTCAGCTTGTCCAATGGGAATGAAAGTTGAGCAAAGTTCTTAATGAACTTCCGGTAATATCCTATATGTCCCAAGAAGGATTTTACTCCTGTCACATCAATGGGCGACTCCATCTCCACAATTACCCGTACCTTATCCGGGTCAGTTTTTAATCCAGCCTTACAAACAGTGTGGCCCAACAATTTCCCTTGCGGCACCATAAATCTACATTTCTTCGGATTCAAGGCAAGCTTGGCCCTTAGGCATCTCTCCATGCATTCTCGCAATGCCACCAAGTGAGTGTCTTCGCTACTAAAAATAGACCAGTCATCCAAGAAGGCCTTAAAGTTTCCCACAAACATTTTGTCGAAGATGTGAAGAACTATCCTCTAAAATGTTGTCGGAGCATTGCACAAACCGAACGGCATTCGATTGTACGCATATACTCCATCCTCTACCACAAAGGTGGTCTTTAACTTGTCCTCCTCAGCTATCGAAATTTGATTGTATCCCAAGAAGCTGTCCAAAAATGAGTACATTTCATGGCCAAACACCTCCTCCAAGATGCTGCCTGGGAAAGGTATAGGGAACGGATCCTTGATGGTGACTGCGTTGAGGCACCTAAAATCCATGCAGATGCGGATCTGGTTGGCCTTCTTCTTCGACGAGATCACGATCAGCGAGACCCACTCACTTGTCTCCACCCGAAATATGATGTCGGCCTCCAGCATCTACTCGATTTTTTCATTCGCTTTGGCTGCATAGTTTTTATTCATGCGATACAACCTCTTCCATACCGAATGGGTTCCAAGGACCAATGGTATCCGATGGACATATAGTTCAGGCAGGACTCCTTTCAGATCTTTGTAGGACCAAGTGAACACCTTCTTGTATTCCATAAAAAATTTTGAAGGCTGCCACCTTCAGCACCGGATTCCAAGGCACATAAGTCACATTAAAAGACAAAAAGTATGCAAGACATGGAGAAAACACACCAAGCAAGCAATTCAAGTAAGACAAACATAGATTCCAAGTCAACAAGTAAACAAAACTTCATATGAAAAGTTGTCTCAATACCAACCATAATCCCCAAAGCACCTAACAAACATTCATAACAAGAAGCAAACACAAAGCATAGAAGCAAAACATAGATGATGCACATTAAAAACGTTGAAGACAAGCAAGACACAAAGCATACACGTGAGACACATAGAAGACACATAAGTCACACAGAAAGTACACAACACATGGAGCTATGAGATTATAATTTATGAAATTAAACTTAACCCCCACTTTAGTGGAGCTATGAGATTACATCGATACACATGGTAAAGCATAGAACAGTGAGGCTAAGGCATGTATCAAACATTCATAACATGAAGCAAACACAAAGCATAAACGCAAAACATGGAAGATGCACATCAAACACGTTGAAGACACGCAAGACACAAAGCATACATGCGAGACACATAGAAGACACATAAGTCACCAAAAATGTATGCAAGATATGATAAAAACACTCCAGGCATGAGGTAAACATAGAAGACGTGACCAATTCAAGTAAGACAAACAAATATTCCAAGTCAGCAAGTAAGGAGACTGTTGATGGAGAGGTTTGCACTTTTGTCAACGCAGAATAAAATACATAAAGTATATCATATTCTCTATTGAATAAAGAAATCGTGTGTGCTTTCTTACTGTCCAAACAAGATAAACTCAAGATTTCTAGGATTAGGTCTTGACTGTGCTTCGGATAACTCGGTGGTAATGTGATTTGCTGGTAATCTCAAGGGACTTATGCATTTGACAAGCTAGTTTGCATCTGATATGGCAATCTAATGATGCTTTATTTCTCAAACTGGGTAAAATAAAGTGCAAAAGGATAGGGTTCAGAGAATCTAGGGACAATGATACTAATGGTTGGTGTTGTGGATAGACAAACTTCACATAAAACTAGTTCTTGCTTAGCCAACCACAAACTCACAACACCAAGAAAATAGTGCAATCTCCAAAGAAAAATAAAAGCATTTTCAGACCATGAACATACATCAAGTACCCAATTCTAGCACAACTTAAATGAACATTCACAATTGAACTAATAGCAACAAAAGGCTCAAACTAACCATGCACAAAAACTTACAATCAGCAAATCTCCAATGGTATGAACCATAAATCAATCAGATATCCTCACACTTCGCCATTAAAATCATAGAACTTTAACTAATTTGATGAAAGAAACCATGCAAATAGGTGAAGACAAATGGCAAAACACCATATTTCAATGCTTTTTTTATCTGCTTCAACTGCTATTACAACAATTCCTGTTCAGCAATTCCTACTCTACTCTATTTATAACCCTAAATTCTAACTTCTTATTTCTAACCTTCTAACCTCTAAACTCTTACAATGAGAGAGACACTGTCCTTTATAGATTTTACATTTTGAATCAATGGCCAAGATTCAATCCATTCAATGGCCCAAATTTTCCCTCTATAAACCCTAATAGCCTTAGTTAATGATCCCAACAACTTTCAACCACTTTCCAACTACTTCCACTTCAAAACAAAATGACAACCTCGCAAAATAACAATTTTTGTCACAAAAGACAAAATTGGCAGTTGGACAAATAACTAACTTTTCCCCCCATCTTGTATTGCATTAAATTGCGCCCAAAAGTTGTCATCTTACAATAGATTAATCCCGTTTTTTACAATAAATCATTTTCCAACCATCTCGAGATGTTCTATCTCTGTTTTTGTATGTCTCCTATATCATTCTTGCGTCTTGTCACCGTCTTCTAGAGTTCTAGAAATCACATCATTTGGCTTTCTGCTCTGTGGTAGCGGTATTCCATACTCGCACTTCGTCTTTCGTGATCCTCTAACGTCACTCATCATGTCCCCTCTTGGTGTCATTCATCCTACATAGACAAGTAATTTCAAGGATCAATCACATTTACATGGGACTCAATCATTCATCACTCTCACTTTGATTGCCATTCGAACACGCATCATTATTCACTCTCCTTCCTCTTATCCATCAAAAGATTCATCAACCCAAACAACATATCTTGCCCCACTTTGAGAGAGTGATCCTAACTCTTAATCAGGGAAACTTAAGGTATTCAGGATGTTTGATTAGGTGACTCAGGCATACAAACCTTAAACCTTGGATGTTGATTGCTCAAAACTCATGTTTGAATGACTCGTAATGAATCTGATCTTTGAAACTCGGCTTCAAACTCAGCATTGGGAACAACATTGGTACTGTAGACTTTCCATAAGTCATGTTATAAACTCAGTTCTAGGAGTGTAAAGTGGATTTTCTACCTTAAAACTGGAATTTAGGAAGGACAAATGGAACTTTGGCTTGGAACTAGGGGTTAGGAACTTGTTTTGGAATAACACAATTCAACTTTTTGTGCAACCACTGAACTTGCTAAATGAAGGGGAGAAACTCGGCATTAGGAAATTTTTTTGGATTGAGCTTAACCCTGCTTTCAATGCAATCACCAAGTTTGGAGGATGCTGGGGCAAATCTTGGTAGTAGGAAGGTCTTTGGGAATAAGACCTTAATCTGCCTTTCTATCTCAGCATCAAATTTGTCCCTTGACATTTGAACATAGCAGAATTTTAGGATTCCCAAAGTCCCCCTTTGGACCAAGTTTGGTCTCTCTTGCATAGTAAAAATCAGAAAACTTAGGACTTGGAATGGCTTTACTGAAAACTCGGGCTAAAACTCAGTACTAGGACAACATTAGGATTAGCACCTTTTCCCATTTTCAATGCTAGTACCGAACTTGCAATTGATTTGGTCAAAAACTAAATGGTAGGAGAGCTTTTTGGATTAATGACTTAATCCTAAACTTGACACAAACACTGGATTTCAGTTCTTTGGTCAGAAAATCTGTGTTTGGAAGACCTTTTGTAACAACGCTTATTCTGATTTGGACTCCAAATACCAAACATGCAGCATGCAGAGGCAAAATTCGCTGGTTGGAAGGATTTTTGGAATGGGGCTTATTCCAAGTTTATGTTCAATCACCAAGTTTCAGACTGTGATACTTGTTTATGCCTTTGAATCCCTTCTTAACATTTCGATACTTTTCACTAGCTGCATGAATGGATTCACTCAGACCTGCCTGAGGCATCTTATGAAAAAATTTCTGCTTTGAAATGGTGTGACAGCTGCAACATCGCTGTTGGGAAAACATTTAAGAATATCACCTATTCCCAACATGATTGCAATCACCGAATTCTAGGAGTATGGTCAGAAATTTAGGTTGAGGAAAGGTTTTAGGATTAAAGGCTTAACCCTATTTCTATTGCTAGTACCGAGTTTGGGGATCTTTGGGTCAGAACTTCGGTATTGGGAAGGCTTTTAGGACTAAGTCTTATTCTAATTTTGTCTCCCATCACCGAGTTTGAGGAGAGAACTTTGTCTTAGTAGAAATTTAGAGATTCCAAAAGTTTTGCTTTATACCGAATTTGTGGAGAGGGTGCAATTTGACCTTGAGCTCAAACTTATAGGTTTGCATTCACCTTATTCCCCTCATGTTTGGACTTCACCATGGTTCTCCGTACTAATGCAAAGAGATCTTAAAATTTGAAAAGGCATGGTACTAGCCCTTTGTTCATTCCACAATAGGTTTCGAGGGAGTTTTGGCATTGCCTTAAACCTAAATCCCTGATTTTTTCCAAGTCCTTGAACATTTCTAAGTTATCAAGCTCTTAGGCTTACACCTTATTTCCACATTCTACTTGTTTATAGGCTTTCTTAATGAACTTTGTGCAAAGTGCCCATTCCTAAAGAATCCTCATATAATAATCCATGCCTCACCTTTGATCTCTATCACACTCCTATGAATGAATGGTTTACCTAGATCTATCCTCTCTCATTCTAGCAACCTTAAGATGTTGCAGAACTTTTGCAAAGCAACCAAAAACAGAGGCGGTCCCTGTCAAAGACGGGGTGTGTGTGGGCAACACCACACAGACTTCAATATGAAAAGTTGTCTCACTAACAGCAATAATCTCCAAAGCACCAATCAAAAATTCATAACATGAAGCAGACACAATGCATACATGCAAAACACAAAGGATGCACATAAAACACATTGAAGACATGCAAGACACAAGCATACATGCAAGACACATAGAACACACATAACTCACACAAGATATAGAGCGAACACACTAGGCACAAGGTAGACACATAAGACATGCAACGAATTCAAGTAAAACAAACAAAGATTCCAAGTTAGCAAGTAACCAGACATTCATATGAGAAGTTGTCTCAATGTCAACCATAATCCCTAAACCACCTATCAAACAAACATAACATGAAGTAGAAACAAACCATACATGCAAAACATGGAGGATGCACAAAACATATCTTGAAGAGACGCAAGACACAAAGCATACACGAGAGACACATAGAAGACACATAAGTCACTCAGAAAGTACATAAGATATGATACAAACACACCTGGAATGAGGTACACACATAAGACATGAAAGCAATTCAAATAAGACAAACAAAGACTACAAGTCAGCAAATAAGGAGACTACGGTACAAAAAGTTGTCTCAATATCAACCATAATCCCTAAAGCACCTATCAAGCATTCATAACATGAAGCAAACACAAAACATACATGCAAAACACAAAGGATACACATAAAACACGTTGTAGACACGTAAAAGACAAAGCATACACACAAGCCACATAGAAGACACATAAGTCACACTAAAAGTATGCAAGATATAGAGAAAATGTACCAGGCACAAGGTAGACACATGGCATACAAGGAATTCAAGTAAGACAAACAAAGATTCCAAATCAGCAAGTAACGAGACCTTCGTATGAAAAGTTGTCACAATACCAACCATGACCCAAAAGAACTTATCACACATTCATAACATGAAGTAGACACAAAGCATACACGCAAAACACATATCACACACATAAGACACACAAGATGCAAAGCATACATGTGAGACACATACAACACACATAAGTAACATAGAAAGCATAGAAGACAAGGAACAAACACGCCAAGCATGAGGTAGACACATAAGACATGCAAGGAATTCAAGTACGACAAATAAAGATTCCATGTCAATAAGGAAACCTTGGTATAAAACGTTGTCTTAATACCAACCGTAATCCCCAAAGCACCTATAAAACATTCATAACCTGAATCAAACACAAAGAATACATGCAAAACACATAGGATGCACATAAAACACATTAAAAACATGCAATAAACAAAGCATACATGCAAGAAACATAGAGAACACATAAGTCACACAGAAAGAGACAAAGTAAGCGAGACATGGCGAAAACACACCAATCAAGCAATTCAAGTAAGACAAACAAACATTCCAAGTCAGCAAGTAAGGAGACCTTGATATAAAAAGTTGTCTTAATACCAACAATAATCCCCAAAGAACCTATCAAACATTCATAACATGAAGAAGACACAAAGCATACAAGCAAAACATAGATGTTGCACATAAAAAACGTTGAAGACATGCAAGACACAAAGCATACACGCAAGACACATAGAAGACACATAAGTCATACTAAAAGTACACAAGACATGGAACTATGAGATTACAATTTACGAAATTATATTTAACACCCACTTTAGTGGATCTATGAGATTACACCCATACACACGCTAAAGTATAGAGGAGGGAAGCTAAGGCACCTATCAAACATTGATAAAATGAAAGAAACACAAAGCATATATGTAAAACACATACGATGCATATAGAACACGTTGAAGACACACAAGAACAAAGCATGCATGCAAGACACATAAGTCACATAGAAAGTAAGCAAGACATGGAGCAAAAGTGCCAACTACGAGGTAGACACAAAAGACATGCTAGGAATTCAGGTAGGACAAACAAAGATTCCTAATCAGCAAAGAGACCTCGGTACAAAAAGGTGTCTCAATACCAATCATAATCCCAAACCACCTATCAAACATTCATAACATGGAGCATACACAAAGAATACGCACAAAACACATAGGATGCACATAAAACATGTTCAAGACATGCAAGACACAAAGCATACAAAAGCTACAGGTAGAAGACAAATAAATCACACAAAAAAGTACACAAGAGATGGAGCTAACACGTTAGGCACGAGGTAGACACATGAAACATGCAAGCAATTCAAGTAAGACAAACAAAGATTCCAAGTAAGGATGCCTCAGTATGAGAACTTGTGTCAATACCAACCATGATCCCCAAACCACATATCGACCATTCATTACATGAAGCAAACACAAAGCATACTAGCAAAATACGAAGTATGCACATAAAACATGTTGAAGACATGCAAGACACAAATCATACACGCGAGACACATAAAACATAAGACATGCAAGCAATTAAAGTAAGACAAATTCCAAGTCAACAAAAAAGGAGACCTCGGTATGAAATGTTCTTGATACCAACCTGTAATGTCCCCTTCCTAGGTGACAGGCAATTGAGCAGGGATTGGCCTATCATCTGATTTCTGTAGGCCAGTGGAGTGAAGAGGGAACACATTCAGGAATCATGGAGCCTTGCAGGGGGCTTTGTGAGCTGATTCAGACGTTCAGACGGAAGTTCCTAGTTTTTAGGGAGGTCTCCTATTTTTTAGGGAGAAATGGCAGTTAACTGGTTGACCACCCAAGGGACAACGAAGCTGAGCAGGAGCCTCTCGGACAATTCTGGAACTTTGAGCAAGGTTCCTATTTTTTAGGGCGAGTTCTTATTTTTTAGGAGGAACTGCCAGTCAGCCTGCAGGGGTTCAATCGTCAGCAGTGATCATAGCACTTCAAACGGAATTCCAATCTGAGCCCCAGATCTCAGTTTATTAATAAATAAGTCCTTATTTTCATATTTCCTAAGTTTGGATTTAATAAAATAATAATAAAAGTGATTATAATCACTTTATGGGGAAATAAGTTATAATAATTCATTGGCCCTCTTACCTATGCGTTTTAGCAAATATTATTATAATAATGAGGGAGCCAAATTAAAATAATGATGGAGGCCCCTTGTGGTTCGTTTTTCATAAGGAGGCATAAATAAAATAAAGTTATTTTATTAATAAAAGGGGAGATGAAACCCTAATTCGAAATTAGGGTTAGAGCTGAAATAAAAAGTGAATTTGACAATCATTTTGACATGGAGTTGTTTATTTTTTGAGAGAATATTATCTTCTACAGGTCTGCAACGAGTTTGGCAGAGTTCTAGAGCAATTTTGGGGACGGAAACCTCCAAATTTCAGGTGTAGGACGAAAACCCTCACATCTATCAGCAAATTGATCTTCATTGGAGGCTCTTTTCAGGTCATTGGGACCAAATTTCAAGAACAAATCTGAGTATAACAGCTGCACAGGGGTTTGGATTTAAGATCAGAGCAATAAAGTTACCATTTCCAACAAGATTTTTCATTCCCCAAGCTGGCCGTACATTTCCCAGCCTGGCCGTACCATTTCAGCTTGCCTAGGGTTTTCAATAAAATAAATACAAGGGTTTTAATTAAGTCCTTTGGTCCAAAAATTATTGTTAGCAGCAAATAAGAATAATTGCAATAGTTATTTGGTGAAATTGGTTCATACTAGAGCTACAGGAGCAAATCAGTGGGTAGAAAACACACCAAATTGGAGTCTCTCCTGGGAAAAGTTCAGGAATTGCATTGGAATCAAGATTTCTTCACAAATTTGTTTTAGATAATTATTCAGTAGGTGAATAAAGCTATTGAAGCCATTAGTTGCAGCTGGAAGTGCTTCATTCAAACTTTCTACCTGTTCAGGCCAATAAATCAGTTTCAATTCCCAGCACTAGACTCTTGGTAGGCCATTATTGGCTTGCGTTGTTAAAAATAATCATTAATTTCCATTTGTTCTTTGCTGATACATAAAATCAGAAGTCTGAAATTCATTTTCAGTCAATTATTTTATGTATTGTATTTGTTATTCATTTTGCATTGTCAAATTCCAAAAGTCAATAACACACAAGTTATCCTAAAAACCTCAAACTACATTAAAAAACCAAAATTCCAACCGCTGGTCAAAGAAATCAAACTGTGATGTCCCCTTCTTGTTGACATCAGTTCTTCAGTGAGGATTAGCCTATCATCCTGACCCTCGTAGGCTAATGAGGATGGTTAGAGGGTCTCCTGAGGATTTGTATCATCTCCAGTGTTCAGAGTGCTTCAGTTTGGTCTTCGTTTGGCATCATCCGGACATCGTTTGCTCTACTTACTATTTTTAGTAACTCTTGGGATGTTAGAGATGGACCCCTGCTATTTTTAGTAAAGGGGGCATGGTCATATGCAGTTTCCTCATGTCAGCTCCTTGTTCAGACGGTGTGCAAAAATGTTGAGTAATTAAGGAGATATTAATGTTTATTTGGTTATGAGCTTATATTATAAAGTTATAATATAATTTTATATTATAACTTAAGTGACTTAAGTTGAGGGTCTAGGCATCATAAAAGGGGGCCAAAATATTAATTAAATATGTGCACATAACCCAAGGTCATTATTGCATTTAATGATGCCAATTTAATATTATAACATTTAATGTTATTAAAGTGCTTTATGGGAGAAAATCAAACTTCTTGAGGATTATATATGTTCAACAAGAAGAAGTTCGATTCATTATTGTTTGGCATTTATTTTCATGACTTCGTGGAGAGCAGAGACCAAGGGTTTCAGTCTTCATCCGCCATTGGAGAACGAAAAATCTTCAGTGTGCAGCCATCTGAATTGGTGAAATATTCAGTGAATTTGGCTTTCAGAGGGAGCTTCATACAGGGGTTCCATTTGTGCAAAAATTGGTGAGGAATTTATTGTTTTTTGGTGCTGATCACAAGTGGCATTTGTAGACCAAAGGGTCGATGTGATAGGAGTCTATTTCCATGCTTGGCCATAAATTACCTAAGCAGCCGTACAAGATACAGCCACCACTTCTGTTGTGAGAGGGCATAGATCCCTAGGTGCCACGATTTTGGAGATAGAGGCTTCAATAAATTTCGATAAAAATCTGCAAGGGTTGTGATGACAAGAGAAGGGGAAACGCAGCATTAAGGGAGCAAAAGACATTCTTTCCAAGGTGCAGACCAACAATTTGCTGTTGTTCGTACATTACCAGCTGCTGTAATTCACCATCAAGCCCACATATTCAAACCTTTGTTCACCGGGTATGGTGTAGTATGAGTTATTAGACATCAATTGAATTAAATAATTTAAAGGGAATTGAGTTGCAGCCCTTTATGATCTTATATCTATGCTCTCAATGTTAGTGGTTTGCATGCCAACTGTTTGTAAAAATGTGTACTGGTTGTAGATGCATATTTCACTTTTGAAAGTCATGTATATGCAAAGGAAGGATTAAATAGAAGCTATTCTTGCTTAGTGCTTCTAGCTTAGACATTATAGAGATCATTTGCAAACAATTTTGGTGCTGTGTAGTCACTTAAACAGAATTATATCAGACTCCATACATAGACGTTGCATGACAACTGTTTGACAAATTCCTAAGTGTCTAAAGCTAGTAACTTAAGTTGGAACCAGCAAGGGTTTTTATAGATACTCAGAAAAACATATCAAATTATTCCAATCAGCATTTGGTATCTTTCACAACCATAATCCCCAAATCACCTATCAAACATTCATAACATGAAGTGGACACAAAGCTTACATGAAAAACACAGAGGATGAAAATAAACCACATTACACAAAACAAAAAGCATACATGTGAGACACATAGAACACACATTAATCACATAGAATGTACGCAAGATATAGAGAAAACACGCCAAACACATGGTAAACACATAAGACATGCAACGAATTCAAGTAAAACAAACAAAGATTCCAAGTCAACAAGTAAGCAAACCTTCATATGAAAAGTTGTCTCAATACCAACCATAATCCCCATACACCTAACAAACATTCATAACATGAAGCAAAAATAAAGCACACGCAGAAGACATAGAATGCACATAAAACATATTAAAGACACGCAAAACACAAAGCATGCACACGAGAAACATAGAAGACACATAAGTTACACACAAAATGCGCAAGACATGTAGCAAACACAACAGGCATGAGGTAAACAAATAACACATACAAGCAATTAAAGTAAGGAGACCTCGGTATGAAAAGTTCTCCTAGTACCAACCATAATCTCAGAGAATATAGCGACCACATTAAGCATCTTATTCAGAACAAAACACCTACATATAATAAACACATACAAGAAGACACACATATGCAAGAGCTTCAACAAATACGATACAAAAATATGATTGATGGAAACACATGGCAGGTACATAACTCTAGCATTAGCTTGCTCTGTTGCTATAGATCTTGCACGTTGCAAAAGCCCTCATCTTGACATAAATATTTTCCTAGGAATCATTTAGAAATTTTTACAAAAATAATCTTGGTGTATAGTTTTTTGAGCCTTAAGTGCCATGGTGTCAAAGACAAAATTTTTGCCATGTTCAATGCCAAGAGAGTGAAAATAGGAAGTTTGCGTTTTATCCTCAATATTTCATCCATGTAGCCAAAATGCTAGGGTACTGTTTCCATACACTGAAAGAGTCCCCTACATATGGCATTCAAAGAGACAACACTTGTAGGTCTGATTCCTTGCCCACATTGTTAAGGTTTTGGAAGAGCTCTATCCATGATGAAGGAGATTAATGGCACATTGTAGACATCATGACTTGAAGGTAGGGCACATTTGTAGAAAAAAAGGAAAAATGTGGAGTCTTCATCTCTTTCCATGTCTAGTTTTAGGCTTTTTAGTCTTAAATGGCTACATGGCAGTCAGAGCATTGATGAGATGGTATGTATAGAGCTGGGGGCATGGTGACAGTTGGAGAAAGCTATGAAAATGACCATTTCTTTCTCATACAATAGCATGCACGTGCAAAAAAGAAAAAAGAAAGAAATCAAGGTTTGTATGTTTTCATTCTTGAAACACGTGTATTGCCATAAAATGTAAGCCACGTTCACACCCCTGCTTGTTGAAGATAGATGTGTTGCTCATATGAACTAATGAGAATCAATTAACGTATAGTGGCTCTATGCATGTAAATGGTTTATTTTTCAACTTAAAGCTTTCTCTTGTTTCATCTAAGTCTTATGGACTAAAAGAGAGTCTTCACCAGCCTATGCTACAAGCATGAAGAATGTGCCTTCTAACTATATTAGAGTGAAGCAAGGTAGGGCAGTCTAGCATAAAAAGACGGCTACAAGGATGCAATAGAAAAGCGTATAGAAAAGACCCATGTTCATAAATAAAAATAAAAATAAAAATAAAAGGGACAGAACAAAATAACTTCAAGAGAACAATGTCTATGACAGTCATAAGGAGAAGTAGCACTCTTAAAGTGCAGACCTTCAGGAGTCCAAGAAACGTAATGACAGTCCACAGATAAGAAGACAATACATGAAAATGGTGAGAAGAATAGGCATGATAAAGAAGCACGCATATTGATGAAGACAACATGGTCACAAGAATAAAATGACAGTCCATTAATGGATACTATTAGAAATGTTGCAAGGGGCTGTCAAACATAAACAATAAGGCAGAGGCAACGACTGTCCACACATCATATTACAGTCATGTGATGGAGAACACAGGCCATAAAGCTATGTCAAAGAAGAGCCTTGCTGAAGTTAGTGAGTCAAAAGACACTTCTTATAAAAACCTTTCAATTTCAAAGTTCTAGATGCCCATACCCATGATAAGGAATGCTGGTGATGGTCCATACCAGTGGTATAATGAACATTTGAAATAAGAGGGACAAAGAGCCAAAATGACATTATAAGGTTCTTGTTTAGAGCTTTTAAGGGATAATCTTAGGAAAAATGGGGATAACAATGACAACAGAGGTCACAATCTAACTTTGAGCAGATCCAAAACAGCAGATAGACCATGGCTTTGACAAAGTCATTGGGTGGATAGTATTGTTTTGTTCCCATACACCAAGACAGTCCTTACATATGGATTCATTGTCATAGCTTGTAGCCTTCTTGGTTTGTGCTAGTTGGTAGTGACTATCCTTAGCATTCCCAATTGTTACATCATCTAAGGATGAAAAAGAAGGCTAGTGCATGATTGCAAGGGATATGAAAATCCAAAGGATAAAATCAACTAAGAGGGTCTTAGAAGAGTGGTAGTCTGATGCAGTATAGGGGTGGAGTATGCTCAAAAATCTTGTTTGGGTGAGTCTTCAATCATGGACTTGGTGCTTTGGTTCCTTACCATGGTCTTTGTTCTCATTTCATGAGCTTTCTCCTACTAATTTTCAATATCTTTTAGAAAAGGATTATCTCCTCTTGCCAATGGCATCAGTGGGCTCCCCTTAACTTCCTTACAACATTATAAGTGCATCCTACCACTGGTTCAATCCCTGTTTCAACTTTAGGGTCACCTTGCCTATATTTAGGCCTATTTGCCAAAGCAGTTTTTCTAGCATAATTAACAGTACGGCCAGAATCCACCCAAAAGGTTTACCTTTTCAGATACCCATTTGGTCATACTAGAAAATCTTGAAATGGATAGGGGTTACTTTGGAACAGTATCACTTAAAATTGACTGGTATGCTGCAAATACGCCCAATTAGGCCTGTTTTACAAAGCAAGTGTGTGATGTGGCCTTCCTACACACCAAATCTGCCTTTAGGGGCGACAAGCATTACACGTAGGGTCCAAATATGCAACCTACAACACTGTATTGCATCATTAATCAACTCAATCACAAAACCCTCCTTTAACCTTCCTACACAAGCCTAATACATGAAGATATTAGGCCTCTACATGCACCAGTCTCTCCCAAACTCCAAACCCTGCACTACTAACTCTACTAACATATCTAACACACTATTTACACCCATTCCACTGACTTTCAGAGGTTAGGTCAGTGGAATGGGCAAATTTTGGCATATTTAGCAACAAACCCTCACAATTAGGGTTTATCAACCCGGTTACACCAAAATGGATCTTAAATGGTATAAATTGAATGAAAATATATCAAACCAACGCCAAAGTCCTCTTAACTCATCAGACTATCACTTCCAACTCAATGTCATACCAATAGAAATCTGTACGGATCAGTACCACGGCCTGTAGCAGCAAATTTGTATGGAAAATAATAGAAATCTGAAGTTTTATTGTCTTCTGTGCGTACAAACTGATTCAACAACCTTGCCTCGATGTGTATGACGCTATTTAAACATGTTTCTACCAAATCCCAATGGGCTCCATCAGAATTTCAAAAGGTGACCGTTGGTCTTCCCTTAACAAACAAAATTGACAAAGTTGCCAAGCAACTTTTACATGTATTTTTCCAATTTACAACTAAAAGACCCTACATGACACCAAAAAAACTTCAAATGGTCTTCATCTGACCTTATTACATGATTCAAGTGACATAACACACCCTAGATGCCAAAATGGCCTATTGAAGGCATAAATGTGCTTGGTGCTCCTGCACCATAGTCCAGTGAGCCAAATGGAGATAACTAAGCATGAGTAACAAAATAATTAGTGAATGGTATAAGATAGTACTTAATAAGATGTGAGCTCATTCATGTTAGGCCTCATGAAAGTGGAAAGGGAGAAATGGTAAAAAGACAGTCCTAGTGACTGTCATAAACCAATCATGGTGATATTTAAAGAATGAACAGCATATGTGGCGAAACAAAGGCTTGAGAAGCCAACATGAGACTCTCTCACTTTCATAGGGAGTTTGGAAAGGATGCATTTAAGAGGCTAAACCATTTTTATCAAAACAAAAGCATTGAACAGTCATATGCAGGGCAGATCTAAGATTGTGAAGAGCAGAGACAGTATGAAGAGTATTAGAGGTTTCATTCATAAAAGGTACATGTCGATCAACATTTTTCTTGTAAAAGGTTTTTAAAGTCATGAAGAAATCACAGTGGTAAGGAAAGGAACAATGATCCCATTATAGTGTTCTTAATTAGCTTGAAGAAAATCATTGAGTGGACAGTGAACATGCAAAGGGAGGATCATTACAATGAATGTAAGAACATGAAGAATAGTAGTTATGTCAAAGACAGTCCCTTAACAAAGAAACAGACATGTCCAAGTGCATCATAGAAGTGGCAAATCTCATTGATATAAGCATCTATATCAGACCATTGAATGTGACAAGAGTCACAGAAGTTCATGATGCCAGTGGCAAGGCAAATATGAATATACATCCCAATGGTCCCCCAAAAAAGGATAAGAACAATCATAAGGAAAGAAGAGGAATTTATATTGGAGGTTAAATGATATGGTTGAGTGGCTACATATTCATTTAGAAAGACACCTTATTGGCCAAGGTCTTACAATAAGATAGATCTCAGACTTCAAAGACAGTGCATTTCCCAAGTTAGTTTCTTCTTTCAATGAACAGGGATTTTAAAGGCATTATAAATGGCATAGTAAGAAGCGAGAGTTTAGCATGGCAAGAACCAAGAATTGGCCCAATACATGATAGAACAATAAGTTTATGGAATGCTTCCAAAAATAAAAATGAGCAGTCAAGCTTATTAGGTAAGAAAAGCAAGATCATTATGACAAGTTTTGTAGAGTGAACTCATTGGTAAGAATATAGACCAACACATACAAGGACAAATCATTGTGACATTTAGAGAAGTTTTGTGCTCACAACACACCCCCATCTCAAGGATAGGGACCCCCCCCCTTGTTTTTGGTCTACCTGAGAGAGAGAAAGGGCTACGTCCATGATCGTGCCAAAAAATCCTGATGAAAAGCCCAAGGCGAAATGCTAAAGCAGATGCCATTGAACTGTCATCGAAGGTGAAAGTTCGGGCATTTGCCCATACAAATGTATCCCATCCTATTGTCGGGTCTTCAAAGGCTGATAGAATCCCGAAGAAGATTACCCACACAACGTTCAAAATCCAACCAAGTATAAGTTCAAACAAATTCGACGTCACATTTTCAGTTATAAAGTTCGCGATTTCTGGATAAGAAGCCAAAAACAAATCATTTTAACCTTGCCTTACAAACCCGAAAATATACCCACTGGAATCCCAACGCTCAAAGTAGAATGATAGGGTTTGACTTTCTTCTAGGGCGAAATAAGTGTTTTTTCCTAGAAAACCCCGAAAAGATCACGGAGGTAAAGAGGCGAGGTCGTTTTTTGTTGTGTCGTCTATCTTAACCCTGCTATGTAATGTCCCCTTCTCATTGACGACCTTCCAATGGTCCATTAGCCTATTCCTGAGACCCGTAGGCTAGGTGGAATGAAGAATGAGGGTCCAGCATTGATGAAACGAGGACTTACTATTTTTAGTAAGTCAGGGGATGGCCATATTGGTGTTACTGTCCTACTGAGTCCTCCATGCTTTGCCTCTAGACGCGAAGATCATGCTTTTCTGAGCATTAGTTCTTGACTTACTATATTTAGTAAGTGGCAGTGTGGCACAATTCTATTTTTGGCAGTAGACAGGGTTCTGATTCTGCAGCAGTTCTGTGGTCGTCCTGGCTTAGTTTCATCCTAGTGGTGATAATAATCAGTACAGGAGTCACATGCAACATAATTAAATATTATTTCCTTATCCTAAGGTTTAATATTTAATTAATCTGGTACAACTTGAGTTGGCCTAGTGGTGGAGAACTTGTGCTCTTGAAATAGAGGTCACAAGTTCAAATTCCACAAAGGGGGTAGAGTATGTACACCTTATCGGCTTTGGCCCATTACCTATCCAAAAAAAATATATATTTAATTAATCTGATTATTTGCTACTGATTTATTAAATTTGGGATTAATGCCTATTTTATCCTAAGTTTTTGGCGAAACTCATGTGTACTTTGGGATGTCGAAATATTTTAGAGGAATATTATTTTATATTGCATCTCCATTATTTGCCAAGTGATTAACGTGGGTCCTTTCCCTTTTGGCGTGAGGTTTGACTTATGAAAAAGTGGCGCTACACTTGGGTCCACATGAGGGTGGAATGAAATGCAAATGAAGGAGTGGAGTTTGGAGGAATTTGCATTTGAATTTGGTTGTTGAAGAGTTATAAATAAGAGCCTTGGGCTCTCATTTGGGCTATATATGAAAATTGCATTGTTATGCTACCGGTTTGGCGACTGAAAATCTGAGCTTCAAAGTGTGGCTCCCTAGCGAAGTCTCAGTTTCGTACTTGCAAGATAGTACCTAGCTGTGCCCATGTATTCCCAGTGCTGTTAGTGAGTGAGTTGCAGATTGTGGAGTGTTCTATGTGGGATTGGAGTGTTTCCTGGTTGCTGGTCGCGAGACTGCTGAAAGAGTATTTTGCTCACACCTCTTGACCAGGCGATTCCATCATTCTGGGTACCGGCTCATCCTTCCTTCCTAGCCATGGCGATACATTGTGTAAGTTTTTAGCAAGTTTAATTAAGCAATGATTTTTCTAGACAAAATCGAACTTCCTAGGTCTAGCATTGGTTTTTGTGCTTGCATTGGGATGTGTGCCAAATAGTTATGGGGTTGTTTGGGTTGTAGTTTTGATTGGTTGCGGTTGTGAGTGAAATATGGTGGGTTTGGGACTGGTTTGAGTTAATTTGGATGTAAAATGAGGGAGTTATGAGCATTTGGGTGTTTCCATGGGCTGCTGATTTGTACTTTCAGCCTGCAAATTGATTGTAACAGAAAATTATATTCTTGCTGTAGAAATCTGCATTACTCTCCTCCTTTCATCTCTATTTTTGTAAGGTTGTTTCAGTAGTACTGACCAATCATTCTTGTTGTCCTTATTTTGTAGTTCCCACTGCATAAGTGGAAGAGGTTGGCTTCGCCGCCTTCTTACTTGAAATTCAGTTTATGTACTCCGTCCTCCCACTGAATAAGTGGTCGAGTGATAAGTTTAATTGCAATTGTCCTCCACTGAAATATGCGGTAGAGTGATAGTTTAATGTAATGTCCTCTCGCTGAAATATGCGGTAGAGTGATTGAATTTCAGTTTCTTGTCTTTTTCCCTTGGCTGGTTTACCGCCGAGAGTTTGGTTTCTATCCTGTTGGATAAGCAAAAGGGGCTGGCTTGCGGCCCAGGCATTTGTAATTTCAGTTTGATTATTGGTGCTCCCGGAACACCGTATGCTCTCACCCTCCCAGACTGGGCTCTCGGTGAACAAAAGGTGGAAGGGTTCCCTTTCAGCAGTTTGGATTATTTCTCTAACCTTAACGGGTTGTGGTGTTGCTTGTATCTCTTATTGTTAAAAAAATCAAAAAAAAATTTACTGGGCTATTACATCCTATCATCGTCGAATGTCTCCCTAGCCATCTCCAATGCCGATAAAATCCCAGGCCAAACCAAAGTCGAAGGTTAACACAAGGGTGCTAAAGGATTAATGGTCTCCACATTGCCAATGAAATCCCCGAAAATTGCCCCCAAAATCTGCCAAAAGCATCCCGCAAAACTCAAGTTCAGCAAAACAAAATCCTCTTTTTGTCGATAGTCTCTGAAATGGCCAAAAAGACCCGATAAAAGGCCAAAATAATAACAAGGGAGGGGTCGATTTTTATAAAGATTGTATTCTAAAGTCAAAATGCCTTTATCCCAGAACGTAAATCACGATTTTCATATTTTGCCTTGCACCGAAAATTTCCCTAAGGATTCAATAAAGTTAAGTTAAAGATGAAAAAGGGGATTGGATGAGAAAAGCATTTTTCTTTCTTTCTTCACTTCACCCTCAAATCGCCTAAGTTTTCTCTCAGGGAGATTGAATGAAATTATAAAAGGCTTTTTGCACTTTTACCTCCCATCGCCTAACTTTCCCCATTAAGTCACAAGCCAAATAAAGAAAGACTTTAAGTAGGAGGTAAAAAATGAAAACTTGTACTTTGTTCTCTCAAAGCCAAATATTCCCCTTTGTTGGCATAATAACAAATTAAAAGATAAAGGGAAATATGTTTTAAAGTGAAAGGGTCAGGTTCACATTTTAGCCTCTCATCGCCTAAAAATCCCCTTAAGTGCGAAATGTCAAATTAAAAGAAATAAGGGAAAACATTTTAAAAGAAGGAAAGGGCACTTTGCATTTTGTCCTGAGAAGCCCGAAGTTTTCCCTTTAAAGTGGCGTGATCGTTTTGTCAGAGCGAAGCCCGAAGTTGCCTTGACAACATTTAATATTTGTTAAAATTACTTATATTTGTCGAGGTGATTGATTCAAACTAAATCAGCTGTTTGCAGATTGATGCTATTGGAAGGAGTTAAGGTGGCAACCTAAAGCGCAAATTGAAGACATGATAGCGATCAAAGCCAGGAAGTGAAGATGCAGAGCGAAGGATCAAACGGTGATCACGGAGCATTGTCAACGAAGATACGCACCCCCATCGGACAACAAGTTGAAGTCCATCAGTGGCTAGTCAACCAACTAAGAATGTTGCAAAAATATACAGACTCAGAAATCACACAGCGGAAAATTCCAGAAAGTCATTCAGTTTGTGAAAACTGAATTGTTTTATTGTAAAATAAACATCTGTGGTTCCCCATTAATGTATTTAAAACAAAGGGACACAAGTCAGTTATTCCTCAGCTACCGGATGGACCAAAATTGATGTCAAATAGATGTAGGTAGCTGAGGAAGTGGTTGAGAAGGCAGCTAGGAAGTCATGGAAGTAACTAAGCATGGGTTAAAGTTGTCAGGCTTCTAGAAGGCATATTAAAGCCACTAGATGGTTTCAATCCTAGCCCTTGATCTGAAATATAAAAATCTATAAAGGGCATTTCCTCTCTTTGTAAAGGGTTAGAATTTGTTAGATTTAGAAGTTAGATTTTTTTGGCAGTTAGCAGATTAGGAGTAGAAGTAGAATAGAATTGTTGTAAGGAATTGTTGTAATGGCAATTGAAATCAATATATGAACATTGAAGTATGGTGTTTGTTATTTTGTTTTCTTTTGTTTGCATTGTTTCCCTTCAGTTGGTTAATTGGAGTTCAATGATTTAATGGCGATGTATGAGAGTATTAGATGAGGTTTTCGGTTCATGCCATTAGGGGCTTGCTGATTGTAGGTCTCTATGTATGGTTAGTCTAAACCCCCTTTTGTGCTTAGTTCAATTATAGGTGTTTGTCTCAGGCTGAGCTAGAATTTGATGCCTAGATGAATGGCCATAGTTTGAAAATCCATTTATCCTTTGCAGCTTGCACCGTTCTTGTTGAGTTGTGAGGGTGTCTCTGGCAAAACAAGAATTGGTTTATGGATATCTATCTACCCGCAACACCAGATATTTCTATCATTGTACTTAGGTCTCCCGAACCCTTCTCTTCTGTTGTTTATTTCCCCAACTTGCGAACCGCAGCATCGTCGGATGCGAGCCAACTTGTTGCAAACGTAAGCCCCTTTGTTTTACCAATAAAACACATCAAATTGCTGAGTTATCCTAAGCCGTCAAGACCTGACATTTGGAACCTTGAGGTTGTCCCCTTTGATCATCTAAAACAGCATTAGGGATTTCCTTATTCAAGAGAGGATAAGATACTCAGCATTCTATTCTATGTTGATCGGAGAGAGTGGAAGTACGACTTTAGCCACGTCAACAAGAAGCTACTAAAAGAAAAGATGATGCTACAAACAGTGGGAATAAACAAAGAACACGCACTCAACAACTCACAATCACAATGCAATAATGAAGGAAAATAAAAGCTCATAGCTCTGTCCATAATCAAAAAGAAAGCAGAATGGTTGGAGAGCAGTATGACAGTGTAGAGAAAGCATCCTTGTCAAAATGAATTAGAACCAATACAGACATACTAAGTTGAATTGGAGCAAATTCTACATATCACTCCAAAGGATATCATGCTACAAGAAATCATTAACAGGCTACGAACTTTTGAAAGCATCTTTAGTGTGATTATAGTTAAAGAGCATTGGGTACCAGTTCATGCAAAAGGGTACAGTGAATAGGGGTAAGAAAAGGTATAAATTAGGGACTACAAGAGGAGTGAAATCCATTTCTTTAAATCAGTAAATGATGGCGTGGATATAAGTTAAATTCTAAAAAAATTTATCAGAGAACATAAAGACACATATGCTAGGAACTGGTTATGTCCCACTGTCTCAAGTAAGGGTCACTTGCCAAACAAAGTAGAGAACAATAAGTCTGAGACATAGATCATGCAGACTTCAAAAGGCATTTATAAAGACTGTAGCTAATGAAGACAATGAATCTACTCAAGGGATTTACTGACAGACAAAAGAGGTTATCATGAAAATGTGGAGTCATAAACAAAGAGGAAATAGAGAATAGAAGGGATAGATAAAAGTTGCAGGGTGAGCAAGGTAAGTATGACAGTTTTAAATGTGAAAGGATGACCCGAGGGCAGTCTACTATTCTAAGGGGCAGTTTGACCTTCACTGTTACAAGATGAATAGGATTTCAAGAATATGGTCATACCAGAAAAAAGGAGAGTCAAACAGTCCCAAAATCATGAGAGTTGACTATATGCATGGGGACAGTCAACATCATCTTTGACAGAGGTGAATAATGTAAGAGATCAAGCTCAGTCATAAGAGTCTCATGAAGAAATGAGGGGACTAAATCCCAGTAGATTATGTAGACAGCAACGTCATGACAGTCTTATAAGCAAATGAATGAGTATAGATGACAATTCTCTGTTTAAGAGAAAGAAAGACCTTAGAAGGCCCCTACGTGCAGCTTAAAAAGGCTAGAAAGATTGTTCTTTAGATGACAGTACCTATGTGACAATATAGGTCAAAGTTGTTATTAAGGGGCAATCACACATAAAGATAAAAATAAGCAGCGGCTAAAGAGCATGGTAGAGACTTGTAGAGGACAGAATGAACACATGAAAGCAGTCAGGTGTGTTGTAAGTATAGCTCAGAGGCCATATTCAAGA
This sequence comes from Cryptomeria japonica, assembly GCF_030272615.1. Lineage (NCBI taxonomy): Eukaryota > Viridiplantae > Streptophyta > Pinopsida > Cupressales > Cupressaceae > Cryptomeria > Cryptomeria japonica. The sequence continues at coordinate 758,029,973 of NC_081407.1, read as the reverse complement.
CCATTGTTGACAGAGATTAAGGAAAGCCTAAAGTTTCATAGAGAATAGTGAATGGTGAAGCAATATAGAGGACAATCGTACCTACATACACAACATGATAATCATGACAAAGAGAAAGTTTGAAGCAAAGTTGAGATGCCAAGAATGGGTAATTGTGACAATATGGTATTATTCCTGTTACTGAAATTTTTCATTATATTTACATTTCAATGGAAAATTTTAGTACCTAGGCAAAGATTACAGTCACATAATTGAAATCTTTCAATTGTTATTTAATGTATTATATTTTATAAAGTTGAAATGATTACGAGAAGTAATCTACAGAAAGGAGGAAATGATTACGAGAAGTAATATAAAATAAATTCTCTCTCACAGAAGACCGTGAGAGTAATCCTTACTTTCCTATGCAAAGGAGAAAACTGAATTAATAAAGCAAATGCATAGATAAAATAAGAAAAGAACCAGCCATTGCCTGGGGGTATATGGCTGGTGTAAATCTGCTCTCGACGTCATAGGTCTGCATTTTTTAAATCCGTATTCCTCCAGTTTCCTCCTTGTCCTGAAAAAGTTAAATGGCGAAGTGGGTTAGATCAAAAGATCTAAGCAATGACTAGATGTCTACTTATCTTACCTATACATTTGCATCATTAATCAAGATCCCCTCGTCACAGAAAAATAAACATCTTTGACTGCAAGAAAAGGAAAAGTTCATCTTCATTCCTTGAAGAATTAGTGTTTTTCTAACTGTTTGTTTAATGTGCAGAGACAGGTAAAGAATTGCAAATTTCAGAGGGTTTATTATGAGTGGGGTTAAATGAGGCTCCCACAAGTGTTGAGCCCAGCTCATGAAAACTATGTGATTGTTCAGAGGGTATTTGCAGGTGTATGGGCAGCCATGAAGATGCAGATTACTGCGGTGTAAAAAAGGACAAAAAAGAAACAAAAGCCCAAGTTTTTGGAGTCTGGAGGAATATGCCAAGCAATTGCTAATGTACAGAAGGAAAGGAAGACCATATCTATATTGCAAGCACAAGTAAAGCTGAAGCTGTGATAACTAATTCTAATGCAAAAGGTAAAAGGGCATTAGAATGCTTTCAGAATCTTTTCAATCAAAGGCGTGAAGAAGGTGAGACGTACATAGCAAGCTGGGCTTAAACAATATTTATCAACAGATTTTCATTCAAGAATGTCATCTTCAGAAAGTGCAAATTTTACAGTTTCTGCCTGTTTCTTAGAATATAAAGGAATTTCAGAGTTTACCATTCAAAATTTCAGATATTCCTTCTTCAAAGATATGTGATGTCCCCTTCTAGCTAGTGACATCATGCTAGCCAATGATTAGCCTGTTATTGGACCCTCGTAGGCTAATGTGGATGGTTAGAGGGTCTTCTGAGGATTGATTCTTCTCCAACATTCAGGGAATTGGCCTTTGTTCGATATCATTTGGACTCCATTTGCCATACTTACTATGTATAGTAAGTCAGGGGTAATAGAGATGGACCCTTTCTATTTTTAGAAAGTGTGTTTGGTCACATGGGGAATTATGAGGAGAGATTCCTATTTCAGACGGCATAGCAATCTGACAAGTATTTCAAGAGATATTAAAGTTTAAGTGACTTAAGTGATTTATTTAAATATTTTCATGTTATTATAAAGTTATAAAGTAACTTATAATAATAAAGTCACTTTAATATTATAGGGTGCAAATATAAGAATATCTTTTATCCCACATTGGGAAGAAAAGTAAGTGAGCTCCTACAAGGAAAGAATAAATTAACATGAGAGGTTCTTTCTTATTATCGGATTATTGTCAATTGCATTTGATATGAAATTGGGAGAGGAAGCCAAGGGTTTCTGATTTCAGTTAGCCATTGGAGAGCGTCAATTCTTCAGTGTTGCAACCATTTGAGGTGGTGAAATATCCATTGAATTTGGCATTTCAGGAGAGCTTCACTCTGGAGTTCTATTTGTGCTTAAAGTAAAGGAATAACAGAAAGGGTTCGAAGAATATTGAGGACTATCGAATGCAGACCTAAAGATTCATTGGCAGCCATTAGTAATCGTTCTTTTTAAAGTTTGTTCTTGCTGCTACAGTATGCGTGAACAGTGCACATGAACAGTACCCATGAACAGTGCGCATGAACAGTGCCGCGCTATAGTATTTGTGCTTGATTCCAATTGCAACTTTCATCTCCATCATTGAGCATCACTATTATCAGGTTCCTCTTGCAACTATTAGTAGTTAGTAACTGAAATCTTAGGCATATAATTTTGCTGTTGTAAGTGATAACTTAGAATCAGATTTGGCATTGCTGTAGTCTTTTTGTAAGCCAATTAGTCTTGGCAAATCCATAGCAGCATTGTACTAGGAATGAATTCAATAAAGAAGATAATAGTTGCATGCCACTTGTTTGTCAAAATGTCAGTTGGTTGTAGGTATGCATTCCATATCTAGTTTTCATGTATATGCATTGAAAATACCAAAAAGAACTGCACTAGCATACTAGTTCATTGTAAGAGGTATTGTCAACATCATTTGTGAACATCCTAAATTTCTTGGCAACTTTCAAAGTATATTAAACAATCTGAAATACAAAAATCAGAATAGAGAAAGACAGCATACAAAGTGTTTGACAATATTCCTTGAGCCAAAATCAGTCAGTTTGGGCAAGGGATATTACAAGATACCACATAAAACTAAAAAAAGTATAACAGAGAGGGTTTCATAAAATGCAAAGGTTTCTTCCTTTGAAACTGAAGATAACATCTTACAAAGAGACAAGGCATTTTTCCTTTAAGACTGAAATTCAAGCTGTTTAAAAAGCCCAAAATTCCTTTTAAAAGAACAGGAAATGAATTTTCTTCATAATCGAAAAATGCAGAAAACACACAAATGTCGAGTTCACAGAATTTCGGAGTGCAGAAAATAGTAGATTTTTCTAAGAAGAAAAAAGATAGGCGAAAGTCATAAAAGTTCAAGTTCGCAGTTTGAATCTTTGAAGATACCTTTCATATCTGCGAATGAAGGAATGTCATAGGTTTTAGAGAAAAACCCTTTTGATTTCTAGCTGGAGCAGACCGAGTGATGTTCCAAATAGCTGCAGGTCGAAGAGGAGTAAACACGCATTTTCCATTTACCATTTGCAGTCCGAAAACCCTAGCAGCTCGGCAGTTCTTCCTCGGCAAAGTTTCAAAGTGCAAAATGAAGATAATTCTTAGGTTTTCATCGCTATATTTTGTCTTCATCTTCTTTTTCCCATTTTAATGGGATTGCATTTTGTAAAACAAAAAAAATAATGCATGGTGGTCGAAGTTTCTATAAACTCCCACTTAGATGTTAACAATAAACTTTGCCTAGCCGTGGGGAGGCTTAAAACCCCTAAAGTCTTTTAAGACTTGTTGAATTTTAAAAGTCATAATTAATTTTTATATTTGTTAATTATATTAATGTTAAAGAAAATTATTCTAGCAACATTACTATAATTAATAAATATTCAAATTAATTTATTTGCATGTAGTAGATTTTCCTGTCAATATTCTTAAAGGGGAATTGAAAACTTCACATTTTTCACCTCTCTAAGATTCAACACCTTCCATCCATAAACACATGTATAATGTAAAATGAATATTTAATTGGATGACTTATAAATCCAATTAATATTCATTATAATTGTGTCTTTAAAATCATTCCTAATATGCACATGGAAGGAAAATATTGAACCTTAGATAGGTGAAGTTATTACAAGAATTTGGGGTCGAATTTGGGGTTGGGATGCAGTTATTCATGAGTTTGGGCCAGTCTATTTGCAGTTAGAGCCTGATTTTGAGTATTTCATGGGTCAACCTTCAGTTGACCAAGTGTTTACACCTGATTTCACACAAATATGCAAAGTTTGAAGCCTTTTTGTGGGGGTTTCTTTCCCTATTCGGAAATGGAGATATTTTTCACTTGCAGATCACTTATGGAGACTTTCAGTTGAGCACTGGTCATCTTTTCCTTGCCTTTGGAAGGCTTTTTGCATAAAGGAAGAAAGGTTTTCAGTTTCAGGGGGTTCTGGATTTTTTCTCAAGCCTAGCTGAGTTATTGTATCTTGTAACCCATTTTGCAGTTTTGACAGAATATTTGAATAAAAATATCAGTTCATGCCTTATCATTTTCTGAGTTATTTTTTATTGTGTGATTGAGAGCAACTTTCATTTTTGTGTTATTTGTGAAATAACCTTTCTTGAATTTTTTTGTCTCATGCATGAATCATAGGTCATGCATTGTAGTTTATCAAAAAATTGTTTGTGAAAGTCATTTCCTTTCAACTTTTTGAGCAAGAACCCTTTGTATGAAACACTTTTTGTGATATGAATTCAGAGATGTCATATGTGTAGAAGAGGTGCTTTTAAAAGAGTTTTTCTGTTATCTTTCAGATAATTTGGTGTATCACCTTGTTTATGTTGTAGCATTTCTTTCATCCTCATTTTTCTTATTCCCTCTCCCTTTTCCTCAAAAGTTTTCTTAAGGTCTTGTTAGAGTAGATGATCCATCAATATCAGGAACCGGCCTAATCCGGAGGTTCAATCATAATAATAGTTTACCCACAGACTGGTGATTGTTCCCATGTTAACCAAAAGTGCTAGATTTTAATAGCTTAGTTTTTGGGTGCACTTTTGGGCCTTAACAGTTTTGGCACGCCTGGTGGGACCTTTTCCTTAAGGTCAGAGATTTTTATTGTTCTTATTGATATATTTTTATATCTGGCGACTCTGTTTGTTAAAAGAGTGGAGAAGATTAGTGTTTCTCATATTTTATGAGACAGATCCAGACTAGGAGCTCAAGTTCTTTTGAGTATTTGCAGCTAGAGCCTCCTAGGAGAAGAGGAAGAACACTTGCAAAGGCTCGGCCTTTGAACCGTTTTCAGTCATCAACACCTGATTTTCAGGTGTACAGACGGAGAGAAAGACCATCCAAAGGAAAGGAAATCAAGCATTCAGCAAGTCCAACTTGCAAATCAGCAGCATCTGATCCTCAAATTTCAACATTTCCATTGTTGACAGTAAGTACTACATCTGCTACAGCACCTGTTTTACCTGCTGTTTTATCATTTACAGCTGTTGTTCCTCCTGTTTTTCCTATAATGGCACTCCCAAGAGTGCATGCATTTGTTCCTTTTGATCAAGGCAGCCCCTTGAACTTTGTACAACATCATGATGTGCCATTGGCAGCACTTAAAAGCTTGTCTGATTTTACTGGTGAAAGTCAGACTATAGCGATTGATCATATCAGAGATGTCACTGTAAAGCGGAAAATCGATCGAACCCTAGTTGCTCTCCCCTCTTCCAACTCCAAGGAGAGAGAAGGGAGGTTGCTAGGGTTGATGGTTTTCACTTAGGGAGACTTTACATTCAAAAGAGGGGTTGAAACCCACAAGATCCAATCCCACACAATGCAAGATTGGATGCTAAATGCGTTTCAAGGGTTAAGACAGCAAGGCTACCCTCTTTTGTAAAGAATGTTGATAGAAGAATTAAGCTAGGAATGCATAGAAAGTGAGAAAGATTCGCTTATAAACGGAGATAGGAATATAGGATGAAGCTGCGGACCTGGAATTAGCAGTAAAATGTCGATACGGTGCTGTCCTGCAAATTTGAGCGAAAGTTGACGGGACAATGGCGCCCGGCGTGCACACGGTCCTCCGAAAAATCCGCGAAACGAAGGGGGATCTGTTCGTCTCTGCACAAGGATTCCAGATCTTCAATTTCAGCCGCGTACCTGCAACCTACACACAGAAAAGCGAAGACGATTGGGGGGTTAGGGATTAGGGGTTTGCCTTTAGGTCAAACCCCGGTTTTGGAATTAACCAAGAAATGAGAAATGCTGTAAATGTAAATGTCTGTAATGTAAAACAAGTACTAATACCTTGTTGTAAGGATGTTTGTATCCTTATGTGCGAAGGTATAGATGTTGTTGTATGTTGTATGTTGTAGTAGTATGTAGTAAGTGATCTCCTCTTCAATGGTTGAATCCTTGTCTTGAATGCAACACTTAGCCTTGAATGGAGACTTAGAATGATCAATTGCTTGAAGGAATGCTTGAATGCTTGAATGCTTGAATGTTTGAGTATCGTTTCCGCCTTTTGTACACATATGTCCTTCCTCCTTTCATCTACCAAAATGGGAGAGGAAAATGTAGTTTATATACTTGCCAATTAGGGTTGATAGACTGATTTTCCCGACCTTAGGCTGACCAGGAAATGTTATTTTCCAATTTGCAAACAAAAAGACCCGAAGTCCCATAGGAGACCGGGCCCAAAATAGGGCCAGGGACCAGGGCGCTGGGCGCCATGGTCCTGGGGGACCAGGGCGCTGGGCGCCCTAGTCCTGAAGGACCAGGGCACTGGGCGCTCTGGTCCCACCTCCCGAGACAGCAGGGTGCAAAGGAAATTCAGGCCAGGGTGCTTGAAAAATGCAGTTTTTGGTGTCGTGGACAAGTTTCGGGGTCTCCATTCAGGTTCTATGTTGCGTCGCCATCGTGAAGACCGAAATGCAGTCGAAATTGCAAGTGTCGCAATTTTAGGACGCTACAGTCGCGTCCCTATGTAGCGTACATCATGTCACTAAAAAAGATGTGGCTATTAAATTATTGGCAGCGTCATTCAAGGGTAAAGCCCTAGAATGGTATAGAGCGTTGGCTGTAGCCTCAATAAATTCATGGGATACGCTTGGTGAACAATTTACCAAACATTTTGAAGACAAATCAGATCACTTGTCTTTGGTAGAACAGCTAACCACCATCAAATGTGCTCCTCAAGAGCAGATGATGGACTTCAACAGCCGTTTTCAAAGGACGTGGAATAGGATTCCTGTTTCGGTAAGACCTTCAGCTGATCATGCCTTTTTATATTATCTAAAAAGCTTAAATAGTGATATATCTGTGATCATCCAGTCTATGGGGGGTGTATCTTTGCCCCAAGCTTTTGGTATTTCTGTGAGAGCTGAAAATAGTCTTATCCAAGCAGGTAAAATAGCACCTAGACCTCCAATGCCTATTTTTCCCAATATCCAGTCTAACATGCCATTAAGTATACCACCATTCAATCCTTTGCCAACTATTCCTAGCCAAGAAATAGTGGTTGCAGGACCTTCTCCTGAGCTTCAAGATATTAAGAATAGCCAACAGAAGATTGAAGGGTTGCTGCAAACTTTCAGCAATGAGCTTGTAAACCTTTAAAAACAGCAATTTTAGCCTAGACAAACTTATCAGGCTCAGAATCAAGGTGTAAATCAGCCTTTCCAGCAACTAAACCAAGGCCAATACCAAGGTAATAGGCAGCCATATTAGAATAATAATGCTGCTGGAAATAGGCAAAATGTCAATCAAAGACCTTATAGGCCTTATGCACCTGCACCTTTGAATGCAGTAAGAGATATCGTCCCTACTCAAAATAATCTAGCTTCAAAAATTTGACTGGTGTTATCGTTGCAATCAACCTCACAATCAAGCTACGTGTTCAAATGGAGTTATAAATCAGACTCTAATGGTTCAAGGTACTTCAACTTCACAACATGTGCCTGAGACTGAACCTGAGCAGCAACAGGATATAATCCCAACTGATGCTACTTACATAAATTGGCAAGGAGATGAGTGTTGTGCTATAGGCACAGATGATCCTCCTATTGCTGTATACAACAGAGCTAAGAAAAGAGCCTTAGATAATGATTCTGCACACAAAAATAAAGATACAACAGTAGCAGACTCAGTTGTGCCTAGAGTGCAGCATATTTTACAAAAGACTCATCCCGTGACAACCCATGAGCAGCAACAACAGCAATTACACCCTGTTGTTGCTAAGGTCCAGCCTAAGGTACACGCTACTGTTCCATTCAATATAGTTGAAAATATGAAAAAAATGAATGTGACTATGTCTATGTGGGATTCTTTAGCTATTCCAGGGCAGACTGACTTGTTGAAGCAGGCCTTATCAGATGAGGTAGCTTCCAAAGAAGTTACAAATGAACCCCGCAAGGTAGTGTTGACCAATCAAGAAGCTGCACCTCAGAACAACGACAAGAAAGGGATTAAAACACAAGGTAAAGATGTGAAACCTCCTCCTTTTTATGTCTCTTTGATCACTGGGGATAAGCTGGTTCATAATTGTATGGTGGATAGTGGAGCTACAAGCTCAGCAATGCCAAAAAGGGTAGCAGATCAGTTAGGATTAGTATATGAACCTCTTGAGAAAGGAGTAGTGCAATTAGATGGCTCATCTGTTAATGCCATTTATTTTCAGAGTTATGACATTATAATTATTATTAAAATAATGCTTTAATAATAATTATTATTAATGGTGTAATATTAATGGCATATTATAATAATTCATATTGACTAAGTATTGAGGAGTGCATTTAATAATTTTAAAAGTCAATATGAATATGACTTCATAATGGGCGCTAATTTTAATGAATTATATATTAAACATCAAATGCTCATTATAATTTAATCTTATTAAAAAGCTCAATTATGGGAAATCAAGCCCTTTCTTGGAGGTATAAAAGACTGAACAAAAAAAACAAATGAGAATTATCGAACATATGTGCTTTGTTGCTGCAAGTTGGAGGAGAGACCAAGGTTTCTGCCATTGTTTTCTTTGGAGAGCGTAGTTGCTTAGAAGTTGTACATTCTGAGGTTGTGAGATACCAGCTGAGGATTGCCTGTAATTGATTGGTTCCATTCAGGAATCAACATTGTGCTTATTGGTAAAAGTTTTCGAAGGTTTTACAATGGTTTGAAGTGCTGCTACAGTACTCGTGAACAGTGACGCTACAATACTCGTGTATAATGACGCTATGGTACATGTGAACAGTAAATGTTGCAGTACCTTCCTCTTGGCACGTGGGGTTTATATCAAGCAATGATTAAAGTTTGTCAAGTGCAAATGGCAGAATTATTGCAGAATATTTATTGGGGACTTTGATTACTAGTTTGCACTTCCAGAATTTGCTGTCATAACAGTTTTCAGACCTGCAATCATCGACATTGAAATAAGGCTATAAAAGTATTGCATGCCAACTATTTGTAATAATATCTATGCATTTTCAATCATTGTAATCAGTTTAAAATGCTGCAATAAAAGAGTTTGGAGCTGCAATAAAAGAGTTTAAAATGCTACAATAAAAGAGTTTGGAGCTACATATGATTTGTTTGTTAAAATACTTCCTTGCTGTAGGTGTTTATTTGCATAGGTAGGTTGCTTGCCAAGTATTTGCATTAATGTCCCTTGGCTGTAGGTGCACATCAGCGATCTTATTGCATTATATATACCTTGTACTACATCCTAAATTCATTTCAGTCATTTGCATACGTTCATTTGAGTCCATTGAATGCATATTATCAATATCTTCATTGAAAATACCAAAAAAAGAATCACCAATCAGCAAGTTCAGATTTCGCAAGGCAGGTGTTTGACAAAATTCCTAAGGGTAGAAAATCAGTGAATTGAGGGCAGAATTAGCAAGGGGTATTTCACCAATACAAAGTGCTATGAGTAGACAGACCCAAAGAGGACAGTCACCACAAAAAGGCAGTTTACAAAGTATATAAAAACAATAACAGTCTTAGAAATGAATGCATATAGCAGGTTTCTCATTGATATGTGACAATGAAGCCATGCTGAAGGTATAAAGTGATCTACAAAGGTAAAGAAGAAGACAACAAAGAGACACAAAATGCATGAATATAGTCATCTCTCACACATGAGGATGGCCATACAAGAGCATATGCAAAAGGACAGCAAGGCTTCAAGCACAGATCAAATAGAGGTCATTGATATGTCATTTGACAAATTGTACAATACATTTATAGCCTACAAGGTTAATTGGACGATGTTGCGACTCAACTTAGCTTTCAAACTAGCGTAGAGTTTGGTCATTGCTTTACCCTGGCCCTTCCTATGCCTAAGCCAAAGGGTAAATGTAATTATTTTTTGCTTTAATTTAAAAGGGTATAACCCCCTATGGCTAAGTTCATCTATCGTAAAAATGGAAATCTTTATTCAAAATTAAATGTTGATGGGCTTCAATACCATGTTTCAAATAGTATAATCATGAGAGTCAACTATTAATAAAGTTCACATGTGTTGTTCTAAATTGTATATTCTAGTTTACATAAACCAAAAAATAGAAATATAAAAAATTGCATATTTTAGGAAAATGTCAACATACTAACTAGTCTAGAGAAATAAAGTGGACTACAACACACATTGCAGATTATCACATAAGAATTTGAGCCCTTGATCCAAGTTTTGTACCTGCAATGTCAAAACTAGCGCCACATTATTAAAAAAAATCAATCAAAGCAATCATCAACTAGGACAAAAAGAATGAAACATACAACTAAAATGCAGAATAAAAAGCAAATCTAAACTGAGTTGGATAGAAACACCAAGGGCCTGATTCGTACTACAAGTTGTAGACCACAGAATTGGGAATGATCCCAGAATCTATAGGAACCACAAATCTATAAATTTCAGCTCAAACTGGGAGGATAGGTGCACTTGGCATCAAAAACCTGTACTTTTCCTCTAAACATCAAATGAAAACCACTACCTTCATCTCTTTGTATCTTCCACTCGTCGTCAATCTTCAAATCCAAACCTACACACACAAAAATAGGGGAAAAATCGTTGTGCTGTATCGGGGCTTGCCTAAGTCAAACCTCGTGTTGGTGTTTGCACCTCCACGACAGCAATGATCAGAGATAAAGAGCATGTAACCTCAAATAAGCATAGGAAAATATGCAAATGGAAGCTGAATTTATAATGATTACCTCCTATGCCCTCGCTAGGATTCTACACAAGGTGTTCATGAGATCCTGCAAGTGTTAGTGCTTAACAAAACAATCCAAATAAGAAACAAGATTACTTCAACTGTGTTGTTCTACATTATTTAAACTAGTTTACATAAACCAAAAAATACAAATATAAAAATTATACATTTTAGGAAAATGTCAACATACTAGGTAGTCTAGACAAGTGAAGTGGAGTAGAAAACACATTGTTGATGATCACATAAGAAGTTGAGCCATAGATCCATCTTTTATACCTGCAATGTCAAAATTGGTGCCATCATAAATCAAAGCAATCATGGACTAAACAAACAAAAACAATGAAACATAAATATAAAATGCAGAAGCTACAAACTGAGTTGGCTAGGGACATTGGTCACCTAAGTCCTAGAAATACAAGTTGTAGAAGATTGAACTAGGAATGATCCCAGAAGGTCTAAGAAACACCTATCTGTAAATTTCGATTGGAACTGGGAGGATAATGGCACAAGGCATGGAAGGCATGTACATTTCCTTCGACCTCATATGACAAGCACCGTCTCTGGCTATCTATTTCTTCCACTCATCGTCAATCTTCAACTCCTGACCCGCACACACAAAAATAGGAAGAAAATGGTTGCATTGTATAGGGACTTGCCTAGGTCAAACCTCGTGATGGTGTTGCCATCTCAAAAACAACAATGGTGAGTGATAAAAAGCGTGTAACCTCAAGAGTGTTAATGTTTGATCAGATTTAGAGGTTTATAGTATGCTTTTAAAATTATGATCATTGCTCTCCAAATATATGTAATTTCAAATGATATTATTGAGATGAGTGCAATCTGAACATATATCGATCTGCTATTATCTTGTTTTCAATGTCAATTCAATAATGCTTAGAGATAATGCAATTCTAATATTGATTTGAACTGTATATATATTCGCTGATATATTTTCTGGAATGATAGCAGATTATCTATATTCTATATGTCTTGCTTGGTACTTATATTTTTTTCTCTGTCTCACAAGAATTTGGATCGATCATGATATACGATGCTGAAGGAACATATCTCCCGTAGAGACATGTTAGTTAGACCGACGCAAAACACAAGTGAATGCTGATTAGTTGATATTCACTATCAATTCATAATATAGGCAAAAACCACGGTTGACATACATAATCAATTCATATAAAGGAATTGATATTAAATATCGATACTTCACAAAATCGATATATGTTATAATGTGGTATCAACATTAATATTAGTGTAAATCAGCATTATCAATATCAACAATAACATGATTAATATCAACAACATGAATGGCATGATTAATGATCATGTATATATATATATATAATAATGTACATATACAATATTAAATGTATATATATGTACATGATTCTGAATTTCAGTCATGCATTGTGATAGTCATAATCATGACAGTATACAGAAGAAAGATAGTAATTAAATGCTTTTGATTTCATCGATGATAATAATCCAACCAAAGCTACAATTCATTAACACTCCCTCTTAGCTAGGGAGGATGATTACTGTCCTCAAATAAACACAATAGATCCATATGTATTGTGAGAGAGATATCACCTCAATGTAATATCAAGACTAATGGCATGTCCATGAATATCACGTCACATGATATTCACCATACTCACAATATCCATTATTATATGTGCACTGGCATCAAGTCACATGATGCCTATCATAAGGATATCAACTCATAGCCTATCCATGGATATTAAGTCACATAATATCCACCATGAGATATCTCAGCAATATAACTCATTGTGATTATCCACATCTTAAATTACTTAAGAGATATCAACTATCATGACATGTCCACGGATACCAAGTCACATGATATCCATCATGATAGTAAGGTTAAACTATTGTAAAGTCATCACCTTACAATAGTAACTTGAAGAATAGATGTACATCATTGAAAGATCGTCATCTTTCAAGATGTTCACAGGAGCCCATGAGGTCACACATGACCAAAAAGAGTTTACGCATTAAACATCTTTAAAATATATTCATACAATAAATTTATATAGTTGAGACTCAATCTCAGATAACATTATATTTCTACCATACCAAGCTTACCTCTAAAGTATTCCACCTTTGTTTTGGAGAGAGGCTTGGTGAGAATGTCTATTGTTTGTTCATCAATATCAATGTATCTAAGCTAAATAGCATACCTTTCCATCCCATGAAACATAGTCGTTTGACTGATCACTAGAGAAACCATCTTGACATGATTCACTCCCTCTGAACCACGATCCTCTAGTTGCTCCCTCCGTCATGGAAGCATACTCTGTTCACAAGGTTCCAATCATGGAAGATACCTCGCCCAAGGTTGCTTCTAATGGATTTTCAGACTCCCTCTGAATGTTATTTCCTCCTCTTCGAAGAAACGTCTTTAGCCACCAACTCAATCTTATGGCAGCAAGCATCAAGTTCTTCCTTCCTTGAATGCAATCTCTTATGCTTCTTGATCCATCCTGAAAGCATCTCAAAGAGATTAATAATAGTTCATCTAATGAAGCATACATAATTCACTATTTATAGCATGAAATACTTATCTCATTTATTCTAATATACGCTGGAACAACTTATCACCTTTCTTCTAACATCATGTGCATTTGCAGCCATAGTTGGCACCTCCAAAAGCATGTTGCAAATTAGATGAACAGCTTCAAGTAATTCAAGATTAATATGCACGGGGTAAGGCATTTTCCTCTGCCACTCAAGTTATACCAATACTGTGAACCTGGCAAGTAGACTATGACAGAAGCAACCACCTAATTGATACCAACGGAGCAATAATTCAGGCTCAATATTTCCAAAGAATCCACTCCCTGGTCTCAGAAGACCATTAGCCGAAGCCATGTGAAAGTAACAGTCATATGCATTGTGGACATTGCGATACTCAACATCTCCATAATGAAGAGCATCTCTAGGCCATTGAATAGAGAAGGCTTGTTCATATTATTGTATAGTAACTAAGAAGGTGTCGAACCACAATAGTTTTTCAAGAATGGAATTAGGTAATTATAATGTTGGTTACTACCGCTTCTACTTCAATGATGACAATTATCAATTTGGTTACAATTATAACTAAAACCGTCAATGAGACGTGTCCGAATGCCATCTACCCAAGTTGCACTTCTTGCATCAATCACAGACAGAGCAATCGAGTCGCTCGATCTCCTTCTCAATGGAATTCTCAAACTCCATCAATCCCCCACGCCACATCACCTAGCTGGGCTAGGCTCTGTACGACCTTTACCTGCACGCTTAGTCAGGAGGTTTCACAATATATTTGATTAATATCAGGGATTATATCAGCCTCATACATGTCTAGAACCTTGAAAATCTTTTCAGGTGCCCGTCTGCCAGCCGCCACGGCTTCAACGAAGCGAAGAATTCTAGTTATCGGTTCCTTGGTGAGTTCTGCAATATAGGAAGCCCTCAAGTGCGTAAAACCCATGAATATCTAAATGCACAGCGACTACTCTCTTGTAAATAGAAATCGGATGCTAATGTGAAACTGTGATAAGTTGCCTCTTCAATCATGAAGGTATTTCGCTTGATGAAGTACAGGCAGATTCGCTGATTGAGATTGAGTTCACTAATTGATGATCTTGGGGCTACTTGGCCCAAAATCGTTCCTTCCAAATGACTCCGTTGTGGCTGGTGCATGATTGGTTTTTGATTCATCATTGCACAATCGCTTGTCCAAAATAATAATCGCCCAAGCTTAGTAATCAAAATCGCTAAGTATCGCTTCACCTTAATGGTGTAATGGATCGGCTTGGATGATTCACTTGTATGCAAGCAACATTGGTTTGAATTCAATCAATGAAATGATCGAGTTCAAACTTATAACAATTCCTATCACAATGCACTAGTGGCTTATATCGAATAGTTTGCATTTGAAAAAATCGTGACCCTTGCTATTTATTCAACGGCCTCATTTGGATTGGTAAATGTGACTGGGTATTGCTTCATTGGGAGGCTAATGTGATCTAATCGCCACCCTCATTAATGGCATTTGGGTGCCTTTCATGAATGCTTCGCATCGTTCATTGAATGAACACTTCAATTTGTCTTCTAGCATGCCATATGAAATGTGATACCTCTGAAAATATCCACAACATATATTAAGTGGTCGCTTCCTAAGTCGCTAGTTCCTCAATTCGCAGATGATGTGCATCAAATATTTGGAATCGCTATTCTTGAATGTAATCATTGTGTATTTGCATTCACCATCAGAAGTCTCTTCACGATTTGCCAATCTGGATAGGGACCGAGATACATCATCACACGTTGCTCAGCCACTTCGATTCAATGCCACCATATTGAATATCTGACACTATGTATTGAATGATCAATGCCTCCATTGAAATTGCAACACACTAACAATGAAGTCGCAGATGTTGAAATCAGAATCACCACCCTTGTCTAAATGTGAATGCCCTTTGTGTTCATATTTAAATTCCCATGAACGAGCAAGTTTCTGATTGCTGTATAGTTATCTGGATAGTGCCTTTCAGGATCTTCCTTTAAGTTGTAAGGCTATCTCCGAAGGAACCTGGCTCAGATACCATGTTAATGTTTGATCAGATTAGAGGTTTATAGTATGCTTTTAAAATTATAATAACTGCTCTCCAAATATATGTAATTTCAAATGATATTATTGAGATGAGTGCAATCTGAACATATATCGATCTGCTATTATCTTGTTTTCAATGTCAATTCAATAATGCTTAGAGATAATGCAATTCTAATATTGATTCGAACTGTATATATATTTGCTGATATATTTTCTGGAATGATAGCAGGTTATCTATATTCTATATGTCTTGCTTGGTACTTATATTTTTTTTCTGTGTCTCACAAGAATTTGGATCAATCATAATATACAATGCTGAAGGAACATATCTTCCGTAGAGACATGTCATGGTTCACGTAGAGACATCTCTACATGAGACATGTTAGTTAGACCGACGCAAAACACAAGTGAATGCTGATTAGTCGATATTCACTATCAATTCATAATATAGGCAAAAACCAGGGTTGACATATATAATCAATTCGTATAAAGGAATCGATATTAAATATCGATACTTCACAAAATCGATATATGTTATAATGTGGTATCAACACTAATATTAGTGTAAATCAGCATTATCAATATCAACAATAACATGATTAATATCAACAACATGAATGGCATAATTAATGTTCATGTATATATATATATATATATATATATATATATTTAATAATGTACATATACAATATTAAATGTATATATATGTACATGATTCTGAATTTCAGTCATGCATTGTGATAGTCATAGTCATGACAGTATACAGAAGAAAGATAGTAATTAAATGCTTTTGATTTCATTGATGAGAATAATCCGACCGAAGCTACAATTCATTAACAAAGAGAGCTTAGGAAACTATACAAATGGAAGCTGAATTTACAATTATTACCACCTACGTGAAGCCCACGCTTGGACTCCACAAAATTTGTTCATAAGATCCTGCAAGTGTTAGTGCTTAACAAAACAATCACAATAAGAAAGAATAATACTTCAATTGTGTTATTCTACATTTTTTATGCTTGTTCACAAAAACTGATAATAAAAGAAAATATAAAAAATTGCATATTTTATGAAAATGTCAACGTACTAGCTAGTCTAGAGAAGTAAAGTAGACTAGAAAACACATTGCAAATTGATCACAGAAGTTGAGCCCTAGATCCAACTTTTGTGCCTACAATGTCAAAATTGGTGTCAACCTATTAAAAAGAATTTCAGTCAAAGCAATTATGGACTAAACTACCAAAAAGAATGAAACGGACAACTATTTTTTAGAATAGAAGGCAAATCCAAACTAAGTTGGACAGACGCACTGACCACCAATCTGTAAATTTCAGCTGAAATTGGGAGGAGAGGAGCACTGGGTGTCATAGACCTACACTTTTTCTCTGAACTTCAAATGAAAAGCACTATCTCAATCTATCTATATCTTCCACTCGTCATCAATCTTAAAATCGGAACTTGCAAACACAAAAATAGGGGGAAATGGTTCTATTGTATAGGGGGTTGCCTAAGTCAAACCCTGAGTTGGTGTTCCCACCTCCTCAACACCAATGACGAGTAATCAAGAGTATGTAGGAGCATATGAAAATATAAAAATAGAAGTCGAATTTACAATGATTACCTCCTATGTGAAGCCCTAGCTTCGAATCCACACAAGGTGTTCATGAGATCCTACAACTGTTAGTGCATAACAAAACAATCACATAAGAAACAAGATTACTTCAATTGTGTTGTTCTACATTGTTTATTCTAGTTTACATAAAACGCAAAACGGAAACAAAGGCACTGCACGTTTGAGTCCTAGAATTCCAACTTATAGAGGACTGAACTTTGAATAATCCAAGAAGGTCTGTGAACCATCAATCTGTAAATTTCAGCTGAAATTGGGAGGTCATGGCCACTGTGCATCGAACACCTTTACATTTCCTTTGAATTCTATAATAACAAGCATTGTCTTAATCTATATGTACCTTCCACTCATTGCCAATCTTTAAATCTGAACTTGCACACACAAAAAAAGGAGCAAAATAGTTGTGCTGTATAGTGTCTTGCCTAAGTCAAACCTCATGTAAGTGTTCCCGCCTCCACAACGACAATAATGAGTGATAAAGAACACTTAACCTCAAGGGAACATACGAAAATATAAACATGGAAACTTAATATACAATGATTACCTCCTATGTGAATCCCTTGCTTGGATTCCACACAAGGCGTTCATGAGAATTCGCAAGTGTTAGTGCTTAACAAAAAAATCACAATGAGAAACAAGATTACTTCAACTATAGATAAAATCATGCTTGGAAGTATCATCGGACTTCCCAACTCTATAGAATTCCCTTGATCATTAGAGAGTTTGGAAATTTAGATCGATTGAATAGACCTTCAACATGAGAGAGTCACCTTTATATGTGACTAACACATTCTCATCAACAATTACCCCCACTTCATACAATGTTCAAAATTATATTTAGCCCCCACATTAGTGGAGATATGAGCTTATGCCCATAAAGCACCTACCAAACATTATTAACATGAAGTAGACACAAAGCATACAACCAAAACACGAAAGATACACGTTGAAGACATGCAAGACACACACCATACACATGAGACACATAGAAGACAGATAAGTCACACAAAAAGTACGCAACATATGATAAGAACACTCTTGGCACGAGGTAAACACATAAGACATGCAACCAATTCAAGTAAGACAAACAAAGATTCCAAGTCAGCAAGTAAGGAAACCTAATTATGGAAAGTTGTCACAATACAAACCATAATCCCCAAAGCGCCTACCAAACATTCATAACATGAACCAAACACAAAGGATGCATATAAAACATGTTGAAGAGATCCAAGACACAAAGCATACACGCAAGACACATAGAAGACACACAAGTCACACAAAAAGTACGC
Organism: Cryptomeria japonica; assembly: GCF_030272615.1. NCBI lineage: Eukaryota > Viridiplantae > Streptophyta > Pinopsida > Cupressales > Cupressaceae > Cryptomeria > Cryptomeria japonica. Next base: position 758,011,612 of record NC_081407.1, on the reverse strand, counting down.
AAGATATAGAGTGAGCCTGCCAAGTACAAGCTAGACACATAAGACATGCAATGAATTCAAGAAAAACACAAATTCCAAGCTAGCAAGTAAGCCGACATTCGTAGAAAAGTTTTCTTAATGTTAACCATAATCCACAAACCACCTATCAAACAAGCATAAGATGAACCAGACACAAACCATACACACAAAAGGCGGACAACACACATAAAACACGTTAAAGAGTGGCAAGACGCAAAGCATACACACAAAAAACATAGAAGACACATATGTCACACATAACGTATGCAAAATATAATACAAACACGTCGGGCACAAGGTAGACACCTAAGACATGCAAGCAATTCAAATGAGACAAAAAAGTTTCCAAGTTAGCACACATAGAAGACACATAATGTATGCAAGATATAATACCAACACGTCAGGCACAAGGTAGACACATAAGACATGCAAGCAATTCAAATAAGACAAAAAAAGTTTACAAGTCAGCAAATAAGGAGACCACAGTAAAAAAAGTTGTCTCAATACCAACCATAATCCCCAAAGCACCTACCAAACATTTATAACATGAACCAGACAACCTGTACATGCAAAACAAAAAGGATGCGCATAAAACACGTCAATGACAAGCAAAAGAAAAAGCATACACACAAGACACAACACATAAGTCACACATCAAGTATGTAAGACAGCGAAAATGCACCAAGCACAAGGTAGACATATGACAAATGCAAAGAATTCAAGTAAGACAAATAAAAATTCCAAATTAGTAAGTAAGGAGACTTTCGTATGAAAAGTTGTCTCAATAGCAACCATAATCCCCAAAACAATTATCAAACATTCATAACATAAAGCAAACACAGCATTCACACAAAACACATATGATGCAAATAAAATATGTTGAAGACACGCAAGACAAAGCATACACTCAATACGCATAGAAGACGAAATTCCAAATAAAAGACAGATTCAAAATCAGCAAGTAAGGAGACCTCCATATGAAAAGTTTTCTCAATACCAACCATAATCCCCACAGGACTTAACAAACATACATGACATGAAGCAGACACAAATCATACACACCAGACGCATTGAAGACAAACAAAGATTCCAAATAAGCAAGTAAGGAGACCTTTGTATGAATAGTTGTCTCGACTCTCAACACCAACCATAATCCCCAAAGCACCTATCAAACAATCATAACATGAAGCAAACAAAAAGCATACACGCAAAACACATATGATGCACATAAAACACATTTAAGACACGCAAGACATAGCATACATGCGAGACACATAGAAGAAGAAATTATACTGAACACACGCTTTAGTGGAGCTATTAGATCGCACCCATACACACAATAATGTATAGAGCAGCAAGGCCAAGGCACCTATCAAACATTGATAACATAAAGCAGACACAAAGCATATATGTAAAACACATACGATGCACATAAAACACATTGAACAAGCATAAGAAACAACGAATACACGCAAGACACATAAGTCACACAAAAATTAAGCAAGACATAGAGCAAAAACACCAAGCAGGAGGTAGACACATAAGACATGCAAGGAATTCAAATAAGACAAACAAAGATTCCAAATAAGCAAGGAGACCTTGATATGTGTAATGTCCTAAAATTGCACCCCTTGCAATTTTGACCACATTTGGGGTCCTGTTGACGTGTATTTTGTACACAATCATACACAGAATAAAATACCGACAGGCATCTTATCCTCTCTTGAGAAAATAGTCTCTAACTGCTGAAGATCTGCAAAAAGGATCAGTTAGATGGACTCCAAGGTTCTTTTAGTGGGGTCTCCACGTGTGGACAAGCTTTTTAGTGGTATGATGTGATTTGCTGTTTCCTTCAAGGCTTCTTACGGATTCAAAAGTTCGAAGGTTTTACTAATCTAAAAGGAACTTTCAAAAAAAATGGAAAAAAGGACAGGGTTTAAGGAAGTCTAATCTAGCCCTATGAACGACTTAGCATGAATGAGATTTGGCAAGACTCAACCAATTTCAATTTTGCCATAAGATAACAACTTAATTGAAATTAGTGCGATCTTCTAAGGTAATAATGGTATTCAATGCATCAAAGACCAAGGACACTACTACGAAGGTACATATCCTAGATGCGAAAATGCTTGAAGGTTAAGGACTCAAAATGTTTTCCAGTCGACCACGCAAGGCGTTCCTACAATCAGCAAGAAGCTAGTGGTTTGGATTGCGAATCCTACCAAATATCAAACCTCACACTTAGCCTTTCAAATTAACAAACTACTTTGATTGAGCATGATTCAAGTACATCCAACAACCATGAAGATAACTTATGAAATTTGCAACAAAACACCATAACTTCAATATTTTATTGATTTCCAAGTCATCATATACAACAATTGCTTGAATTTCTCTCTTCAAGACTCAATCTTGCTACAAAATAAAAATTGCTTACAATTCTAATCTCTGTATTTCACTCTTAACTCTATTCTCTATTAACTGACTCCAAAAATGAAAAAATGGGGGTATAAATAGCATCCCCAATTACAATGAAAGGTCCAGATTGAAAGTAAATCAATGGACAAGATCATGACACCTAAACCCTAATTAGGGTTTGTTACAAATGACCTCCTTTTTACTGAACAATATTAAATACATAGCCAAATATTAAATTTGGCACAAAAATCTAGGAGGTATCAACCAATGAGAAATAAGATGTCATGTCATTTGTAACAACCTTTCATCTAGAATCTTATTCCCTTTCCAATTCTCTTTCTTAGCATATGCAATGAATTTTGTCACGATTCCTTCGATTTCTGTGATTGGAATCTCGGGAAGATTCTTGATACTCTCTTCTAAGTGGATAACCTGATCAAATGCATCTAGAAGAGCTGTGTCCCAAGTGGGTTCAAGTTCCTTTGTTCTATCAATCAGGAGCATGGTGGCATACATTTGATCATACTGCTCATCTGTAACATCTGCGTCCTTGCGAAAGATGATCGTGATTCTATCCTCAAATTCTTGTAAATCCACATCTGTCTCAACCTCGATCCCTCTGCCAAGAATGGTACGAAGTACCTCAAATACTCTGTCCTGGATCGGATTGATCACCTCCTCAACTTGACCACATCTAATACTGATGTCCTCAAAGAGAACACTCTTTATATGGAGTAAGGTTGACCACTAAACAAACTGTGAGAATCGCCTTCCAAGATCTTCTCTTGTGCTAAAATTCTTCTGGATGTATGTCTTATAACTTTCAAGACAGGAATGACAACGTCCTTGGTATGGGCAAATGCAGCTACTGTTGCCATCAATCTGTGGATTATCTCAAGAACTTGGATAGCCTGGTGGGTGATCTTCGACATCCTTGTAATAAACTCAATGGCCACCGTGTGAGATCTATCCATCCAATTACATGTACGCTGGACCATATTCCTGAATCTTTCTGCTTCATTGATTGATTGAAGGGGCAATGCCTGCAATGGTGATCTAACTGGATCCTGACGTCCCAAAGGTTCATTGATGTGACTGAAATATGTCCTCCATGCACCGACCTCTTTCTCAAGCTTTCTATTCTTTTCTACTTCTTCTCTAAACTTATCCTTCAATGCCTCAAATGTGTCAGTGGCATCATCTAAAGTCTGCTCCGCTGTGGATGGTCCTAACTCAATAGTCTGTATATGATAGTCTTCTGCTAGGATCTCACCCTCATATTTGTCTGCTGCCGGTGTAGCTATCTGCAGTTTTCTAGATCCAGTCTCATCTCGAATCATCTTGGACATCTTTGTAGCCTTCTTCTTCTCTGTTGTCATATGTGAACGTCCAACAAGGCTCTCTAAATCAATTGCACTGTCCTCGTCCTCAATTGCGATCACCTTAGTCAATCTTTCCTTCAACCAATCTGGGATATTTGATCTTGTCTCTTGAACTTGAATTTCTTTGTGTACTACTTCTTCTTGTCTGGGAGGAGATGTTACTTCATTATCATTATCTAAATCATAGTCTTGAAGAGATCCATCGGATGAAACATGCTGTGCATGTTCTTCCTCCTGTCTGTCATTCTGTACCATCGATTCCATGGATTCTTCCACTCGAACTGTTCTATCTTCTGGCCTGGAAGAAGTACCTGGTGTTTGATCTTTGTTAGCACCTTGCTTTTTCTTGGAAGGCTCTTTCTTTTCTGATCTTTCCTTTCTCTTTGAACCTCTCGAATGGAGATTGCCCTCACTGGCACATCGAAGGTTACCTTCACCTGAATTCCTAGGATTAGGATTGCCTTCACTAACACTGGCTCCACCTTCGGCTGGCTTTTCTTCCAAAGTAAAAGACATGGCTATGCCTTGTTCTCTCAACTTCTGATGTTGAACATCTACCCATCTGCGAGTACAAGACTGGTGCCATCAAATCATCTAAATCCACGGCCTCGGGCTCATTCCAATTCAAACTTATTGTTTTGCTCTCTCTATCATATGAAGATTGGATGTGCCTGCCGTTGTCCTGAGCTTGGTCGGCTACTCTGTAAATCTTACATTTCCTGATAAAATCCAAAGGCAATCTAGAATGTATCTTACGTTTCACTTCAAGATCATCTAGGAGATTCATCATAAAATCTTCAATCTGGTACTCATGTCTAAATCTTCTACCGACTGTCTCCTCTAAATGTCCATGAGGATCAAAACTATTCCTCCAAGCAAAAGATGAAAAAGGATACAAGGCTAACTCCCTCTCTGCATCATCCATGGCTGAGACATTGGGACATACCTCAACTGAATTACCCAAAATAATAGGTACCTGAACTCCATTCTGATGTCTGTGTCTAAATGCCTTCACATATGCTGCCAACTGCCTTGTTACTTCAAGTAACACAATCCTGTCTGTAGGGTATCTCGGCAACATGTATGGAGGTAAAGGACATCCATACACTCTAATGTAAGTGAACTTGGGAAACTGAATGAACCAAGCACAATACCTCTTGATTAACTCCTGGGCATCCTGAGATAATCTGTTGTGAATCCCTCCTTGCAACGTCCTTGTGATGTTCATCGTGAAAGTATCATTGATTAACTTGTAGTTCTTCCCTGGTGGATGATGCAAGTAGGTATAGGATTCACAAACTCTGACCTCGCCGGGTCCTCTACCAATCACTCCTCTGTGAGGTAGTCCTGCGTACTCAACACTCCTGATTAAGGCATAGATGACGTATGAACTCATGTGGAAGGACTTAGTAGCCCTGAGTCTTCTCAACTGTACGTCTAAGCAATGGCTAATTATCCTAGCCCAATGTATTGTACCCTTTCCTTGAACAATCACCTGGATGAAGTAAAACATCCATTTCTCAAAATAGAAGGCATGAGGTGCTCCTGTAACTCTGTTGAGCATGGTAATCAAATCTCTGTACTCCTCTTGGAAATCAATCCGGTGTGGTGTGTTCGGTACTTTGCTCAGACGGGGACGACTCTTAAGTAGCCAATTCTTGTTGATTATGCTTAGGCAAGCATCTGGATCATCATCGTACACTGATCTGGCTCCTTCAATGCTCTTGTATATCATGTCCCTGTGCTCTGGAAGATGGAAGGCTTCACTTATGGCTTCCTCTGAAAGGTACGCCAAAATGTTTCCCTCATTGGACACAATTGTCCTGGACTGTGGATTGTAATGACGGGCACACTCGATCATCAACTCGTGGCACTGAATGGCTGGAGGAAAACCGGCCGCCTTAATGATGCCACTTTCTATTATTCTCCGGGCGACAGGTGATGGCTTGCCGATGTAAGGGACCTCTCGGAACTTCTTCGTGCTAAAGTTCCCCAAGTTTGTATCTCCAATGTTGCTCCACTTGGACACGATCTTGGTCTCCACTTCTTCAGTCTTCTGATCTTCTTTCATGAGAGCCGAGCGACTGGTGGATGCTCCCGCCTTTGGGGTCGCCATACCTACACAACATTTCATTATGAGAAATAGATTTTTTTTTTTGCAATAAATAACGTAGATAAGAGAGATAAATTTTAGGAAACCTTATGATAAGTCTCTAGAGTTACCATTTCCTAAAATACAACGATTGAGCTAAGAGATTTAAAATTCAAAATCTGAAATATGACGATGAATGAATAAAACAATAATAATTAAATCGCCATACCTCGATAGAGAGCTAACTCTAGAATGCAAAAACAAAATTTGCCTAGGCAAAATTGAGGTATAAAGATAATCTTCAATATGATCCCTTCAAATTTGATTTCGCCACCTCTGGAGAGAATGTGATCTTCAAATTCGCTCTTGGTGTGGTCTTCGAATTCACACCACCTTTGATCTTCAATGCAATTCGCACCTCTTCAAACACACCTCGCACGCCTCACACCACCTTGGGAATGTCTACGCCACCTTTGGTTTGAAGTCGCACCACCTTTGGAATGTCTAAGCGCGCCACCCTTGGTCTTCAATGCAATTCGCACCACCTTTGGAGTGTCTTCGCCACCTTGGATAAATGAAACTCGCACTATATTCGCCTCTTGTCAACTCGCATGAAGGAAGGTAAAATAATGATGTAGAAAATGATAATTCTACCCTCCTTATATAGCGCATTCATCCTTCACCCCTTAGGCCGACTTGGTAAATAAAACCATTTTTAAATGATTTGCAATGAAATGACAAGGCTGACCTCCTTAAATGAGCGCTCCAATTCGATTTTTCTTTATTAATTAATTAACTATTAATGCCTTGCGTTTTTTAAATTTGCAAATTTCGATTTTAAATAAGGCAAAAATAATTAATACATGTTAACGCCATATTAAATGCCAATAAAAAATGGATTTTCGATTTTTAAATTGATTTAGCATTTAATGAAATTCGAATTGTTTAAATTTGGCGCCAAAGATATGAAAATAAAAGGACGTACCTCATCGCTCTGGTCCCTTGGAGAGGGACAGGAGCGATCCATGATTTTGGTCTAGATTCTTGCGTTTTTGACGTTCAACTCCTTCATTTTCACCTCCCAAATCGATCATCTGGTGGTCCTTCGAATTAGAATGCCTTTCTTGTGCGAGCAAATGTATCTTATGATCATTATCGCCCTGGTCCCTTCCTGAGGGACAGGAGCGATCTCCATGTTTTTGCTTGAAATTCCTCATTTTGGTACGATCCTTTCCTTGCATTAATTTTTTGAATGTCATTTAAAACCCTGTGCGCCCTTGATTTAAAAGAATATCATGCGCTTTGTCTAACATCGCCCTTGTCCCTCGGAGAGGGACAGGAGCGATCTCCATGTCCTCATGTTCACCTTGCATTTTTGACCTTCGAACTTATCAATGCTTGTATCCTTTGCGCACGTCCCACTTGCTTTCATTATGTGTTTGGATGCATTAAAGGGACCATCGCCCTTGTCCCTTGGAGAGGGACAGGAGCGATCCATGATTTTTCCTTGATCTTGGCGACTTTTAAACTTCGATCTCCTTTGCAATGTCCTTCAAACGTTGTCCTTCGCATTTCCTATCCTCATTTCGCCTTGATCTTTGGAGGAACGGGAGTGTTCTAATAGTATCGCCTTGGTCCTTGACAGGAGCGATGGGAGACTTTTACCTTGATTAGCAATGTTTGGACGTTAAAACTCTTGCAAATTGTCTTCAAACGATGTCCTGGAGCATATGTAACCTTGTGTATCTTTGTCTTTACGTAAATCTTGCATGGATTAATCTAATATATCAATATCGCTCTAGTCCCTTCCTGAGGGACAGGAGCGAAGTTCATCATAACATGCTTGTTCTTGTTTGTACCAACTTGCAATTATCTTCATTGCGTGGAATGATGTCCTTTCGATCCTTTTGGTAACTTGAAATTTGTTTGCCTTTTGAAATTTACGCCATTATGTAGATATCGCTCTGGTCCCTTGGAGAGGGACAGGAGCGATCCAGGTCTTTAGAGTGCAAATCCTTCCATGTGATGACCTTTGCAACGTTGCGCTTGATGGAAATGCCTTGAAATGTCCTCGCCACCCTTCGTCTTGACTTGGATCAGCCTTGAACTTTGGAGGGACGTATCATCACCATTGTATCGCCCTGGTCCCTTGGAGAGGGACAGGAGCGATCCTCCCTTTATGGCCTTTATCTTACTTTGCCAAGTTCCAAGTTTATATTCAACGGAATCGTCCTTCTTCACTCTATCCACCCATGCCTTTACATTATTTGTAACTTTGCAAGAAAAGCAATTATATCAAAAATCGCTCTGGTCCCTTCCTGAGGGACAGGAGCGAACTAGGCATTTAACACTGGTATGGACGTCTCAAAAATCTTCAATTTATATTCAATGTGCTCATCTCATGTTTTCCCTTGTTTTTGAACGTAAACTTGCCTTGACCCTTGTCTGGATTTTGCAAAATGGAGGAAATCGCTCTAGTCCCTGGGAGAGGGACGAGAGCTACAAGGTACCTCGCCCTGGTCCCTTGGAGAGGGACAGGAGCGATTTAGTCAATATAGGTCATTTTCCTTCGTTTTTTGCATCTCAAATTATATTCATTTGGCAAAGTATCTTCCTTCGGACGTCCTCAAATCATTAAGTTTTCGAAATCTTGCAAGGACAAGGCGAAATTTGAATTGTAGTTCCGGTCCTTCACTGAGGGACAGGGGCGATTTTCCTCCTGGAGGCATTTCTGTGCTCATGAAAATCTTCAATTTATATTCAATGGAAAGATCTTGTCGTTATCCATCACTTCAAACGTAAAATTTATCTGGACTCTGCAAGGATGATGAGATATTTGAAACTGAGCTCCCGTCCTTCACTGAGGGACAGGAGCGATTTTGCTCCTACAGGCCAAAATAACAAGATTTTTCACATTTTAACACTTCACGAGGCGAAAACAAATCAATTCCAATGCCCAGGATCAAACTTCAAAAAAGTCAAAATTTGGTCAAAATATTCAGTCAGACAAAAATTCATATTGACGGTCATCATTTAGACAAGTTTAAGCTCTGCATGAACATTCCAATTGAAAATTAGACCATTTTGGCGAATTCATTGCATTTAAAATTTGCATTCTAGAAAAGAAGCTCAAAAAGCTCTCAAAAGTGACTGGATTTTGGCTTGAAAAGGCAATATTTAAAACCCTAAGGCTTGGCCCTAAATCCAGACAACTAACTAACTAACAAAACCCTAAAAACGAAAGCGAAAACGAGCAAAAAAAACAAACAAAAAGAGGGGGTCCCCATTTGCGATGGGGCGATGTGTGAAATGGTCACAACAGGTCCTCACCTTAGTGTTCTCATCCTCAGGTTTGATCTGGACTCATTTATCCTTGTACCATGCAATAAATGTCATATTATATCATTTCACCTTGCATTGCACTTTAACCCTGGCCCAAATATGGGGTAGGACCAAGGTGCGGTGCCTTGGTCCTCACTGGGACCATGGCGCCACGCCATGGTCCTCCCTATTTTGGGCCCAATTCAAACCCTTAGCCCTGTCCAGAATTTGGGCAGGAAGCCCCTCCCCATGTCGGCCTATGTCGGAAAATTAATATGTTTGACAATGAGCAAGTACATAAGGAGGTCTACCCCTCTCATTTGGATAAGGCACAAAGTGGATACAAGGGGTAAGTAGGAAAACTACATTCAAGCAACCAAGCATTCAAGCATTGAAGTATTCATCATCAAGCATTTCTAGAGGTCTTCAAGGCTACATATTCTTCATCTATCCATTGTGCAACAACATTACATTATTCATTTGCAAGCATGTGTGTGTGTTAGGGTTTTGTCATGTTCATGCCATTTCATACAACATATGTGATTACATTCAAGAAGCAAAGCATCATCATCACTCATTCCAAATTTGAGGTATACCTTTCCATTATTTATTTCAAGTATTTGCAATATTTCATTTGAGGTATACTTAGGCAAACCCCTATTCCCAACCTATTTCCCCTTCTTTCTGTGTGCAAGACACAGGTACAGAGTTCTCTTCAGAATAAGCTTTATCCACAGAGACGAATCAACCCTTTTTGGCGTGTGAAAAGTTCGGAGGATCCTGGTGTTGCGTCATGGTCCCGAATTTTTAGGAGCTTTTTCGAGGGTTAGATCCGATTCGGCTTATACTGTTCAAATCTAGGTGCACGTGAAAATCCCACATCCGTAGCTCACTATTTTCTCAGTTTTGCCTTCATTTTTCAACACTTTACCTATTTTAGCATTTCAACTTACAAAAGAGGAAACCCAAATCAATCCAATCCATTCAGTATTCAGTCCTTATTTGATTTGTGACTGAATCTAGTAGATTTCCTTCCCTCTTTTGAATGTAAATGTTTCCAAGTGAAAATTGATTTGCTGATTTCTCCCTTCTATGTTGCAAATTGCCAAATCAAATCTTCCCCTTTACAATATGAAAAGGTGACTCAATACCAATCATAATCCCCAAACCACCTATCAAACATTCATAAAATGAAGCAGACACAAGCATACACACAAAAAACATAGTATGCACATCAAACACATTGAAGACATGCAAGACACAAAGCATACACACAATACAGATAGAAGACACATAAGTCACAACAAAAGCACACAATAAATGGAGCTAACATGTCAGGCACGAAGTAGACACATAATACATGCAAGCAATTCAAGTAACACAAACATAGATACCAAGTAAGGAGATCTCAATATGAGAAATTGTCTTTACAGCAACCATGATCCTAAAACTACCTATCAAACATTCATAACATGAAGTAGACACAAAGCATACATACAAACCACGGAGTGTGCACATAAAACACGTTGAAGACATGCAAGACACAAATCATATACACATGACACACATAGATGACAAGTGAGTCACACAAAAAGTACGCAAGACATTATACAAACACACCAAGCACGAGGTAGACACATAAGACATGCAAGCAATTCAAGAAAGACCAACAAAGATTCCAAGTCAGCAAAAAACAAGACATCGGTATGAAAAGTTGTCTCAATATCAGCCATAATTTCCACAACACCTATCAAACATTCATAACATGAAGCAAACACAAAAAATACATGCAAAACATAGAGGATGTACATAAAACACATTGAAGACATGCAAGACAAAAACCATACATGCGAGACAAATAAATCACACAGAATGTACGCAAGACATAGAGAAAACACGCCAGAAACAAGGTAGACACATAAAGCATGCAACAAATTCAAGAAAGAGAAACAAAGATTCCAAGTCAAGCAGACCTTCGTATGAAGAGTTGTCTCAATACCAACCATAATCCCCAAGAACCTATCAAACATTCACAACATGAAGTAGACACAAAGCATAGAAGCAAAATGTAAATGATGCACATAAAAAACTTTGAAGACAAGCAAGATGCAAAGTATACACGCGAGACACATGCAAGACACATAATTAATAAAGAAAGTACACAAGAAATGGAGCTATGAGATTACAATTTACATAATTATATTTAACCCCCACTTTAGTGGAGCTATGAGATTATGCCCATACACACGACAAAGTATAGAGTAGTGAGGGTTGCACACCTATCAAACATTCATAACATGAAGCAGTTACAAAGCATACACACAAAACATAAGAGATGCACATCAAACAAGTTGAAGACACATGAGACACAAAGCATAGAGATGAGAAACATTGAAGACACATAAGTCACACAAAAGACATGCGACCAATTAAAGTAAGACAAACAAATATTTTGAATCAACAAGTAATGAGAACTTAATATGAAAACTTGTCTCAATACCAACCATAACCCCCAAAGCACGTATCAAACATTCATAACATGAAGCAGACACAATGCATACACGCAAAACACACAAGATGAACATAAACACATTGACGACATGCAAGACACAAAGTATACACCCTAAAACACACAGAAGACACATAACTCGCTCAAAAATTATACAAGATATAGAGAAAACAAGCCAAGCACAAGGTAGACGCATAAGACATGCAACGAATTCAATTAAGACAAACAAAGATTCCAAGTTAGCAAGTAAGAAGACATTCGTGTGAAAAGTGGTCTCAATGTCAACAATAATCTCAAAACCACCCTTCAAACAAACATAACATGAAGCTGACACAAAGCATCCACATAAAATACAAAGGATGCACACAACACATTCAAGAGACACAATACAGGATGCATACACGCAAAACACCTAGAAGACACATAAATAACACAAAAAGTACGCAAGATATAATACAAACATGTCGGGCACAAGGTACACACATAAGACATGCAAGAAATTCAAATACGACAAACAAATATTCCAAGGCAACAAATAAGGAGACCACGCTAAGAAAAGTTGTCTCAATATCAACCATAATCTCTAAAGCAACTATCAAACATTTATAACATGAAGCAGACATGATGTGTACACGCAGAACACAAAGGAAGCACATAAAACACATTGAAGACATGCAAAAGACAAAGTAGACACATAAGTCACACAAAAAGTAGGCAAGATATAGAGCAAATGCAGCAAGCAGAAGGTAGACACATAAGACATGCAAGGAATTCAAGTAAGACAAACAAAGATTCCAAATCAACAAGGAAAAATTTGAATGAAAAGTTGTCTCAATACAAACCATAATCCTGAAAGTACTTATCAAACAAACCTAACATGAAGCCAACACAAAGCATACACAAAAAACACAGAGGATGCACATAGAACACTTTGAAGAGATGCAAGACATAAAGCATACACGTTAAACACATATAAGACACATTAAGTCGCACAAAAAATACGTAAGACATGCACGCAATTCAAATAAGACAAACAAAGATTCCAAGTCAACAAATAATGAGACCACGATAAGAAAAGTTCTCTCAATACTAGCCATAATCCCTAAACCACCTATAAAAGATTCAAAACATGAAGCTGACACAAAGTGTACATTAAAACACAAAGGATGCACATAAAACATATTGAAGTCACGCCAAAGAAAAAGCATACACACAAGATAAATAGAAGACACATAAGTCACACAGAATGTACACAAGACATAGAGCAAATGCACTAGACCCAAGGTAGACTCATAAGACATGCAAGGAATTCAAGTAAGACAAACAATGATTCCAAACCAACAATGAAGGAGACCTATTGATGTGTGTTTTAGACACAATCGAACATAGAATAAAATACCAAAGTATTTTACCCTCTCTTGAACAAAATCACCTCATATGCTAATTATTTGATCAACGAAGGTTTCTACGATCAGTTATTGACGTGTGGGTGATTCAATAGTTGATGTGATTTGTTGTTTTCACTTAGGGACTTACACAAATGTTCTTAACTATATCGAACTCATTCATGAATGGACATGGGTTGCCAATGGATTTCGAAAGATTTTGCAGTTATAGCTCTCAATCTAATCTAACAAGGGATTTTCAAATAAAATGCAAAAGGGATGAGGGTTTAGAAATTTTATTCTAACTCTATCTAACCTAGAATGCAAGACGTTATGAATGGTTCAATGAAATTCAACTTGGCAAGGTTTCACCATCGAAGAACAATTAAACACAAGCTTAGTGTAATCATCTAAGGTAAATTCGTAGATGTTTGAATTATCATCATAAACATCAATACCATCAAGGCAATGCATACCAATGGACGTGCAATAATTGAAGTTAAGTTCAATTTAGTTCCAGTTGACTACACAAGGTGAACTTACAATCAGCAAGAAGCTAGTGGTATGGATTATACGAATTTCATTCAAATGCATTCAACACTTTTTTCATCCAATCTAAAATACTTGAAACAAATTCTAATCTAAATTTGGAGGCAGTGAGAACCACAAATGCATAGAAAATCTAAACATAACCACCAAACTTCAATGATTTGTAGTCAAACTTGCAACATACAGACGACAATTCTCAAAAATCTCTCTCTTACAAATGAGAGGCAAATGGGTTTATATAGAATCTCAAATGAAATGAATGGCCAAGATTCATTTAGAATCAAGGGCCAAGATCTTGCCAACACTGCCCATAAATAACCTAATTAGGGTTTGCATCAAAACAGAAGAGGTCCAATAGGATGATGCCTAGTCATCAAGCAGGGCATCTTCTAGAAGATTCCGACTTGCATCTCTCTCTCTAGAAGCATACTCCACGAATTTGGCTAAGACTAAGTTGAGTTCCTCCATCGTGACACCAGGCAAAGCTTCCTATTGTGCATCGATCACATCCAAGGCATCTAAGCAAGTATCAAAGACACTTTCCCAATCCAGCATAAGATTCTGCAAATTGTAGATGTGAACCACGAGAGAAGCCAAATCATCTATCGAATTCTTCTTCAAAGATTCTAACTGACTGAAGTAGATAAACTTCATCTTTTCTTTTAGTTCTTCCAAGTTCAAACTGTTGGAAGCATGGACATCCAATTGATCATAAACTGACTTCTGCATGACCAATTAACAATACCATCCTTGAAAATCATAAACATCACCTACCTAAATAACTACCTCCTGGATCAATGTGGGCGTAGGGATTCGCTTCAACACTCTGAGATGAGGTATAGTCCTCTCCTGCACTGGTTGGAAATCATCCCAAACTCCTTCCAAGTACTGCATCCTAAATATAAGCATTGATGTCTTGTCAAATGCTTGGAAAAACTAAGCTAGGAAATCATCTGCTTGCTTTAAAATATCCTCAATCCACTTTCCAACCTCCTGATATGTATTCCTTGCTGCCTTATAGTCAAAGGGAAATCCGCGATCAATTGCAATGGGTGAGACAAAAGTGGGATCCTCACGCCTTTGGGAATTCATCCCTTCAATATATTCCTTGAGTCTCCTGTTCTCACTCTCAAGCATCTCCTTCTTCTCAATAGTTCTATTCAATCGTGCCTCAATTGCCTTGATTGTATCATTCAACTGCTGGAATTCTTGCTTCTTTGTAATAGGTCCTATTGACGTGTTTTTAATGACAACGTCTAACACTGAATAAAGTTACCCAACAGTCACGTCACTCTCTCTTGATCAAAGTACGATTGTATGCTAAAATTGCAGTAAGTTCAAACAATCGACTCCAAGGTTCCTATATTCGACGGACGTGACTCAATTGGCTGATGTGATATACAGGTAATCCAAGGGGCCTTACGTACACTCGAAGAAGATTAAACAATTTCGCAACTTTCAAGGAATTTACTTGTGAATGATTTAGCTTTGAATGGCTCATTTTTAGAATTTTTGGGTTTAAGATATGCAAAAAGTAAATGGGAAGGGTTTAGAGACACTATTCTAATCTAATCTAAATCTAAGAACAAGGAGACAGGGATTGTTCAAGTGAAACCAAACCACACTTTGCTTTGCCACTAGAAGACAACTACACAAAGGCGGTGCAATCTTCAAAGGTTGTGCAATAGTTTTTCACACCACCAATGGACACCAGCATAGAACAGTATCCACCCAATGATTGAAATTAAGTTCACACATATAAAAGGCTCAGACTAACCTTACAAAGTTAGTAACAATCAACTACTAACAAAAGGTATGAGCAAGGGTTTCCACTATAAACAATCCCATCAAATCCCGTTCATCTAACAACATGAAAGCAAATCTATTCTAAGTGGAGAGAGAAAGACCATGCAAGTTGCCAAAACAAAAACAAGTAATACACCTGTTATCACATGAACCTGCACCCCTATTTGCTAAGCTATCAACTCGGCAGGCTTGTGACACATGGGAACCCTCCTAGGCCTGTGGGTTGCCTAAAAAATGGAGTGAACCTCCAGAGTAAGCTGGTTCTTTTCAGATTCTGCACCTAAACTAACAATTTCTTCAGGGAAAAGAGTAAGGAGGAGAAAATGTAAAACTAAAACTTGAATCTAAGGTGATTGCACCAGATGGTATTCTTTTTGAAATCTATCTAAGCAAAAGACACACAGTACAACAATGATAATAAACCCTTTTTTACACTAACCAACAACCCATGACCCTTGCATCAATGCTTCATAAGCAGGCTGGATAATCACAGCCCTAAGAGGGAAAAAACCTTTTCACAACCTAAGACTATTAATCATTAAAACACAGCTAATGACCTGCAAGTAGTATATATGTTTCTGCATAAGGCATCAAAAGGAAATGTAAATTTTAAGGGGGGCAAAAGCCAACCACCAAAGAACTGACTAACCCTGAAGATGCAGTAACAGAGAAAGATGAGGAGTAGAGGAGTAAACCAAGCTATTATCCTTGCCAAACAGGTATCACCAAGCTTTATAAATCCTGAAAATGTGTTACAAAGACATCCCTTCCTACAGAGAGAACTAAAAAATTACAGTCTGCTCCAAGATGAATGAATCAGAACCCTTACAAAAATGAAGGCTTCCAGTATATATGCCTTTTTCCAAAGTTATCAAGAAGACTCCACCTCCTCATTTTAGGTCGAGCAAACTCAAAAAACCTACTTTTTGGGCCTCAAAAATATCTCAAAAGGGATAAACCTGAGCCAAAAGGCTAAGTCATCCATTCTGCAACCATAAAACCTCATAAATGCAACACAAATGACCCTGAAATGTCTCTGACAGGCCTGCAAGCCCTCATAAATGCAAAAATATCCCTCCCTTTGCCCAAACAAAATATCTAATAAAGTGATTTTTTTAAAAAATTTATTATTATCTGGTCAGACATTTGTTTGACTTTATTTTCATTTATATTTAAAGGTCTTAATAACATAAAAATAATAGAATCGTTTTATTTAAAGTGACAAAATAAATAAATCACTTTAATAACACAATTTTATTATTTTTATTTATTAAATAATAAAATGTAATAAAAAATATATTTAATAAAAGTGTTGATTTACACTTTAATAAATAAAATCTTTTTATTATATTTTATTAATTTTTTAAATATAAAATAAAAATAAAACCAAACCTATATTTGATCAAATAATAATAAAAAAATTTTAAAAAGAAAAACTTTAAAAAATTTATTTGTTAACATCTCTTAGAGGGCGTATTTTTTGAGTTTTTAAAGGTTATCTTGCTAAGAAATTTGCAAGGGGAGACATTAAGTGATATGAAATCACTTAGGAAACAAGAGATTTACAAAGTGTTTAAAGTGATTAAAATCACTTAGAAGCATATGCGAACCTTACTATGGCCTCCATGCATATTGCGTGGCATAAGAAGGGAATAGAAATGATTTTTTTGAAGACATCTTAAGGGAAACATAACCCTAAAATCTCCATTTGCCTCTTCACTTTTGCTTCGATAATTCTGGAAACTCCGCTCTGCATCCTTCTGGGCGCCGCTAGGGTTCGAACTGGGCGTGGAAAGAAGAAAAACGTCGGTTTGCTCTCTGTTCTGGCTGCCGAAAAGAGTGCTGGGCGCTCCTTTTGCTTACGGCCGGCTCTTTGACTGCATTTTTGCTAGCTTCGGGCTCATTTTATGGAGCCGCTGTGGAAATCTGTTGCGTTTCTGAGCATTTTTTGGGTGTTCGAAGTGACTCCTTCCTTGCTGGGCGCGATCCTTTCACCCTGCATGCGTTATTCTGCACAGGTCCGCTATCCCTCACCGATTCTGGAAGAAAAAATGCTTTTCAATGTAATATGCATGGCTTTCCTCTCTGTGTTTTTCCTGAAATATTTCATGGCATTCGAACCTGCTTTCCATCTGCTTATATTTGTAAAAATCTACTTATGTGATTTGTTGCACTTTCTGTAAGCTTTTAACTCAGCACTGCAGGATTGTCTCTCTCTTTGCTATCATAATTATGATAAATAATAATTCGAACTGCTGTGTTTTCCATATTGTAAGCATTCAAAACTCTGTATGCTATTCTTAACTATAATAACACTCTCTGCTAATAAGTCAGATGCCTGTGATGCTTCCTGAGCACATATTTTTGTGCCTAAACTCAAGGCCATTTGACTTTCCCTTCTAGGATGTACTGATGAATGTTGGTTCCCATGGTCTGAGTTGTGATTTTGTTGGTTGCATGCATTGCATAAACTTAATGAGTCTTGAGGAGCATCAGTTTGTTGTTGATGGGTCATGCTGCTTCAATCCAGTAACAAGACTGGTTTATGCCTAATAACATCTTTCGTTATTACCCCTGCAGGCATAAGTCTACTAGTTTCACCATCACAATGTGCTGACATGAAACAAGCGTCTCTCCTTTTATAATGATTTATAGAAGACAATAGTTTATCGTGCATTCCTATTTATCTCTTAGGCAGGGATTTTGCATTAGCTGGATTGCTTATTAGATTCAACTCTACTTGGCATGTTAGATCCTATATATTTGGTAATGCTGTAGCAAATTGCCATGACTGTAGATACTGCCTGATAAAACTGGCTCTGGAATTATATTTCACCACAATAGCCCCCTTGAACAGAATGAGCTTCCACAAACAGGTCCTTTTACTGGTTTGAGTCCTTCAGGTTTCATCAACTTTAGCATTTAGCTCTGACATACGAAAATCATCCTGTGCCAGATAACTCTTTCCTTTCTTGTTCTGTTACAAGGGCCAGACTATGTCCATTGAAGCCTTCACCTAAAGTACAACTAGCAGTGACAATGTTCTACATTATGTTAGTTTCTCTGGAAATAATAATAACGCCTTTGTCCTTTAGGCTCTTCCCATTTGTTAAAAATGCTGCAGTTGAATGCAGTGCATTCTTGCTTGAACTAGGCAATTCTGGAAATGAACTTCAGGTAGTGTTTGTGGCCTCATCCCAAAGTAAAATTTTCGGACTCTTCAGCATTTCTCTAGCAATAGCTATTCGTTGTTTCTGCCCTCCAGAAAGTTGTGCTCCTCTCTCATCCACCTGGGTATTGTGGCCATTGGGTAGATTTTCTATAAAGGAGTGGACATTAGCAGCCTTTGCACATCTGTCTCTCTACAAGAAAATTGTTGAACCAAAATATCTATACCTCCTTCAATCCAAAGCAACAGGTTCATTGTCACGTGGTCCATGTATTCTTGTCTTGCACTAGGTCATAGGTTGATTAGAAGGGGGTTGTGATGTGAATGACCAATTGACATTCCTTTGAACCACTTTCAGTATAAGGTTCCAATTTTTCTCCACCTAAGCCAACCTGTTAAGTCCATAGTTCTCTTGACAAATCTCGGGCACCATCTCGGAAGCCTTGAATTGTAACTTCTGTGATCCCTGCAACCTTCTGCTCATAAAGTGGCCCAGAATTCGGCAATCCAACAGTCATGCTTAAAAGAGTGATATCATTTTTCCCCGGGTGCAAGCAGACAGGCTGCTCAAGCTTAAACCTTGGTGTTGTTACATTTCCACGAGCCCTTCCAGCAAGAATGTTGTTGATGAATTACAGCACAGCATAACCTTGAGATACAATGCCAAGAATAGGAAGCTTATCACTCTTCAAAAATGGCTCACCTTTGTCAACATTTATGCTGATTGCGCACCAGAGATAATCTGTCATGTCCTTGGTTGTACTAATATGTTCTAAGAGGCCTGATGCCTTAAAAGAATTTTCCTGTAGAACTCCAATATGCTCCTCAAATGTTTGCCACTTTTCAAAACCATCAACATTCTCAATAGAAGGAAAACCAACCCTTTTTTATCTCAGCTCTTTCAACTGCTTGATTGATATTATCTGACAAATTTTTCCAAAAATCAAACTCTGAGCTTATACTGCTATCAGTCAGTTTCATTGTTCCTTTATTACCAGGATTACTTTTCCCATGCATTTGTGTGGGGTTACAAGATTTGCATCCCAAACTGCAATCTGCAAATATTTTGTGGATGGATCTTTCACAGCTCCTTTGCCGCCCATACAGTTTTGCTCTTCACAACACAATCACCCATTTGCATGACCACATAGGGATTGCTTGTTCCGGCTGGTTCAAGTACATCCTTGTCTGAAACATGACCACTGTGTACTCCTTTGATAACTTTACTGCTGTGTGTATCTTTGAATGACTGTTTGGACTGAAAAAGGTGAAAAACAAACACTAGAAACCATCCTTTTGTCATCTGCCATTCAATGCTGTGCATTAAAAATAGATATTTTATGAAAACTGTCGCTGCCATTTAAACATTATTCTCTTAAAAACTGAACATTATTTCCAAGGACGCAGCTGACTTGAATTTGTTGAAATGTCTGATCAATCACGCCTTTTCCAGCTTATCATAAAAAATCATTTAGGCTTGATGCATAAAATGTCGTCTTGTTGATCTGATTGTATGAAACCTTGAGATTGTCCACATGAGCTGGGCTCAACCCTTGTGGGAGCCGCATTCATCTCCACTCATCTTAGTGAACTTTATGACCAGCAAACTATCTTTTTTCTTTTTCCTGCACATGAAACAAACCTGTTAGCAAAAATGCATATTTATGGTGACTTTCCTTTGATCTGATTTTGCCTTTGGAGACTCTTTTGTGATGCGAGTTATATGCATTCAATGTATGTAGGGATCATATATATATATGCGTGCATTAGTACATATGTCAGAAATGCAGCCAGCTATTGCTTAGAACAAAATGTTCAAACACATTGTTTGCTTCAACTTTTTGCAGATATCAGAAGGAAAACATCAACGGACCAGGGTGGAGCAGCAAGACAAAGGCGACGACGAGCGTCTCTCAACTGTTCCAGTCATTCAGGCAATGACTGGTTCCATTCTTGACATGCCTTTTCCTCATTTTTCCTTTTGTACTTGTGCATACATATATGTATATTTCCTTTCTGCACTGGATGCACGTAGCTAGTCCCACGGCTCTTTGTGTGGGACGCAATTTTGAATATGAATAAAATACTTTTCTTTTTCAATGAGATGTTTCTTTGTTGTTACAGAATAGAAGTACTTAGAAACACCACTTTTAAAACACACAAAAATAGAGAAATAGTATACACTAGCTTTCCTTTTGCTCATGCTAGCATTTCTCAACCTATTTTTCAGCCAGGAGCGAAAAATAGGTAACAACACCATCAAATTGAACAATGTATTAAGTTACTGCTTTAACACCTTATTGCAACAATCTCAAAATCAAGCTCTCCTCCCTTACAAATGAGGGGGGTCAGGCTTCATGCCTTGGCCACATGCAAACCCTAATTAGGGTTTTCCCCTAAAAGATTCCCCACATGATGCAACAAGGTGGGAATCTACAATAAATGCCCATGATGCCCATATACATATAATTCCAACCCATAACAAAATGCATTAAATGCACCATTCTCTACTAAATTTGCCCAATCATGCAATGAATATTCTCTCCATGCATACATTTGTATGAAAAGTTGTCTCAATATCAACAATAATCCCCAAACAAACTATCAAACAAACATAAGATGAAGCAGTCACAAAACATACACACAAAACACATAGGATGCACATAAAACATGTTGAAGAGACAAAAGACACAAAGCATACACACAAAAAACATAGAAGACACATAAGTCACACAAAAAGTAACCAAGATATGATAAAAACATGTAGAGCACGAGGTACACACATAAAACATACAAGCAATTCAAATAAGACAAACAAATTCCAAGATAGTAAATAAGGAGACCATGGTAAGAAAAGTTGTCTCAATATCAACCACAATCCCTAAAGCACCTATGAAACATTCATAACATGAAGTAGAAACAAAGCATACAAGGAAAACACAAAGGATGCACATAAAACACATTGAAGACACACAAAAGACAAAGCATACACAAAAGACACATAAGTCACATAGAAAGAACGCAAGACATGGAGCAAATGCACCAGGCTCAAGGTAGACACATAAGACAAATAAGGATTCAAAATCAGCAAGAAAGGAGACATCCGTATGAAAAGTTGTCTCAATACCATCCATAATCCTTAATGCTTTTATCAAACATTCATAACATGAAGCAAACACAAAGCATATTGGTGCAAGAGCACCCTAGGAGCCTATGTATGGTCCACATGATCAAATTTACAATTTTGTTTGTTTTGTGTTATTTCATGTCAATAAGGCCATTTTGGGCCATTATGGTTCATTTGGCCCTATTTGTGCAAATTTGGGGTCTATTGATCAAAATATGTAAAAGTCATAAAAAATTGCCAATGTTGTCATGACAATTTTTCTTCTTGTCATGTGGCAACTTTTTAAAAGTTTGTTAAATGTTGTTAGTGGGTGGTTTTAGGATGGCTGAACAGAATCATTGGATGGAAAAACTATATATTTGAGGCTCCAACTCGAATTAGGGGTTGGCTTTGTAAAGAAGACAAGAATTTTGAATCAAAACACCTTGAATTCCCTGCAATTTTAACGTTCTGCCCTGTTCTCTCAATTTTGTATGGACTGTACGGAATTCATCATGGCCTGAGACCACTTGGAGTCAGGCCATGATGAATCTACTTTACTTTTCTTTTGGTCTCATTCAATTTCATTGTATATTTTGAAAGTTATTGGCATTTTTCTAAAACTGGTCTGAAACCCTAGTTAGGGTAACTAGTGACCTTTAAAAATGTATAAATCTCCATTCCACTGGTAGAAAATGTTGAAAATTGGTGGAATGGTATATTTTTGTATGTACTTTCATGTTCCATGCTTGCAGGTGTGTAAGGTTTGGTTTGCACGTGCACATAATGGACTGTGAGCTTGATATCCTCATGTATTAGGCCATAAGGAGGATTGAAGACCAAAATTGTGAAGGTTGGTGAGCAAATTGGACACCACAAGGTTGGGCAGTGTTGGAGAAGGTTGTGTAAGGGTCACATTGACTCAATTCTAACAAGGATTGACGCAAACAACAAAATTTTGGGCTAAAGTTTATGACTATCCTATTGGGACAGAATTGACAATCTTAGTAAACCCATGAGCAGTCATGGTTGTTCTTGTTTGTAGTCACTTTGAGACCACCCTAAGGTGTTTGGTTGTGAGTTAGGAATGCTCCTAGACCTGCATTGGCTGAGAGAGAGACATACATAGTGTTGTCACATTGTTCAAGGGTTGAAACCCCATATTTGTCAAACCAAAACAGTGCAGTCCTAAAGGGTTGGAAATTGGTATTGTATGCCAACAAATGAGAATGTCACATGGTTCCACAAAACATAGCACAAACCTTTGTCAAACCTTTTCCTATGTCCAAACTTCATGAGTAAAGTTCCAAGCCTTTTTAGTGGCCCATGGTGGAGGCTAGTAGATATGCCCAAATAAGTTATTTTGAATGTTCTGTTGTAGAGGCCCCTATAAGTTGAGAAGGTCATTTTAAGAAAACCCCTACCTCTGCATCACATGCACACAAAACACATATCATACACATAAAACACATTGAAGACATGCAAGACACAAAGCATACATGTGACACAAATAAGTAACACAGAAAGTATGTGAGACATGGAGCAAACAAGCCAAGTATGAGCTATACACATAAGATATGCAAGGAATTCAAGTAAGGCAAACAAATATTCCAAGTCAGCAGGTAAGGAGACCTTGGTATGAAACGTTGTCTTAATACCAAACATAATCCCCAAAGCACCTATAAAACATTCATAACTTGATGCGAACACAAAGAATACATGCAAAACACATAGGATACAGATAAAACACATTGAAGGCATGCAATACACAAAGCATCTATGCATGAAACATATAAGAGACATAAGTCACACAGAAAGACACAAAGTACGCAGGACATGAAGAAAACTCACCAAGCAAGCAATTCTTGTAAGACAAACAAAGATTCCAAGTCGGCAAGTAAGGAGACCTTGATATGAAAAGTTCTCTAAATACCAACCATAATCCCCAAAGCACCTATCAAACATTAATAACATGAAGCAGACACAAAGCATACAAGAAAAACATAGATGTCACACATAAAAATCATTGAAGACACACAAGACACAAAGCATACACGGGAGACACATAGAAGACACATAAGTCACACCAAAAGTACACAAGACATGGAGCTATGAGATAACAATTTACGAAATTATATTTAACCCCCACTTTAGTAAAGCTATGAGATCACACCCATATACACGGTAAAGTATAGAGCAGTTAGGCTAAGGCACATTTCAAACATTGATAAAACAAAGCAAACATAAAGCATATATGTAAAACACATATGATGCACATAAAACACGTTGAACACATGCAAGAAACAAAGCATGCATGCGATACAAGTACAAAACACATAAGTAATGAAAAAAGTACACAAGAGATAGAGCTAACACATTAGGCACGAGGTAGACACATAAGACATGCAAGCAATTCAAGTAAGACAAACAAAGATTCCAAGCAAGGAATCCTCTATATAAGAAATACTCTTGATACCAACCATGATCCTCAAACCACCTATCAAACATTCATAACATGAGGAAAACACAAAGCATACACACAAAACACGGAGTATGCACATAAAACACGTTGAAGACATGCAAGACACAGATCATACACACAAAACACATAGAAGACACATAAGTCACATAAAAAGTATGCAAGACATAATAGAAACACATTAGGCACGAGGTAGACACATAAGACATGCAAGCAATTCAAGAAAGATGAAAAAAGATTCCCAGTCAGCAAAAAACCAGACCTCGATATGAAAAGTTGTCTCAATACCAACCATAATCCCCAAAGCACCTATCAAACATTCATAATATGAAGCAGACACAAAGCATATATGCAAAACACAGAGGATGTACATAAAACACATTCAAGACACGCAAGGCAAAAAGCATACACACGAGACACATAGAACACACATAAGTCACACAGAATGTACACAAGACATAGAGAAAACACATCGGGCACAAGGTAGACACATAAGACATGCAAGCTATTCAAGTAAGACAAACAAAGATTCCTAGTCAGCAAAAAAGGAGACTTTAGTATAAAAAGTTGTCTCAATACCAACTATAATCCCCAAAGCACCTATCAAACATTCATAACATGAAGTAGAAACAAAGCATACACCCAAAACACATAGAATGCACATAAAACATATTGAAGACATCCAAAACACAAAGCATACATGTGAGAAACATAGAAGACACATAAGTCATGCAAAAAGTACGCAAGACATGGAGAAAACACTCCAAGCATGAGGTAAACAAAGAAGACATGAAAGCAATTCAAGTGAGACAAACAAAGATTTCAAGTCATCAAATAACGAGACCTCGATATGAAAAGTTGTCATAGTACCAACCATAATCCCTAGAATATGGCAAACACATTAAGCATCTTAATCAAAACAAAACACCTACATATAATAAACACATACAATAAGACATGCATATGCAGGAACTTCAACAAATACAATGCAAAAATATGATTGATGCAAACACATGGCAGGTACATGACTCTGGAATTAGCTTTCTCTATCGCTATAGATCTTGCACGTTGCAAAAACCCTCATGGGTCTATTAACGTTTTTGTCACTTTGACATAATATTTTCTCGGGAATCATTAAGAAAGTTTTACAAAAATAATCTTGGGGTATAGTTTTTGGAGTCTTAAGTGCCATGGTGTCAAAGACATAAAAAAAATTGCGATGTTCAATATTTCATCCACGCAACATTAAAATGCTAGGGTTTTACTGTTGCCTTACACCAAAAGAGTCCTCTACATCTGGCATTCAAAGAGACAACACTTGTAGGTCTGATTCCTTGCCCACATTGTTAAAGTTTTGGAAGAGGTCTATCCATGATGAAGGGGATTAATGGCACGTTGGAGACATCATGACTTGAAGGTAAGGCACCTTTCTAGAAAAGAGGAAACAATGTGGAGTCTTCAGCTCTTTCTATTCCTATTTTCAGGTTTTTCTGTCTTAAATGGCTACATGGTGGTCAGAGCATTGATAAGATGGTATGTAGAGCGCTCGAGGCATGCTGACAATTGGAGAAAGCTATGAAAATGACCATTTCTCTCTCATACAATAACGTGCATGTGGAAGAAAGAAAAAAGAAAGAAAGTAAGGTTTGTAAGTTTTCATTCTTGAAACACTTGTGTTGGTATAAAAAGTAAGCCACATTCACACCCCTGCTTGTTGAAGACAAATGTGTTGCTCATACGCATTAATGAGAATCAATTAAGGTATAGTGGCTCTATGTATGTACAAAGTTTATTTTTCAAGTTAAAGCTTTCTCTTGTTTCTTCTGAGTTTTATGGTCCAAAAGAGAGTCTTCACTGGCCACTGCTGCAAGGATGAAGAATGTGCCTTCTAACTATATTAGACTGAAGCAAGCTAGGGCAGTCCACCATGAAAAGACGGCTACAAGAATGCAATAGAAAAGTGTATATGAAAGACCCATGTTCATAACAAAACAAAAAAATAAAACGGGACAAAGAACAAAAGAACTTCAAGAGCACGATGTCTATGACAGTCATAAGGAGCAGTACCATTCTTAAAGTGCAGACCTCCAGGAGTCCAAGGAGCATAATGACAGTCCACAGCTAAGAAGACAATGTTTGATAATATTGAGAAGAATAGGCATGAGAATGAAGCATACAAATTGAAGAAGACAACATAGTCACAGGAATAAAATGACAGTCCATTAATGGATACTACTAGAAATGTTGCAAGGGGCTGCCAAGCATATACAATAAGGCAGAGGCAATGACTGTCCAAGCATCATATTACAGTCATGATGGAACACAGGCCATAAAGCTATGTCAAAGAAGAGCCCTGCTAAAGTCAACGAGTCAAAAGACACTTCATATGAAAACCCTTCAATTTCAAAGTTTGTAATGTCCCCATTTTGGAGAAGAATTGATTAATCAATTTAATTAGTTAAAATGTCCAAAAAATTATTATTTTATATGGATAGCTTAATTAATTATTTTAATTAATAATATTAAGTGAATTATTTATAAAGTTATCAAATAAATTAAAAATTAAAAGATGACTTTATATTTAATTAATTTAATAAAGTGACTAATTAAATATTACTTCATAAAGTTGCTTCTAGAAGCTTCTGGATGTTGGGGTGTGTTGACGTGTATTTTGTACACTATCAAACACAGAATAAAATACCCAAGGGTACCTTATCCTCTCTTGAATAAAGCCTCCGAATGCTGAAGATGTCGTGAAAAGGTTCAATCGGAATGACTTCAAGGTTCTTGTATGTAGGGTCTCTACGTGTGGATAAGCTCTCTGTGGTATGATGTGATTTGCTGGAATCACAAGGGGACTTACATTTGATGATTGAACGTCTGATCTGCTTTGAATATTGCTGGAACACAGGCTCTTACTGGCTTTGATTTGAAAAAAAGGAAAAAAGACGAGGGCGAGGAAAGGATCTAATTCTAATACTACGAATGTAGGAGCAATGAATGATCTTTGATGAAATTCTAACTAAGTCTTGTTTTGACATCACAGGACCATCTCCACAAGGCTAGTGCGATCTTCGAAGGAAAGCTTTATGATGTTCAAATCATCACTGCAGGCATAGACACCACCAGGTTGATACATATCAATGAAGAAGCGACAATTGAAGTTAAGCTTAAGCTGAATGATTCCAGTTGACTACACAAGGCAAGTTTGCAATCAACAAACTGCTAGTAGTATGGATATGCAAATTTCACCATCAATCAAGCACATTTCTTCCACTCATCTAATAACATGAAATCAAATATGAGAAGTATAAAGACCATGCAAATTGTCGAATCGACCCATAAATTTCACCATTTCTTCAATGAAGTTTTACAAGTCTCTTACAACAACATCTTGGCAACAACCTTTGCCTTCTCTCTCTACTCTACTCTAATTGCTATTCTATCAACTAGCTAACTACTCTCTATTCACTAACTCCTTTCTAACTGCTTCCAACTCCTATTTTATTCTCACTGCCTTTACAAAATGAAATGCCAGGGCTTATATAGTGCCCACAATACAATTCGATGGCTAAGATCAATTTGAGATCAATGGCCAAGATTCAATAATAAAAACCCTAATTAGGGTTTGTTACAACCATTACATAACATTTAATGCTTGACCAATGATAAAATTATATTGCTTGGACACGTCCTCTCTGGAAAATTCCACTAATGAATAGCCGGGGTAGGTACATCGAAGTTTGTGCCACCTTCCATGAGTTAGGTACATTGAATCTGGACATGCTGAGGTGGACCACACTGACTGGAGAAGTGATGACTAGGATGCCACCTCATTTGACACTTGGTTGATACTCAATTTGGTAACATTGAGAAGTTAGCCTTAATTAATTCTTCTGGAACTATCTGCTTCTTCAACGAACCCTTTGCTTTGACTTCTTGTGTCCTTGATTTACAGGATGATGATGTACCTCGCCTTCGAA
This sequence comes from Cryptomeria japonica, assembly GCF_030272615.1. Taxonomy (NCBI): domain Eukaryota; kingdom Viridiplantae; phylum Streptophyta; class Pinopsida; order Cupressales; family Cupressaceae; genus Cryptomeria; species Cryptomeria japonica. Next base: position 757,983,395 of record NC_081407.1, on the reverse strand, counting down.
TGCGGGATTGGAAGAGGTCGCCCCTATCCTGATGATGCTTGATCGAAGAAAGCCATCCTTGTCGATGCTAGACTGGAGGAGGTCGCCCTCTAAGCCAAATTGTCTCACTTTTTACCTCGAAATTTCTTTGCTAGGGAAGATTTCATCTTACTTCATGCTATGAATAGAAGTTAATGTCCAATAAAGGTCTAAAATTGTGCATATAAAGAAAAGTGCTCTGGTCCTTTAGTGAGGGACGGGAGCACTTTTTACCTTCTAGGCAAAAACTTCATCATTTCTTTGCTTTCAATCAAGTCTGGATGCTCTATAATGTTCATTTCGTCCTTCACCATGCCTTTTGATGTCTCAATTTAACCAAACAAGGGCAGGAATGGCTCAAATAAGTCTTTTCGCCTTGGTCCTTCAGTGAAGGAGGGGAGCACTTTGCCTTGGTCCCTTGGAGAGGGACGGGAGCACTTTTTCCTTTAACCTTCAAAATTCACCATTTTTGTGCCTTCAAAATCTTCAAAAAGTATCAAGTCATGTCCAATTATCATTTTGAAAGACCCTGCACAAAACAAAATAGAAAAGTCAATGACAAATATGCATAAAATAACATTTGTGCTCTGGTCCCTCAGTGAGGGACGGGAGCACTTTTGTCCTTTCTGGCTAAAATATTCAAAATTTAGGTCTCCAATCATTTCACAAGGCAGAATTAGGCCATCTTCAAGGCCAGGAATTAGTTAACAAGCCCTCGCAAAACAAGAAATTGCACTTAGAATGAAATTCGTCCTGGGCCTCCAGTGAAGGACAGGAGCACTTTCTCTGTTTCAGGCATCATCTTGCCTCCGAAATTTGATCAAAATTTACCTAGGCAAGAATATATAGTTTCATTTTCAAAGTGCTAACACTTAGACAAAATTTAGATTTTACCCAAAAAACCCTGACTAGACCTATCCTGAGACATATCTGACTTCCTGACAGACTTATCTTACTTCAATAATCAACCCTCGGAAGGACGCTTAATAACTTTCAAAATTTGACTGGACTCAGCTTAAAAAATATCCAAAAGAAACCCCTAAGGCTTAGCCCTAGCCCAGACAACTCACTCACTCAAAACCCTAAAAGCAAAGAGAAGAACAGGCAAAACAAAAGCAAAAAGAGGGGGTCCCCATTTTAATGGGGCGATGTGTGAAAACATCACAACAGGGTGAAAGAGTATTTAAAGGAGATCAAGATGAAGCTTCAAGAACTTGGATTTGGATTTTGATATTGATTGGGTTTTGTAGAACCGAGAGGTTTCTGCAGACTTTGGTCTTTGGGAACGAAAACTCCCATAGATTGCATAACTGAGGGAGTGGAATACCTTCCGAGGGTTTGCAGCTGAGAGTGGGAGATACTCAGTCTTCCATATAGAGCTTATTGAGATTGCTACATTTGCCATGGAGGTTGGAATTCATAGTTTTTTCAGACTATTATATTGGAGGTCCTAATTACTACAGTTTCATTGAAGGAGAAAGGCGATTTGATTGAAGATCATTTGGAGATCAAATTTGGGAGAGTGCTGATCAGAATTGCAGGTCTGAAGCAAGATTCGGGGTTCACCCCTACTCCCACGATTTTGTTGCTTCCTCATCATTTGGGTATCAAACCATACAAAGGAAGATAGCAATAATTTTGGAAAGGATAGGTGATTCTTTTGAGACATTTTTGGAGGGTGCATTGTAGAAGAATCAGCTCTATATCAGTCTGAGACAAAAAACGCAGCAGTTAGCCTTCACCATCGATTTTGTTCATAACTTCTCATTTGAGCATTGAAGGGTCACTTTGAAAGGCTATTCTTTTTTGGAAGCATAAGGCGATTCTTTGGGAAGGGAATTGAAGGAGTTATAAACAAAATTTGGCATCCATTTCAGATCTGAGACCATTCGTATCAGACACATAAAAACCCACGATTTTGCATATAGCTGATTACCTGGGCATCAAATCCAATCATGGTGAAAAGCGCTACACTCAAGGGGTAAAGGTGATCAGTTTTGGACAATAATTGGAGGTTAGCAGCAGTCATTGCATTTATCATCAGGCCTTCATCATTTGCAGCACGGGCGCCTTCTGAAGAAAAGCGGATTAGGTAGATTGGAGCCCTCAAAACTCACAACATTGCTTGCTTCTGCAAGGCGATTAATTCCAAGTTCTTTGGTATTATTCATTCATTGTAATTTCAGACTGAATGTATAAATTAGCTGCAGTCATGTGTCTTCAGACAGTCTGAAAATGGTCCATGATAACAGCCCATATTGCTGATTATGTAATGTTCTCTTGATAGTCAAATGAAATAAATAAGGAAGGAGTTTGGATTGCATCTTCATTCATGATTATTCTGAGGATGTATGACAACTGTTTGTCATAATGTCAGTTTGCTGTTTGTTCTGATTTGTGGATCTAGACTTATATATGTCATCAATAGTTAGTTACTTATGCCTCTCTAGTTAACTATCAGTCAAGGAGAATCAATTAGAAGTTGATAATTCATAAGATATTCATGTATGATGATCTTCAATACAAACTGAAATTCTGTCAGCATAACACACAAACTTCAGAACAGTATAACACGCAGTATTTGGGCAGAAAATATTCCTTGTTCTCAGTCATTAAAGGACAGGGGATATTTCAAAGTTCTAGATGCCCGTACCCTTGATAAGAGATGCTGGTGATAGTCCATACCAGTGGCATAATGATAGCTTGAAGTAAAAGGGACAAAGAGCCAAAATGACAGTAGGAAGGTTCTTGTTGAGAGCTTTTAAGGGATAATCTTTGGAGAAATGGGGATAACGATGACAACAGAGGTCACAATCTTGATTTGAGAAGATCCAGAACAGTAGATAGACCATGGCATTGGCAAAGTCATTGGGTGCATAGTATTGTTTTGTTGATTGTTCTCATTCACCAAGACAGTCCTTACATATGCATTCATTGTCACAGCTTGTAGCCTTCTTGGTTTGTGCTAGTTGGTAGTGACTATCCTTAACATTCCCAATTGTTACATCATCTAAGGATGAATAAGAAGGCTAGTGCATAATTACAAGGGATATGAAAATCCAAAGGATAAAATCAACTAAGTGGGTCTTAGAGGAGTGGTAGTCCAGTGAGCCAAATGGAGATAACTGAGCATGAGTGACAAAAGAATTAGTCAACGGTATAAGATAGCGCTTACTAAGATGTGAGTGTTAGTCCATTTATTTCCAATGGCCTCTAATTTTATGTTATGAAGCTGTCAATAAGTCTTTTGGTCTAGCAAATTTTACATGATTTTTTTTACAAAGAGGGTTGTTATGGGAAAGATTGATAGCTCAATTTTTACATAAGGTGTTAAAAATGGCAGTCATAAATAAAATAAGTGTTCCTTCCTTGTAAATATTGAGCTTAGACTTGGTCTTTTGCAGGGAACCACATTGAGCTCTTTAGAAGCCTTTGGAGGGAAATCTAGTTTCAAGCAAACTTAACCTTTTAAACATGTGGGTTAGTCTTTTTGTTTTGAGAGATTTAGTCTAGGTTAGTTACCTCACCAAACCCTACCATTCACACAACAAAGAAGAGAGGTAATGGTTTGTTTTGAGAGAGCTTCTTTCATGGCACAATAACAGCATAATGGAAGAGTGTCTCAGAGCCCCGTTGCAACATAACGGTAGCATTGGTATGGCAAGTTGCAGCTTTCAAGGAGAAAATAAGGCATGTTACAAAAAGAGGAGAAAAACGTGGAGCTCTCAGCACAACTATAGGATTTCAGCATCAATTATTGAGCTACAATGGCGGCCAGGACTCTTTCATGGCAACAAGAAGGAGATACCAGATCATAAATACATTTGAAAAGGTCTAAGGAGCCTTATTTTCTGCTTGCAAGGAAATGTACACAACAATATAAACGTGTCAGGTCTGATGGTTTCTTTTCCAAAAGCTTTTGTTTGGTTATAAACATAAAATCATGCCCACGTCTCCTTCCATACATACTGAGATCTCAGCATTGTTTATAAGTGCATTTCATGAACAAACAGTGTAATGTGATGATCATTTGTATTTTGTGTCGATTTTGTAAGTGGGTATGAGGGTTTTGTGAGTGAGGGGTTTATTGCTTTCTTCAATGTCATTGGAGAATGCCACAAGCTGAGAAAACAGCCATGATTCTATGTCGAGCTTTGTAATGATCATCTTTAGCTTAATGGTGGGTTGAGATCTGTGTGTCATGGACTTTATAGCTTTACCTTTCACCAAGTGGCATGTGTCAACAACTAAAGAGCAGCAGACCATAAGCATAACAGTGGTAAAGTATCAAACCAAAACAATCCATAATCGAAGCATGATGATGGTTTCAACCAAAGAGCAGGGGATGAAGACCAATAGAGTGAAAGAAGTTGGAAATGGATGCATTAGAGAGAATTTGAGAATCATGAACAAGGAAATGAAGAGATTGTTTCCGGGAATAATCATTATGTTATGTTGTCATATTATGTTTATGTTGTCGTCGGTAATAATGAGTTACGGCAGTCAGTTAGTTAGTCGTCCCGAAGGGCAGTTGGACGCGACGGTTGGTCGCACCCCTTCGGGTATTATATATTGCATACCTTTCCTTCGTAGTGGCATCATGATAGTCGTGTCTGATGTAATGTTGTAAGCACTGGATGTACATGGACTGCTGAATGAATACACAAACTGGTTCTTTAATATATATCAATTATGTTCTGTGCATTTACTTTCTGCATTTAATCGTTTACCTATAGGAGGCAAACATTTGGCGCCATTACCCTGACATACTCGGGAACAGAAGACGCGGATGGCGCATGGACACAATGGGCCTAACCGTTGGTGAGATAAACCCAGAGGCCGACGACACGCAAACAAAGCTCTACAGCGGAGAAGACACTGCGACGAGGGAATTTTCAATTCTGCTCCAGGTAGCCATCGAGACCTACGTCCGACGAGAGGCCACGGAGGCTGAAATCCCACCAAGTGCCGTGTGGACAGCGGTGGAGGTTAGCCCGGCAGTAAATCGGTTGATGAACCACCTTCCTTGGTTGCTTGCACAGGCATCGCTGGCACAACAAGCTCGCCTGGAGGAGATTGTTTGGGAAGAGCGACGCCAACATATCCTCCAACAGTATGAAGAAAGCAGTCGTCGGGAAGCGGAGCGGGATGGCACGAGGCCAGGAAGGAATTGAACCCTAAATCCCATAGGGATAAAGGAACATTCTATATTCAAATAAAGGTGTCATAATATTGACACGAGTTGTATTTGACGAAATGAATTAATAAAGGCGTGTCCTGGTTTATGTGTTGTGAATTATGGAAATGTATAGGAATTAATCCCCAACCTATTAAATAAAGATAGAAATAAGAAAGCAGAAACGGACGAGTTGGAGGCCGCACAGAGGGCCTTGATTCTAGAACAGGAAGTAGAACGTAGACGAAGGCTGAGGCAACTTGCCGAAGGACGACCTGCCGAAGGGTGGCCCGAAGGGAACCAAGGAGGTGTCACGGAGGGTGCAGAAGCTGAGGGAAATTTCTACGCGTCGCCAGAACACCGTAGGGTGAGAAGCCACGAAGAGTTTCTGGAGGAAACAAGGTTACGGAGGAATCTAGTCGAAGAGACTCGGGATCAGTTTAGAAACTTATCCCTTACACCACGAAGTGAGGATCACCAAAGGGAGCCAGGAGTGGGCGCGGGTGAGAACGAAGGGGAGGACAACCGTACGGCTGTAGGTGCAACACACGGCAGGCAAAACATTGTACCCCTAGTCACCCACACAGGACACACCACCGGCGCCGGACGGAGTGGCACTGGGGCTTAGACACACCCATAGCCACTCCGGGGAGACGACCCCCATCAATGGCGAGTAAACAGAAACTGCCGAAGTTCAACGGCGACGGGAAGGAAGATCCCGTCCGCCATTGCCGCATGTGCAAAACCATATGGTCAGCAAACGGTGTTACCGACCAAGACGAATGGGTAACACAATTCCCAGCAACCTTAAAGGGAGTGGCCATAGACTGGTACTCAGATATGGATAAGGCCAAAGTCGGCACATGGCCCGACCTGAAGGAGTTCGGGATAGAGTTTCGCCTCCTGAGAGACGACAACGAAATAGTCGCCGAAATCTATGGCACAAAGCAGAACAAGAACGAGACTGTCCGAGCCTATAGTCGGTGGCTGAAGGAACTGTTGGGGAAAATGCAGAGTCAACCAGCGAATGGGTTGAAAAAGAGATGGTTCGTGGAGGGACTAAAACACTCCCTCCGGAAGAAGATGAAAATTGTTCCACCGACATCATACGAAGACGCATACAATAGAGCGATGGATCTTGAGAGTGAGACCAAGACATCGAAGAAAAAAAAGGAGGATAGCTCATCTGAGGATGATGACTCTTCCGAGGAAAGCAACAGCGATGGCGAGGCTGGCAAAAAGGTGCAAGCGCTCCAGAAAGACATGGAGCGAATGAGGAGGGAATTCAAAACAATGAGAAGAACTGGTCGAACCGAAGGGGACATATGGTGCACTGAGTGCAAAGAAGAGGGACATACAAAGGGTACTTACCCGAAGAAGGCATTCTGCGAGATTTGCCAAGTGATGGGACACTCCACCAAGGAGTGCCCATACAACATGAAGACCTGAAGTACGCAAATGAACCAGGTGTTGTTCACGGAGCAGGCCACAAAATTCGCACCAACGGGTACGGGCCAACAAACTAACACAACGGCATCATCTAAAGGATACCGGGATAACAGACGCGGCGACGGAAGAAATAACAACAATAACAATACAAGGAGCCGGATCCAATACAACTCCAAAGGTCGACCGATGGTACAATGCAGAGCGTGCAAGCAGTGGGGGCACTTCGCCCGAGACTGCCTGAAGGGAGAGGCTACACAATATTTGTGAAAATGGTGCGGACCGGGAGACCACGAAGATGCCACCTGCCCGAAGTCCGGCGTCAACTTGCTCAATGTCGAGGAAACCAAAGAAGAGGAAGTGTTGGCCATAACCCGCACCCAAGCCAGACACGCAATGTGCCCATACCCTGAGATGGAGAAGCGAAGGGTACGGGAAGCACGGGAAGAAATTGAGAAAGAGATACGAGAAAGGGCGAAGGCGAAGGGTACAGCGAGTACTTCCAACCGATCGAAGGTGGAGGATGCTATACTAAATCAAATTTTAAAATTAAAACTGGAGGTGCCTGTGAAGGTACACCTCCTCCTCCAAACGATGCCTCAATTACGAATGGCGTTGCTGAACAATCTCTCCCAACCACGCACCAATACCAACCACTGCACAAATGTTCTTGGGGGGTCTGCAATAGACCCCACGCTGCTGGCAGTTAACACTAGAAGGAAGCCGGCCATTGTGGAGATGGGTATCCTTGGCACCATTCTAACCGATACCATTGTCGATGGTGGGTCAGGAGTGAATGTTCTTCCAGAAGAAACCTGGCGGAAGCTGGGGAAGCCGACGTTGTGGCCATCTACATTCAATCTGCTGGGAGCAGATCAAAATGGAATCAAACCCATCGAGACACTAATGGGCCAGCAAGTTACCATCGGAATGCAACCCTTCATACTGGACTTTGTGGTAATCCCACTAAAGAAAAAAGGGTATGATGCAATCTTAGGGAGAGGGTGGCTGGTGGCAGCCAAGGCCACCCACAACTGGAAGAAGAACACTCTGTCTATGGAGAATGGATGAAGGAAGTTTATCATAGACCTTGGGACACAGTTGGTTAGTGAAGAACTGGCATCATCTTCGGAATCAGAGGGTGAAGGAGAAGGCGACCTGAGGGATGAAGGAAGGGGCTATAGGGAGCCAAACGACGAAGGGATTCTCAAACTGGGAGAGTGCTCTGAGGATGAGATAGGGTTATTGAACGGGCTCTTCCACTGACAGATGGAGTATTACGAAATGTTCCAAAGCTACAGGATCGAAGTAGAGGAACCAGAGCAAGCAACAGAGGAGGTGTACCTGCCAGAATACAGAGAATATTGGAAGGGAGACGCCCCAAACCTCGGTGACGTAGATAATCCCAAGATCATTTGTGTCGGCAACAATTAGAAGCCTGTGTGGAAGGCCGCAGCCTTCAAAACCTTTATTATTCTTCTTCTTCTCATGTACGGGAAGGAGACCATGGTCCCTGTAGAGTTTGTGGTTCCAGGTCTTCAAATGGCCATTGAAAATAGACATGCCACCAACGGGTCCAAATTGAAACCCTACCACGAGAAGTGCACAGGGGACCCAGGAGGCCGGAAGGACACTCGAGAGTCTGGAGGGGAACCCGATAGGATGGAAGGGGACCTGAGAGGCCGGGCAGGCGACTTGAGAGGCACGGGACCAAAGCGGGAGACTCTCGGGTGAAGCAAACCGAGAAAGGGCGATCCCAGAGGCACGAAACCCGAGCCGAATCTGGACACTTGGAAAAAAAAAAAAATAGCCACGGTGGGACCACCGTGCGGTGGCAACACCAACGGTGGGACCACCAACGGTGGGACCACCAGCGGTGGGACCACCAGCGGTGGGACCACCAGCGGTGGGACCACCAGCGGTGGGACCACCGTGCGGTGGCAACGCCGACGGTGGAAACACCGGCGGTGGAACCACCGTACGGTGGCAACACCGACGGTGGGACCACCGACGTGTTGACGTGTCTGAAATCGCATTGCTGCAAACTCCATACGGCCAACGCAAAATAGAATAACCAACTAATTATCCTACTCTCTCTTGAGATAAGGAAGTCTCTAATGCTGTTTTCTAAGTTTGATCAAAGGAGACAACCTCAAGGTTTCTTTTGTCAGGTCTTGACTGTGGGATTTCTCAGTGGCTTGATGTGTTTATGCTGGAAACAGAAGGGGGACTTACAATTTGCAACAAACTGGTCTGCTGTGATTCTCGAATTACGCAATAAAGAGCAAAAGGAAAGGGTTAGGAGATCTAAAACTAACAACACGGGTATGCGAGTAGACGGTTTCAACATAACCAACTCCTACTTGGCAAGAATAGCTCACAACCTTGCAAGGACGGTGCAATCTTCAAAGGGACTTGGAAGATTTTCAAACTGGAGACGCACGGCTAAGCACCCAATTCTGGTGCAGCTCAGACGGACACCTGCAATTGAACTAAGCACAATCGAAGGCTCAGGTTAACCACACAAAAGGATACACAATCAGTATATCCTCAGTGGTATGAGCCTGAATGTATCAAATACCTGCACACCCAAAATAGAAAGATCTATCTAAAATGCTGAGAGAAACCATGCAAACAGGATGAAAACAAGACAATAAACACCAATTCAATGTCTATTTATTGATTTCAGCTGCCTATTACAATAATTTTTGCAACATCTCTATGCTACTACTAAGATCTAACCTATTCTAACTCTTAAATCTAACTATCTAACCTTCTAACCATCTAACTATCTAATAATCTCTAACTCTTTACAAAAGAAAGGCCTCTGCCTTTTATAGATATTACAATTTTGAATCGAAGGCTAGGATGGACTGCATCCAAGGGTCCTGATCTACCTTCCAGAAGCTGGTAGCTTTAACCCATGCCGAATTAATTCTCAGTTATCCAACCAGCAACTATCTCAAATACCTGCCACTATTTGGCTTTAATTTAGGTCTATCCAATCTTCTTGGTGGTTGGGAATAGTTATCCACAAAAATATCTTGTGCGAGACCCATAGGCAGTTTACAATAAAGCAATTTCAGTTTTAAAACTGAATTTCTAGACTTAAATCCAGCGGTGCACTTTCTTGAAAATGCATAGACTGAGTGTTCTTTTGCTTTTTGCCTTCAATTTCGCTGGTGGACTTCATCTTTGTTCAGCGCCACTGTTCCCAATGCTCGGTTGCTCTCGCGCTCTTGCATCTTTTCTTTTCCAGTCTTCAGCGCCTGGCCTTGAATTGCGATCCTTCCTTGATTTGCGCTTGAGGCCTTCTCCTGGTTCTTCAATGACGTCTCGCGACCTGCGAACGATCAATTTCATTTCAATAAATCAATTTGAAAAATTAATTAATTAATTTAACAAATATTAAATTTAATTACGACATCTGGCTTGAGAAGCTCTTTGTGAGATGTATCTTGAAAATGCTTCTCCTTTCTCTTCGAATGTGAAATCTGATCCTTGGTCTTGATGGTGTTTGGGCAATTTACTTCTACGTGATTTTACCTTTGGAGTCTTGGTCGTTTTGAATGGGTTTATGGCGTTTTGAAAACTTCTTATAGCACGATTCTGGAGGTTTGAAGAGCTTCTGCAAATTTTAAAATCCTAACACATGCTTTTCTAGCGAATTTTGGAGAATGGGGAGCACTTTTGCAGACTTTAAACTTTACGTCTCCATCTTCCAAATTACGAACTCTGCATTTTTTCACGCTTTGTTGTCTATTACACTTTTTGCGCTGTGTTCTTTGGAGGAATGGGAATTTTACCAATCTCGAATCCCCATGCTTTCCTTATGCGTTGCAACTTTGGGCTCTATGGCGAATTTTGGAGACTTAACATTTTTGGGGAATTTATCCAATTTTCAGACCTTGGGGAGTTTTGCAAATTCTGTGTCTATCTTCCAATTCGCGACCTTGGGGATGTTTTGCAACTTAAAAAACTTTCGACCCTTTGCCCCTCTCTGCAAACTCTAAGAATTTCGGACCTTTCAAGCATTTTTTGGCAAACTGGGAGTATTTTCGGAGCTAAACGCGTTTTGGCAAATTTGATATATATTTTGAAATTTCGGAGCTATTTCACCCTTTGCAAATTACGGAGTGTTTGAATGAATTTAAACGCTTTTTCGCAATTGGGGATATTTCGGAGCATTTGCCTTATTTTGCAAATAAAACTTCGGACCTTGGCCCCCTTCTTGCAAGTTATAAAACTTCGGACCTTTTCACGCTTTTGGCAACTTAAAACTTTTGAATTTCGGCCCCAGGTTCCGAGTTTGGACGTCTAAGGCGAATTTCGGACCAAAAGGGTCTCTTTACAACTTTTAACATTTTTCACATTTCGCCCCAGGGTCCGAAATTGAGAGACTTAAGTGATTTTCGGAGTTTTCAAGCGTTTTGGCGAACTGGGAATATTTTCGAAGCTAAACGCGTTTTGGCAAATTTGAAGTTCTTGAACCTTTTTGCAATTTCGCCAAAATTTCAAATTTCGGAGCTAGGGTCCGAAATTGAGGTTTTAAGTGAATTTCGGACCTGGAGGAGCTTTTTGCAATATTTCACTTTTTGCCCCAGGGTCCGAATTTGGGCGACTTAAGTGAAATTCGGACCTAAAGCACCTTTTTGCAACTTTAAAACATTTACCAATTTTGGCTTCTGGGTCCGAAATTGGGCATTTTAAGTGAAATTCGGACCTCTGGGGTCTTTTTGCAACTTTTTCACTTTTTCAACTTTTTGCCCCAGGGTCCAAAATTGGGCATTTTAGCGATTTTAGATGTTTTCCTGAAGAAGTGCGAGCTTGGGTACTTGGGCAAGTTTGCCAAGATCTCGCCGAAGGATCATTTTATGGAATATAACATTAAGTATAAGGAAATGTCACTTATACTTTAAGTTATATTCCATATATACTTTCAGGATGTTTGAGAGTGGTTTCGGCCCTCCAGGAGTTATATTGCAAATTCTACTTTTTGGAGGATTCCTCAGTTTTCCAGACAGTCAAATTTCAGGATCAGGACATTCCAGACTTAGCCAAATTTCAGGGTCAGGATATTCCAAACTTAGCCAAATTTCAGGGCATTTGAAGATCAAGATGACATTCTAGACTCCGTCACTCACCAACTTCGATTCGCACAACACGACGATGGACCACCATGCAGTGGAAACGACCGCTGCCGCAAGGAATAAAGGCGCCGAGACATAAAACGCAAACATAAACACAGCCCCAGTACAAACGCACTCCGCCCAACAACGCAGCGCCCACACAAGCACAAGGCAGGCACACATAAGGCATACGCAGCCATACACAGCCATCCAGGAGGTAGTTAAGCGTTCGGCGTGTAGGAGGAGGCCCATACGGTGTGTATGGTAGACGGTTGGTCATGTATTCCGTATGGGGTGATCCATACGGTGGAGGGGTGTTGACCGCACGGGAAGGTGGCCGTACGATTGGAGGTGTCAGTGTTGTTGTTGACCATACGGGGAGGTTGTATGGTCGGGTGCCATCGGGGACATTACAGTGGAAAGAAAAAACGACGACCAGATTTAAAATCATTCAATGGAGTCTGGAGCCAGGACACTAAAAATTTAGAGTGGAGAAGAAGGGTTTTGGCATCTTAAAATATCACAGAAATGATGTGCACCATGGACTTTCATGTGGTTCTGAGGGTTGGGCGAAGGCATTAGAGAAGGCACAGTAAGTGTTGGGTTGTCCTGTACTGTGAGAAAGAAGCCTAAAGCTTAGCATTGGCAGGGAAGCCATAACCCGTAGAGGGAGACAGATTTGGAGGTTGCGAACAAACAGAGTCTGAGGGAAGGCATTGCAGGCACGCGAAGTTGTACGGTATCAGGGAGTTATTAAGTTCAGTTATTAGCCTTTGGGGAGTGTGATGGAGGATTTGAGGCGTCTCCTAGCCTTTGTGCCAGAAGGTTGTGGCCACCTCCAGGCAGGAATGGTACGCTTGAGGAACTTGGAGTATGTCTCGGCTGGACGTGAGGTTGCCTTGGTGGATGCACAGAGGGCTCAAGAGGAGCTGACCACCATATTGGAGGCAGGAATAGCGTGAGACTTAGCTCAGCGTACCCAAGAGTTGGATGCCGAGAGGGTAGCACAGGTGGCTATCGAGGACAAATTGGCTAGGGAGACAGTATCATTTGAGTAGCAGTTGGTGGAGGTTGAAACTAGAAAAGCGTGTTTTGCAGACAAATTTGGTTTAGGCACAGGAGGACTATGATGTCAAAGGAAGCACTAATGGTGAATTCCACACTTGAGCATCGGATGGTAGCAGAAAAGGGTTTTTAGGCGAGGACGCAGCAGGTGTATGAGTTCCACGCTCGACTGGTGTTAGCAGTTCCTGCTGTTCTCTACCTTGGTTCTGTTTAAATGTCATCTCTATTTTGTATTAAGTCATCCGGAGACGACTTCTTTTCTTGGGGGGGATGATGTTGCCAGGAATAATCATTATGTTATGTTGTCATATTATGTTTATGTTGTCATCGGTAATAATGAGTTACAGCAGTCAGTTAGTTAGTCGTCCAGAAGGGCAGTTGGACGCGACGGTTGCTCGCACCCCTTCGGGTATTATATATTGCATACCTTTCCTTCGTAGTGGCATCATGATAGTCGTGTCTGATGTAATGTTGTAAGCACTGGATGTACATGGACTGTTGAATGAATACAAAAACTGGTTCTTTAATATATATCAATTATGTTCTGTGCATTTACTTTCTGCATTTAATCGTTTACCCGTAGGAGGCAAACAGAGATTTTTTATATGTTGTAGCAACAGATAGTCCATATTAGAGCAGCAATGTACAACAATATAATGTAATGGCAATAATGCAGTCAAGGTGGAGGCACTATACACATCTATGAAGAAGAATTCAGGAAACTTATGCATGATGGCATGTGCAAACAAGAATCCTATGAAAGGATAGTCACAAGTACGTACATCATGAAAGACTAAGAGAGAAATAAAGGTTTGCTACAGGGCATATGGGCAGTGGCATTCAATGTTATAAAACCACATCAAGGAAGGGCAGCCTAGTAAATGGCACAGTCATCAAAGAGACTGTCATGATTGCATGAACTTGTACTGTAAATAAACAGTTCAAATATATGATTAACACCATTGAGAATGGATATACATGTTACATTAAATGTCTTGTGAAAGATGTAAAGGAAAGGCAAAAGAGACAACAATGACAATCACAAAACACTCACATACAACCATTAAGAAAGGTGGACAGTAAAAGACATGATAGTGGAAAGATGTTTGAGTGACAATACTGGAGGTTAAAAGAGCAGTCTACAGTTGTATTAAAGGAAGTCAAGGCTCAAAATAGAACTAGAATTTCAAAAGGATGGAAGGATCAACAAAGATAGTGTATAGTGCCATCATGACAAGTACCTTTCACAGTCCACCAAAGACACCAAGCATTAGACAATTTGCTTCAATGTGATCTTGAATACAGTCTCTAAGGACAATCTAGAACAGACAAGATTATACTGGAGAAGATAAAAATCATTCAGGACACATGATTGCAGATATAAAGAACCTGAGACATTCATCTTAGAAAGCAGTATAGAAACACCATTGATGTTGATAGCAAGGTTGATACAGGGATAGCACTACTTAATCAGTTTGCTGAGACCAATTTAGGTGGTCATCAAATGAAAGGTCAAAACCGTGATACAAACATAGATTGCCAATGCAAGTGACACTTTATGCTGAAAACAATGACAAAATCCTAAAGTCTGAGACAAAGAACAAAGACAATTATAAATGTACAATAGAACTTTCTCAGGACATAATGACAATGCATTACAAGGATAAGGGTTTACAAGACAATAAGGTCAAGCAGTGGAAATGTATTCAAAAAGGCCAATGGTTTAAAAGTTTAAATATAGCCTCATGACAGTCAAGAGTGATAGTCCTTTTATGGGATGAGGATTTATTGAAGGAAGGATAGTCTCATAGCTGTTAAAAGTAGGCACATCTCAGTCCAAAGAGGATAGAGAGAACACAACCTAAGGAATAAAGATCATGACATCTATCAATCCATAAGGAGCAGTCACAGAACAAAAGTCACTAAGGAAAATAAGCCACAGTTTTCACACGTCTTAGTCATCTGATGGAGACAAGGGTTCAGAAGCCCATACATGACAGCCTAGAACAATAAAGACATAAAAGACAAGAGGTAGAGAGAATAGTCATCAAGTCTATAAGGGAGGTCAAGGAAAAATCAGAGATCGTATCAAAAGTTTCCATGGCAAGTCCAGGGTATTTTGCATTCTAAGGGGCTATGAAAAGTCACAGAAATCAATAACATAAATTCTAAAAGGAAGCTTGCGGAGGTTTTTAGTGATAGTGACAAAGGATCACCAATGTAAGAGCAGTCTATTTGAAGAGTTGAAGGTGACCTTCTCTTGACAATCAAAACACAATGCATTGATAACATCAAAACACAAGAAGACAGTAATAAGGTTTGGCTAGATTACTTTGAAGATGACAGTGTTTCATGTCAAAAACAGGGTATCAGATAATAGTGCAGAAAAATGTCAAAACAGTGAAGCAGCATTCATCGACAGATCAAAGTTACAGAAGATTGCTAAAGGGGACAAGCTGAAGCCATTCACATTTTCTTCAATAATAGAAGAGGGCAGCATTCTCAAGATGCCAATGAGGTGACATAAGACCAAGGGATTAAAATTCAGTAACAAGAGGAGCTTTAAGACTCACGATAGCCATTATGACATGCGTAAGATGTGCCGAATGGATAAAGAATCATTCAAGAAGCAGTTTGGAGTCATAATGATGCATTTTTTAGTGGTTATGACTGTTGTAAATGCCCTTTTTCATATTCATCCGACCCACAATAGTTGGGTGAAGTAGAGACACCAGGAAGAGAGCATCTAGGAAGAAGTTGAGGACTTCTTCAAAATAGTTGAGAAGACATAGGAGGAAGTTTGAGACCTTTCCCAAGGCAGATTACAAGCATCTAGGAGCTCCTTAAAGCCTCTTAAGTGTAAGGATATGGTCAAAGAGCAGTTTGAAGCATTTGAGACACCTTTTGGGGCAGTTTGTAAGGCTTTTATGGCCCATTTTCAGTTATATCCGACCCAGCTATGGAAGAGGACTTCTTCAACTATCAAGGCAAGGATACATGTCATATTTTCTTGATGGCACAAGATGCATCTTCTATGAGCAATGTAATCTATAAATTTTCAGCCTTTAGGCCTTTAGTTTTTTAGTTCTTACTTTTTTCTACTAAATATTGTAACTGTGGAGGTTCTCTTTATCAGAAACTTTCTTTGTAACTCAGATGACAGTGTATTTTCAAATTTGCAAAGCATTTTCAGAATGTATATTGCTGCTACAGCGCCAAAGAGTCAATAAAATCAGCATTTTACCTTCAATGGAGCTGTCAGATTGTGTGCAAGTTTGGTAGTTGATATTACTATACGTGATTTTCTTTTCATGAATTCTTAAAATGATTGTATTATCAGCACCTTTTGACAAAAGAAGCATGATTTTTGTAGGTTGTCGTTTGTGTAAGTCTAAAAAATAACCTTGCTTTGTGAGGAAAAACTTACTTTTTCATTCTTATAGGGTTGTTAAAGCTTAGCCTTTCTACAAAATGTTTATACATGAACATGTTATCTCTTAAGCTGTTTTCTACAAAGTTTATAAAGGAAGATTTCTACAATAATCGCTGATCTCCTAAATTACAGACCAAAGATTATTATCAAGCAAGCCCGATAAAGATTAAGAAAGGAACAACGATTCATTTTGAATAAACTACAAGTGAAGGCATTTAATGTGAAACCAAATAATATGGATCAACTTTATGTTTAAAGAAGCGACTTGACATGGACAGGTGCAAGTCTAAGTCATGTTCACCATAGGAGTCATCTTCAATGTCTTTGATGAGTATATCTTCACAAATTCAAGGTATAAGTCTTAGTGGCAGAGAATAGTTTAAAGAGATGAAAAACATGAATAAAACAGCGATGATGTGCACGACTTCCATAGCATATGTTATATTATATTTGATGGGCAAAACACTTTAAAAAGGATATCTTCTTGTCGTGAAAGAAAGCATGGTAGTGCCATCACAGTTTGAAAAACATCACAGCACTGGTGATTAAGAAAGAAAAGGTTAATATACATGGAAGTGATTCAGATATTCTGCAGAGGTCGAAGTGCAAAACAATCAATGATTAACAATAAGCAAAAGGATGAATAGCGACTAAGAAGTCAATTTAATTAAAGACTATGTTAAGGTTGTTACAGCAGCAATGACTTTCTTACATAATGTACAGCAACTATAAATGGAGAACAAAAGAAAAGGTCGGTAGATATGTTACTTCCTCATCAAGATACACAACAATGTTATTAGAGATAAAGACTTAGAACAGAGATTAATTTGGAGCAACAGATTTTATCATAATTTGGAGCAATTAAATTGTTTATATTTACCATATACATACTGAAGAACAGCGATTAAGGATATGATATCAAGCGAATAAAGATATGTTAATCGCCTATATTGGTAAGGACATATGCTATATTAAAAGACAAAGCCTGTTCTTCCAAAGCAGTGATCGATCTTTGCTAATCAAGAGGTGCGTTTTGGACTTGGGAAACATTAAATTACATTCGATTTGTTCAAATGAAGGGCAGCAATTTAACTAAGAGAATGGAGAAAAAATAATGCACAAGATCATTAAGACCATCGGTGTTATGATGAGCATGGATTTTATCAAGAAATTTGATTTACTTCTGAATATAATTCAGAGTCAGCGACTAAACACTCTAGCAGCGATATAATAAATCTAACTTCTAAGTCAGTGAGTGGTCAAAGAGGAAGGTGCGAATTATATTAAGGTACAATTAGATTGTGTTAAAGAAAATTAGAAGGTGAGATAGTTATGGCAAAAGATGTGAGTTATCTAAAAGGTACTTAAAATTAAAATGGTAAGCAGTGATCAAAAGGTGCAATTAACAAGCAGTATGTTTGCTTGTTAAAAGAAGATTTTTAAGTTCAAGAGGTGCCATTTGTCTTGATTAGGACATGACTCATTTAGAAGACATGTCTACTAGCAAAAGGATACGTCCTTCCAAATAAACATGAAAATATATGAGAGAAAAGATTGAAAAGCAAAGGGAGTATGTGGTGTGTGTGAATAAAGAAAAGAGAGATCTGCTGACAGGAATAATCATTATGTTATGTTGTTATATTATGTTTATGTTGTCGTCGGTAATAATGAGTTACGGCGGTCAGTTAGTTAGCCAACGGGTAGGTAGTTGGAGTCGCGACGGTTGTGTCGCACCCCTTTGGGTATTATATATTGTGTACCTTTTCGTCGAACTGGGATCATGTTAGTCGTGTCAGATGTAATGTTATAAGCACTTATTGTACATGGACTGTGGAATTAATACAGAGGCTGGTTATTTAATATATTTCCATTATGTTCTGCGCATTTATGTTCTGCATTTAACCGTTTACCCGAGAGGGCAAACATTTGGCGCCGTTGCCTAGACGAACTCGGGAACGGAAGACACGGATGGCGCACAGACACAATGGGCCCACCCGTTGGTGAAGTAAACCCGGAGGCCGACGACGCGCGGTCAGAACTTTACATAGGAGAAGACACGGCAACGCGAGAATTTTCAATTTTGCTCCAGGTAGCCATTCAGACATACGTTCGACGAGGAGCGGCGGAGGTAGAAATCCCACCAAGTGTCGTGTGGACAGCGCTGGAGGTTAGCCCAGCAGTAAACCGATTGATGAACCACCTCCCCCGGTTGCTTGCACAGGCATCGCTGGCACAACAGGCCCGCTTGGAGGAGATTGCCCAGGAAGAGCGATGACAACAAATCTTGCAACGCTACGAAGAGAACAACCAACGGGAAACAGAACGAGATGGCGCCAGGCCAAGAGGAAATTGAACCTTTGACTTATGCCCAATAGACTAAATAAGGACAAAAATAAAAAGATCCAGAGTGACGAATGGGAAGTGGCACAAACCGCATTGAATCTCAGACAGCAGATAGAATGAAGGCGTAGGCTAAAGCAGCTTGCCGAGGGACGACCGGCCGAGGGGTTGCCCGAAGGGAACCCAGGAGGTGTCACGGAGGTTGCGGAGGCAGAGATAGACGGAGAAAACTACACTGTCTACACTGTTGTAGGGTTGCCAGAAGGAGTCACGGAGGGTGCCGAAGGAGAACTCTACAGTTCGCCAGAATACCACCGTAGGGTAAGAAGCCGCGAAGAGTTGGTGGAACAAACAAGGCGAAGTCTAAACCTGATCGACGCTACCAAAGACTTGCCAAAGAATTTGTCCATTTCAGAGGACAACCGGAGGGAGACAACCAACTGGAGGGAGACACCGGAAGGTGACGGTACGACCGAAGGTGCCGAGGGAGCACAAGGGTACCGTACGGGAGGCAATTTGTTTGGTTCGGTGTCAGCAACTTTTTCCGGAGGACCCACGAGTGGAGGTTTAGTTGCAGGAGGCGGAGGATCGCCAGGTACAAGCACACAAGGAATTAGAGGAGCGAGATCCAGCAGTGGGATGGCGAGTAAACAAAAATTGCCAAAGTTCGCAGGGGAGGGCAAGGACGACCCCTTACGGCACTGCCGTACATTTGAAACCATTTGGTCCGCCAACGGAGTAACAGACCAGGATGACTGGGTGCAACAGTTCCCAGCCACGTTACGAGGAGTTGCCATAGATTGGTACTCCGATGTGGACAAGCAAAAAGTGGCCACGTGGGCCAATCTACAGAAGGAATTCACGAGGGAGTTTCGTTTGCTCGTGATGACAATGAAATTGTAACGGAGATATACAGTACCAAACAAGGTACCAGGGAGACAGTACGGGCATACAGTCGGAGGTTGAAAGAACTCTTGGGTAAAATGGAAAGCCAACCCGCAAATGGATTGAAGAAACGATGGTTAGTTGAAGGGTTGAAATCCTCCCTACGGAGGAAGATGAAAATTGTACCCCCGACGTCATATGACGACGCTTATAATAGGGCGATGGACCTGGAGAGCGAACACAAAACATCAAAGAAGAAGAAAAGTAATAAATTCTCATCCGAGGACAATGACTCTTCACAGGAAAGCAGCAGCGACGACGAGGCTGGCAAACGGGTGCAAGCGCTCCAGAAAGACATGGAGCGAATGAGAAAGGAATTCAAAATAATGAGAAGCACTGGTCGGAACGAAGGGGACATATGGTGCACTGAGTGCAAAGAGGAAGGGCACACAAAGGGTACTTGCCAAAAGAAGGCATTCTGTGAGATTTGCCAAGTGATGGGACACTCCACCAAGGAGTGCCCGTACAACATGAAAACCCGAGGTACGCAAATGAGCCAGGTTTTGTTCACAGAGCAGGCCACAACATCCGCACCAGCGGGTACCGGCCAACATACTAACACAACGACATCATCTGGAGGATACCGGGACAATAGACGCGGCGGCGGAAGGAATAGCAACAATAACAATAACGGAAGCCATCTCCAGTATGATGCCAAGGGCCGGCCAATTATCCAATGTAGGGCCTGTAATCAGTGGGGGCACTTCGCCCGTGATTGCACGAAGGAAGCCACCCCTCAGCACCTCTGCCGTTGGTGTGGGCCAAGCGACCATGAGGACGCAAATTGCCCGCAGGCAGGGGTTAATCTCCTCAACATTGAGAAGGCTGAGAAGACTGGTGAGAAAGAAGTACTGGCGATCACCCGCACCCAGATGAAAAAAGCCACTTATCCCGACCCTCGTACGGAGAAGGAGAGATTACGGGAGGCAAAGGCCAATATTGAACGTGAGATGACGACCGAACGACGGGACAACAAGGTGGCGAGTACATCATTTCGTACGGAAGCAGAAAATAACATCATTGGGCAAATATTGCAGATGGAGGTGCCGATAAAGGTAAAAGACCTTCTAGACTCTATGCCACAATTGAGGACTGCCATCCTCACCAATGTGCAAAGCACCGCATTATCGAGTGCACCACAAGTAGGGGTTCCCGCCACCGCATCGTCGAGTGCACCACAGGTAGGGGTTCCCGCCACCGCTACGAAGAGTACACCACAGGTGGAGGTTTCCGTCAGCCCTTCAACTGACCCGATGTTACTAGCCGTGAGCAGTGGTAGACACCCAGCTGTGGTAGAAATGGGTATCCGTGGGACCATTCTGAAGGACACCATTGTGGACGGTGGATCTGGGGTGAATGTACTACCAGAAGAAACATGGAAGCGGCTGGGGAAGCCCACCCTATGGCCACCCACATTCAACCTGGTGGGAGCGGACCAACACGGCATTAAGCCACTCGGCCTGTTGATGGCCCAGCAGGTGACGATTGGTACGCAACCATTCTTGTTAGATTTCGTGGTTATTCCCTCGAAGAAGAAAGGCTATGACGCCATCCTGGGGAGAGCGTGGTTGATCAACGCAAGGGTAAACCACAACTGGAAGAAAAATACACTTTCCATGGAGAAGGGAGGGTGGAAATATACCATTGACCTACACACCCAAGATGTCGGCGAAGAGCTCGCCTCTTCCGACTTGGACTCAGAGGACTCTAATAAGGGGAAGGGGGTCCCGATGAAAGCAAGGGCAAGAACGCGATGGAGCCGAACAGTGAAGGGGTGCTCGAATTGGAGGGATGTTCTGAAGATGAGGTATGCTCACTTAACGGGCTCTTCCACTGGCAAATGGAGGATTATGAAATGTTCCAAAGCTATAGGCTCGAAGTAGAGGAAC
Organism: Cryptomeria japonica; assembly: GCF_030272615.1. Taxonomy (NCBI): domain Eukaryota; kingdom Viridiplantae; phylum Streptophyta; class Pinopsida; order Cupressales; family Cupressaceae; genus Cryptomeria; species Cryptomeria japonica. The sequence continues at coordinate 757,961,954 of NC_081407.1, read as the reverse complement.
CAGAGCAACCAACAGAGGTGTACCTGCCGGAATACAAAGAATATTGGAAGGGAGACGCCCCAAACCCTGGCGACGTAGATAATCCGAAGAGTGTTGGCCACGATTGGAACCCTGTATGGAAGACCGCAGTCTTCAAAATCTTTATTATCCTTCTTCTTCTTATGTACGGGAAGGAGGTCGTGGTCCCTGTAGAATTTGTGGTTCCAGGTCTTCTGATGGCCATTGAAAATAGATTGGCCACCAACACTCGAGAGCCCGGAGGGGGACCCGAGAGGATGGAAGGGGACCTAAGAGGCCGGGCAAGCAACTCGAGAGGCACGGGACAAAAGCAGGAGACTTTTGGGCGAGAAAAACCGAGAAGGATGAAGGGCGATCCCAGAGACAGGGGACCCGAGCCGAAGACTCTCTAGACAACTTCAAAAAAAAAAAACGCACGGTCATACGACAGCGACCGTGCGGTCAAAAAAAAAAGGGTAAAAGTGGCCACCGTACAGTGGACCACCGAAGGCGGCATCACCGCACGATGGAACCACCGACGGTGGGACCACCGACGATGGAACCACCGTGCGATGGAACCACCGACGGTGGGACCACTGACGATGGAGCCACCGTGCGGTGGCACCATCGTGCGGTGGGACCACCGACGGTGGAGCCACCGTGCGGTGGAACCACCTACGGTGGCACCATCGTGCAGTGGGACCACCGACGGTGGAGCCACCGTGCGGTGGAACCACCTACGATGGCACCATCGTGCAGTGGGACCACCGACGGTGGAGCCACCGTGCGGTGGAACCACCAACGGTGGCACCACCGTGCGGTGGGAGCCACCGAAGGCCGCGCAAGGATATAAAACGCCGCACACCGAGGAGAGGAAGAAGACACCATATGCCACACACCGTCGAGGAAAGGAAGAAGCCACCACACCGCACAGCCGACCTTGGCAATAAAACCCCGCGGAGGAAGAAGACACCGAACACGGCCGAAGGCACATCACCGCGCAGCCAGGGAAAGGGACGCACCGCACGGCCCGATCAATACACACAACCCACGAGCTACCGCAGGGAGTGAAGCAGACAGATGGGGTTGAGGGTTCTTACAGATTGATCCGCCGCTTAGGGAGAGCGGGATTTCGCACAATTCCACACAGCCACGTAAGGGCAAAACGACCGCCACAGGTAGACCAAGCAGTCGCACGATTGGAGGTGCCAGTGCTGTTGTTGACCGTACAGGGAGGTTGTATGGCCGGGGTGCCATCGGGGACATTACAGTGCTAAAAAAAAAAAAAAACGACGACGACCAGATTTAAAATAATTTGCTGGAGTTTGAAGCCAGGACACTAGAAATTCAGAGTAGAAAAGAAGGGTTTTTGGCATCTTAAAATATCACAGAAATGCGCTGCCCCAGGACCCTGCGAGGGGCGCTGCCCCTCGACCCCGCGAGGGCACTACCCCAGACCCCGCGAGGGGCGCTGCCCCTCGACCCCGCTGGGGGCGTTACCCCCAGACCCCCAATTTATTTTGAGCTACAGAAGACCACAGGAAGTGTTGTGGTTTTCCGTATTGTGAGAAAGAAGCCTGCAGCTAAGCATTGGCGAGAAAGCCATAAGCCGTAGAGGGAGACGAATTTGGAGGTTGGGAACAAACAGAGTTTGAGGGAAGGCATTGCAGGTCCACGCAGTTGTATGACACCAGGGAGTTATTCAGTTCAGTTTTTAGCCTTTGAGGAGTGTGATGGAGGATTTGAGGTGTCTCCTAGCATTTGTGCCAGCAGGTTGTGGCCACCTCCAAGCAAGATAGGTACGCTTTGAGGAACTCGGAGTATGTCTCGGTTGGACGTGAGGTTGCCTTGGTGGATGCACAAAGGGCTCGGGAGGAGCTGACCACCAGGTTGGAGGCAATAGTCGCGTGAGACTTAGTTCAGCGTACCCAGGAGTTGGATGCCGGGAGAGCAGCACGGGTGGCTATCGAGGACAAATTGGCTAGGGAGACAGTATCATTTGAGGACGTGTTTTGCAGACAAGTTTGGGTTAGGTACAGGAGGACTGTGATGGCAAAGGAAGCAATATTGGTGAAATCCGCACTTGAGCATCGGATGGTAGCAGAAAAGGGTTTTTAGGCGAGGACGCAGGAAGTGTATAAGATCCGGGCCCGACTAGCGTCACTAGTTCCTGCCGTTCATCTCTATTTTGTATTAAGTCATCGGAGTCGACTTCTTTTCTTGGGGGGATGATGTTGACGAGAATAATCATTATGTTATGTTGTTATATTATGTTTATGTTGTCGTCGGTAATAATGAGTTACGGCGGTCAGTTAGTTAGCCGACGGGTAGGTAGTTGGAGTCGCGACGGTTGTGTCACACCCCTTTGGGTATTATATATTGTGTACCTTTTCGTCGAACTGGGATCATGTTAGTCGTGTCAGATGTAATGTTATAAGCACTTATTGTACATGGACTGTGGAATTAATACAGAGGCTGGTTATTTAATATATTTCCATTATGTTCTACGCATTTATGTTCTGCATTTAACCGTTTACCCGAGAGGGCAAACAAGATCAAGCACAATAGAAGGAGAGTTACATGAATGTCATTTCAGATTTGAGAATAAAGGAAGGAGACTATGAGGAGATAGAGAAAATAGTTTTTTAGGGCAGAATATATGAGGAGATGAATAAGAAATGTGTAAGTATCTCATTATAATATCTTAAGCAGATTTGAGTAAAGGAGTCTGAGATGATTTATAGACAAGAAGATTATGCAGATTTAAAGGCAAATTTGTAAGAGTTTGTGGCAGAGTTGTAGAGAGGAAAAAGTATATATTGGAGAAGAGTTTAATGAGAGATTGGTGATCAGTTGTGTGGCAAATTTGTTGTCACCGTAGAAGCAGTTTGAAGAAGAGAACTTATGAAGAATAGAATCATCCATCATCCGTTAAAAGGTGGAAATTTGAATAAGGGGTTGGTGCCTCTAATTGAATGAGGGGTTGATGCCTCTAGTGAGCAAGTGCTCACGAATTAGAATGAGGGGTAGGTGCCTCTAGTGGAAAAGTGTCTCACAAACAGAATGAAAGGTTGGTGCCTCTAGTGGATTGATACCTACGAGTTTGTAAAAGTAGTTTTTTATATACAAGGAAGCTATTTTACCGTGGTTTTCTCCCATAAGGGTTTCCACATATATATCCTATCTTCTACTTGTGTTACATGGTAGTTAAATTTCATGTGAATGTTTATATGAAATGAATATGCCTTGGAACTAAGTTATGTGCTTTTGTTATTAAATTGAAAAAGTAAAAGTTTGACATTATACTGATTCACCCACCCCCCTCTCAGTATAACTGTGTTCTCAATAGGATACGCCTTGTTGTTGTTGTCTATGACATGCTGCAGAAGGAAAGAGATTGGAAATTGTGGAAGAGAACGTATCCTGAGGGAGTTGATGGTTCTGTTTTGCTAACCATGAATATGCATCCATTCTGGGCATGGAAGTAGCACTTGTTGCTATAACCTGCTACATTGAAGCAGTCTAGAGATACCAAACGCCATGTTGCCAAATCAAACAAGGATTTAGGAGCTTGTTTGAGGTCTGCCATCTGAGCCACATTTCAAATTCATGTATTTGCTACCATAATCTGCCAGGTATATTACAAAACATGCTAAACACTTGTTAAATGATCTTCACAAATTGCAAGCCAAATATTTAGCTGCAAATTATTTAGATGAGTTGTCCAAACAATTTCATAACTCGAGTAAGAGGGAGCTGTGTATAGTTGAATCTGAACAAGTGCATGAAAGCGAAGGTAAGAGCAAATTTGTAAAAGGACAGCAGACAGTCTGTTGCTAGATATGTCATGAAGGGTTTGACCAAGAAAGGATAGTTATATGAAGACCCCAAAAGATTGCAGCTTCAATAGTACAAAAGGTATAGATTTCTTCAGAATAATGGACAGAAGACAAGGTTTTAAAGCTAATATGATAAATTACAGTTTGAAAGCTATACACATGTCATTGAATAGTGGGCAAAGAGATAAGGCTCAAACAATAGTCCACAATGATAGTCACTAAAGGAAGACACGGAGGTGTAACCATGACAGTTGTTGTAGCACATATGGAACACACAAATCTTCATGTTGTACTGTTAGATCCACCCAGTCACAAGGATTTGTTTCCAAATATAATTGTGGTTGCCCCACGGATAGATGCTGCAATCTTAGTTATGGATGCATCCATAGGTGAATTTGAAGCATGAATGCATGGGGATGAGAAAGAGAATGATAGTCACCAAGACCCCCAAAACATAAGTGACAGTGATAAGGATATGCACAAAAATGGTTGCATCCATGAACAAGACAGTAATAAAAAATGAACAACTTATAGAGGCCACAAGTGAAAGGCGCATGCAAAACATCAAAGGAATGCACAATTCTCAGTTACATGGAAGAAAGTGCAATTACAGTAACTAGAATATAAAGGGCAGCTAATGAGGATTCATGAGTACATGTCAGTCATTCAATGGACAGTCATAATACAATCTTCATGAGATATGACAGTGGTAGATGGCATGGACAACAGGATGAGGTGAGAATCTCACAAGAGGAACAAAAATCATGCAACTGTCAGCATTAGGCATTCATCCATTGGTTTCTTTAATCTTTCTTTGATGAGACTTCAGGATTTTCCAATTATCGATCAAGCCTTTGGAGCTATAAATCATAGATCATAGATCATACAGACTTCAAAAGGAATTTAGAAAGACTGTTGCTAATGAAGAGACAATGAATCTACTCAAAGGATTAAGTGACAGAGACAAGAGGTTATCATGAAAGGGCGGAGTCATAAACAAAAGAGGAAATAGAGCATAGCAAGGATAGAAAAAAGTTGTAGGATGAGGAAGGTAAGTATGACAGTTTTAAATGTGAAAGAATGACCCAAGGGCAGTCTACTATTCTAAGGGACAGTTTGACCTTCACTGTTACAAGATCGACAAGATTTCAAGAGGGTGCTCATACCAGAAGAAAGGAGACTCAAACAGTCCCAAAATCATGAGAGTTGACTATATACATGGGGACAGTCAACATAATCTTTCACAGAGGTGAATAATGTAAGAGATCAAGCTCAGTCATAAGAGTCTCCGAAGAAACAAGGGGTCTAAATCACACTAGATTTCGGAGACAGCAAAGTCATGACAGTCTTATAAGCAAATGAATGAGTGTAGATGACAATTCTCTGTTTATGAAGGGAAAGAGAGACATTAGAAGACCCCTATGTGCAGCTCATTAAGGCTAGAGAGATTGGTCTTTAGATGACAATACCTATGTGACAATATAGGTCAAAGTTGTAATAAAAGGGCAATAACACATAAAGATGACAATGAGCAATGGCTAAAGAGCATGGTAGAGACTTGTAGAGGACGAAATGAAGACATGAAAACAGTCAAGTTTATGGCAAGTATAGCTCACAGGCAATATTCAAGACCATCGTTAACAGAGATTAAGGAAAGCCTAAAGTTTCATAGAGAATAGTAAATGGTGAAGCAATATAGAGGACAATCATACTACCTACACACACAGCATGATAATCATGATAAGAGCAAGTTTGAAGCAAAGGTGAGATTCCAAAAATGGATAATTTTAACAATAAGGTATTATTCCAAGAAGTTGATAAGCTATTTTGTCTTATCCATGCACAAGCTAATCGTAGAATGACAGTCCAAAGCCAAATGGACAGAGTAGCAGCAAAAGCAAGAACAGAAGAACTGAGTAGGACTGTTTTATGACAGTCCAACGAGACCACAGGGGGAAACTTATTCCAGTCATATTGAAGAGGTTGACAAGCTTTAACAGTAGAGGGAAAGGAACCTGTCCTAATTCTTACAAACCTTATCCAAGCATCATCATGTTTGTTCTAACAGGTTGAAAGTTTTGAAGTTTTGTAGCTGCAAGAGAGTTTATCTATCTGTGTTGGATTGCTGAGCTACTTCCTTCGTATTTCTTCCGTTCTCTCCGCTGAGACAGCACGAATTAGGATTGTATATGTCTTGAGGCAGATCATGGTTGTCGATTCTTTCCACCGCATATGTGATTATGGTTCATCGGTTTCATTCTTTATGATGCCATCGAGTTTTGACAACGGTTTATTCTTGTATGAGGTCGTTAAGCTTTGTAATGGCATGGAGAGCAATGGTCGTTTCTTTGGAATATGATGGGTCTTTGTACCGTGGCTCTTCATCTCCCATGTGAGATGTCTCAGTGTTGATCGTATTATATATGTGTGCCGAGATTCATTTACTTCAATTAGTGTGTGAATATTGATTTATATGTGTGTCTATTATAAGTATCATATCTTTGGTATTGTGAGTCTCGAGAGGCTGTCATTATTCTGATTCTACAGTCAAGGAATTCTATCTAAAAAACATTAAAGACACAAACCATAAAAGCAAAACATAGATGATGCACATTAAAAACATTGAAGACACGCAAGACACAAAGCATACGCACGAGATACATAGAAGACACATAAGTCACACAGAAAGTACACAAGACATCGTGCAAACATGCCAGGCACGAGGTAGATACATAAGACATGCAAGGAATTCATGTAAGGCAAAAAAAGATTCCAAGTCAGCAAGTAAGGAGACCATGATATGAAAAGTTGTTTGAATACCAACCATAATCCCCAAAGCACCTATCAAACATTCATAACATGAAGCAAACACAAAGCATAGAAGCAAAACATAGATAATGCACAAAAAAAACATTGAAGACACGCAAGACACAAAGCATACACATGAGACACATAGAAGACGCATGTCACACAGAAAGCCACAAAGTATGCAAGAAATGGAAAAAACACACCAACCAAGCAATTCAAGTAAGACAAACAAAGATTCCAAATCAGCAAGTAAAGAGACCTTCATATGAAAAGTTATTTGAATACCAACCATAATCCACAAAGCACCTATCAAACATTCATAACATGAAGAAAACACAAAGCATAGAAGCAAAACATAGATGATGCGCATAAAAAACATTAAACACACGCAAGACACAAAGCATACACACGAGATACATACACGTTGCATAAGCCACACAAAAAATACACAAGACATCGAGCAAACACGCAAGGTATGAGGTAGACACATAAGACATGCAAGGAATTCAACTAACGCAAACAAAGATTCCAAGTCAACAAGTAAGTAGACCATAATATGAAAAGTTGTTTCAATACCAACCATAATCCACAAAGAACCTATCAAAGATTCATAACATGAAGCAGACACAAAGCATAGAAGCAAAACATAGATGATGGACACAAAAAACATTGAAGACACAAACCATAGAAGCAAAACATAGATGATGCACATTAAAAACATTGAAGACACGCAAGACACAAAGCATACACACAAGACAAATAGAAGATGCATAAGTCACACAGAACGACACAAAGTATGCAAGACATGGATAAAACACACCAGGTAAGAAATTCAAGTAAGACAAACAAAGATTCCAAGTCAGCAAGTAGGGAAACCTTGATATGAAAAGTTGTTTGAATACCAACCATAATCCCCAAAGCACCTATCAAACATTCATAACATGAAGCAGACACAAAACCTAAAAGCAAAACATAGAGGATGCCCATAAAAAACATTGAAGACATGCAAGACACAAATCATACACACTAAACACATAGAAGTCACATAAGTCACACAAAAAGTATACAACACATCGAGCAAACATGGCAAGCACGAGGACGACACATAAGAGATGCAAGGAATTCAAATAAGGCAAACAAAGATTCCAAGACAGCAAGTAAGGAGACCTTGATATGAAAAGTTGTTTGAATACAAACCATAATCCCTGAAGCACCTATCAAACATTCATAACATGAAGGCACAAAAGATAGAAGCAAAAGATAGATGATGCACATCAAAAACATTGAAGACACGCAAGACAAAAAACATAAAGATGAGACACGTAGAAGACACATAAGTTACACAGAAAGACACAAACTATGCAAGACATGGTAAAAACACACCAGGCAAGCAATTCAAGTAATACAAACAAAGACTCCAAATCAGCAAGTAAGGAGACCTTCATATAAACAGTTGTCTCGATACCAACCATAATACCCAAAGCACCTATCAAACATTCATAACATGAAGCAAACACAAAGCATAGAAGCAAAATATAGATAATGCACATAAAAAACATTGAAGACATGTAAGACACAAAGCATACACACAAGACGCATACAAGACGCATAAGTCAACCAAAAAAGTACACGAAACACAAAGCAAACATGCCAGTCACAAGGTAGACACATAAGACATACAACGAATTCAAGTAAGGCAAACAAAGATTCCATGTCAGCAAGTAAGGAGACCTTGGTATGAAAAAATGCTTGAATACCAACCGCAATCCCCAAAACACCTATCAAACATTCATAACTTGAAGAAGACTGAAAGAATAGAAGCAAAACATAGATGATACACATAAAAGAAATTGAAGACACACAAGACATAAAGCATGCACACGAGAGACATAGAAGACGCATAAGTCACACAGAAAGACACAAAGTATGCAAGACATGGAGAAAAAACTCCAGGCAAGCAATTCAAATAAGACAAACAAAGATTCCAAGTCAGCAAGTAAGGAGACCTTCATACAAAAAATTGTTTGAATACCAACCATAATCCCCAAAGCACACATCAAACATTCATAACATGAAGTAGACACAAAGCATAGGAGCAAAACATAAATGATGCACATAAAAAACATTGAAGATACGCAAGACACAAACCAAACACATGAGACACATAGAAGACGCATAAGTCACACAGAAAGACACAATTTATGCAAGACATGGAGAAAACACACCAAGCAACCAATTCAAGTAAGAAAAACAAAGATTCGCAATCACCACGTAAGGAGACCTTCATATGAAAATTTATTTGAATACCAACCATAATCCACAAAGCGCCTATCAAACATTTATAACATGAAGCAGACACAAAGCATAAAAGCAAAACATAGATGATGCACATTAAAAACATTGAAGACGCAAGACACAAAGCATACACACAAGACACATAGAAAACGCATAAGTCACACAAAAAGACACAAAGTATGCAAGACATGGAGAAAACACACAAGGCAAGCAATTCAAGTATGACAAACAAAGATTCCAAGTCAGCAAGTAAGGAAACCTTGATATGAAAAGTTGTTTGAATACCAACCGTAATCCCCGAAGCACCTATCAAACATTCATAACATGAAGCAGACACAGCATAGAAGCAAAACGTAGATGATGCACATAAAAAACACTGAAGACACGTAAGACACAAAGCATACACGCTAAACACATAGAAGACACATAACTCACACAGAAAGTACACAAGACATCGAGCAAACACACGAAGCACGAGGTAGACATCTAAGACATGCAAGGAATTCAAATAAGGCAAACAAAGATTCCAAGTCAGGAAGTAAGGAGACCTTGATATGAAAAGTTGTTTGAATACCAACCATAATCCCCAAAGCACCTATAAAACATTCATAACATGAAGCAGACACAAAGCATAGAAGCAGAACCTAGATGATACACATAAAAAACATTGAAGACACGTGGAGGGTTTTCCCAAGATAAACTTTGTGCTCCTGTTGTTCTTGTGTTGAAGTTTTTGTTCATTGCTTTATTATATGCATTCTGGGTCATATTTTTCACAAAAAGAAGAGGAAGTTTAAGAGTTAAATTACAGTCATGAAAATTAGGGAGAGCGTTCAGTAATGAAGGATAAGGAACCACTGAATATTCTCAGTCAAGACAGAATATATGACTAATGGCCTCAAATTCAAACACAATGGAACTTATAATAGGCAGTCACAATGTTATAAATCAGTCGTCAAGATTTAAAGAGAGTGAACGCTATGAAAAGAATGTGATAATCATTCTCTATACTTGGTCAATAAAAGAGGATAAGCAGATATGACAGTCCATCATGATGATGAAATAGTAGCAGACCTACTTCAAAGGACATTCTCAATGAAATAGACAACAACTATGAAGGGCAAAGCTTCACAATTAAAGCAAATGAGGAATGGCAGTGCCTAAAGAGATAATACAAGTTTTAAAAAGTTTGTTTTAATTTGTGAAAAGTCTTATGATGATTGCTTTCCCCTATCCCTTCCTATGATTGTTTTAATCATTTTTTTGCTTTAATTTTAAAGGGTATGACCCCCTATGGCCAAGTTTATCAAACGTAAAAAGGAAGTCTCTATTGAAAATTAAAAGCTGATGGGCTTCGATACCATGTTTCAAATAGTATCATAATGATAGTAAACTCTTAATCATGTTCAATTGTGTTCTTCTAAATTGTATATTCTAGCTTACATAAACCAAAAAAATGAAATATAAAAAATTGCATTTTTAAGAAAATGTCAAAATTGATGCCAACCTATTAAAAAGAAGTTCAATCAAAGGAATCATGGACTAAAAAAACAAAAGGAATCAAACATACAACTAAAATGCATAATAGAAAGCAAATCCAAACTGAGTTCGACAAAGACACTTAGTATTTTTACGATTTTTTCGACAAACATACAAAGCCGATGAATTCCCCAAAATCGCGCATAAAAATCGTTGACTTTTTTCAACGATTTTTTACCGATTAAATCGCGGAAAATCGCGCCGAAAATCGCCAATAAAACGCCACGTAAAAAATAACCCTAAACCGCCAAAATAGGGCGCGAAAATCGTTCGCTTTTTTTCTTTATAACTGTTTCGCGCTTCGGGTTTTCCATATCTCGCCCGATAACTTGCAGGCTGAGAGTGCGGTGTATGGTTTGCAGGCTGAGAGTGCGATAACATTTAGTTTGCTCTCCTCGCTGGTGTTGCTAAGCTAGTTCGCTCCAGTTGAACTAGTTCTTTCCGGCTCCTTCACCGGACTGGGCTACCTCTCCCCACCGCCATTCTTCACCGGCAACTATCATTGGGCAATCAACTGGGCTGCGAGTGCAACACTTCCAGGTATTTACGCTCAACATTCTGTGATAAATGACCATTTTCCAGTCTGTGTAGGCATCTTAACTTTTGCACAACATTCTTTCTTAAGTACCAACTTCCTAGTATTTACGCTCAACAAGGTTTCAATATTTGTCATAATGCTAGAAATAACCAGTAAGAAAAACGTATTTTGATTTGAAACTAACATTCACAGTTTACATACTGTGAAATACATTATAGATGCAAAAAATTAATACTGTGAAATACATTATAAATGTATAAATTTTCACACTATTAACTTTTTGCATTTATAATGTATTTCATAGTATTAAGTTAATATTACTGTAATTATTAAATATTATGTATTACTGTTAAATTACTGTATAATTGTTTAATTATTAGATTATCATTACATAATTAAACTATTTAAAACTTAGTAATTTTAGAAATTACTGTTTAACTATCTAGTAATTTGCAATAGTCTGTAGCTTATGTAAAACAACCCCTTTTGTAATTTCAATCACTGTCAAACCCATAAAGCTTCTCTGTACTAACACCTTTTAGATCAGCGACTGAATCCTTTTGATCAGTTGCCTTGTGATTTTGAGTTGATATGATAGTACTCTTATGACAAGTGTTCTTGACTGTATTTCCTGCTATATCTTTGACAGTAAACTCCGATTGTCCTACTCTGAGCCTCTGAGATTGTTTGTCTCCTAGGTCACTTGATATTTGTTAAATGCTTGTAGTATTATATCCATTGCCTAAATCATTTATTCAAAATATTGTTTGTCTCCTAGGTCCCTTGGTTGGTAACGTTACTACCTCAATTTCTGATTCAGGCAATAATAAAATCCGAGAAGGTATAGATGGCTTGAGAAATGAATTTTACCTTCTTCTACAATCCTAAAGCAGTTTGTACACTTGTGTACAACTGGGCTTTAATCTTAGTAGCTTTATCAGTGTTCTTCTTTAGATCAATTAAGGAAGAAAACAACAAGTGTTGACTCTGTTTTTGCTCTATGGAATACTCTGGGAAACTAACACCATTTTGCATTTGTCTTTTCTTAGGCTGAGACTGTAAACTTTTCTGTTGTAAGTTCAAATTTTAAATTGCCTTTGGGTTTTCTTCAAGGGACTCTTGAGCATATTTAGTATTTACTTATTGACTTAATCATTGAACTGGAGTCTATCTTATGTATTTTGTTCTTACTTTATTCCTCTTCATAGTTTCTACTTGGTGGTAGTGATAACAGGTTGTCCAACTTTAACCCCCCGTGCTTTGACCTTTCATCAGCATTTATGTGAATATTTCATCTCAACTTAAACACAATAAAATAGAAACTAAGTAGAAGCACTTGAGGTACCTGCAGGAGGAAAGGGCACTTTAACTTCACTAGATCCTATTGGTATCACTGGTCTTGGAATTAAAATGTCTTTTGCATACTGCTTCAAAAAATCAAAAGAAAAAACTCTTGGATAATTTATAAAATTTCTTGAGAAATAGGAACTACTTGTTATACAGAATAATTACTGTTTAACATAAACTACAGACCTTACGTTAAACAGTAATTATTCTGTATTACCTTTAATTAAACAGAATAATTACTGTTTAACTATTTAAAACTTAGTAATTTTAGAATTTTTTTAATTAAACAGTTAAATATTTACTAATTTCTATTTAGTATTTAATGTTAAATATGTAATATGATTGTTTTACTGTTAATTATTAGTTAAATTTGTATTTAATAGTAATTAATTGTAATCAGAATTTACATTTTCATTTACAGTAATATTAAATTCATTTTTTGTTAAATATTCTTAGCTTTTAATATATGAAAAAATCATTTTCATTTAATATATACAGTCTATCATAGATCCATAATGCCATTTTCCCTATAGTTATTAACATTTAATATACAAAAAAATGAAAATTTTAATATAACTGTCTAGTTTTCATGATGAATGTCCAACGTTAACATACACAAACCCAACCCTAGATCCCTCAAAATTTAAAAACTGAGTGTAATGCTTTTGCAGAACTGATTCTTGATCACAATGCCACGCCAAAAAGACTTTGCATGGACACATTGCACAGCAATTCCTGGTAGCATGAAGGTCAAGTGCAATTGGTGTCAAGATGAGATCAGTGGTGGAATTTATCGTTTCAAATGGCATTTGTCAAAAGAACGAGGAAATAACACCGAGATATGCAAAAAATGCCCTACAGATGTCTCGTATCAGGCAAAGCAATCTCTTGAAGGGATTGCTGAGAATAAGGCCAAAAAGGCAAGAATTGGGGTTGAACTAGGTTCTACTTCTACAAATCCTAGGATGCATGATTTGGGTGAGGATGGTGAAGATGGGAGTTTTAGGGAATCTAGGTCGACACATAATTCTATAGCACGTGGACCAAACACAGGTGGAGGAAACACTAATGCTTTCTTCCAACCTCGTACCACACCAGGATCACAAACCACTTTGGAGAGTACAGGATGGAGGAAAACTGTCACTGAACAAGCAAAGAAGGCAATTGCTAATTATTGGTACTCCACTCACACGGCATTCCATGCTTCCAGAAATCCATATTGGCAACCCATGGTAGACACTATTGCAGCTGTAGGTCCTGGGTTTCAAGCCCCATCTTGTGAATCATTGAGGGTTGGTATGCTGAAAGATGCAGTAGAGGATGTTCAAGATGTTGTTAAACAACATCGATTGCAATGGGCTAGAACTGGTTGCAGCATCATGTCAGATGGTTGGACAGATAGAAGGAACCGAACTCTCATTAACTTCCTTGTCTCTTGTGAGATTGGCACTGTTTTTTTGAAATCTGTGGATGCATCTAATATGATGAAATCCACAAAAGCATTGTTTGAGATGTATGACGTGGTAGTTACGAATGTAGGGCCACAAAATGTGGTTCAATTTATCACATACAATGTTGCTACTTGTGTTGCTGCAGGGAGACTTCTAACAGATAAATATCCTTCCATGTTTTTTACACCATGTGCAGCACATTGCCTTGATCTAACCCTAGAGGACATTGGCAAAATTGAATGGGTTAAGGTTGCATTTCAGAAAACTCACAAGGTTACCAAATTTGTTTATAATCACACAAGGGTTTTGGCTATAATGTGCTCTTTCACAAGAGGCAAGGAGCTAGTTCAACCAGGAGTGACAAGATTTGCAACATATTTCCTTGCATTACAAACATTATGTGAACAAAAAGGTAATTTGAGGCGAATGTTTGTTTCAGCTAAGTGGATGGAGTCTGGTTTCACAACTCAAGCAAATGGCATAGCAGTGGCAGAGTATATGTATTCTACCACATTTTGAGAATCTATTGAACAAATTGTAGAATTTTCAGAGCCTTTAGTAAAAGTCTTGAGACTAGTGGATGGAGATAAACCCCCCATGGGATATGTGTATGAGGACATGGATAGGGCCAAGGAGGTGATAAGGAGTAAGCTAGAAAATAACAAAGATAAGTATATGCCATTGTGGGACATAATTGATAGGAGATGGGATGGACAAATGCACACTTCTCTCCATGCTGCAGGATATTTTCTCAATCCTCTATTATTCTATAAGACTGACTTCCTGGAAATTGATGCTGAGATCAAACAAGGCTTCTTCAAGTGCATGGAAAAAATGTTTCCTGACTTGGAAAAATTTGATGCGGCTACGATAGAGCTGGAAATGTACAAGCATGCTAAGGGCTTTCTCTCTTCTAGGGCTGCTATACAAAGCAGAAAGACAATTCAACCAGGTAGACTCTATAAACTTTTGACAATCTCTTTATTTTGCCAACCATTAAGTTTGTTAAGATTATAAGATATTCTTAGTCTTACAATATCATCTCCATATAATGTGTTTTTCAGCTGCATGGTGGGCTTCTTTTGGCGGTGCGTATTTTGAGCCAACCATGTAGCTCATCAGCTTGTGAGCGTAATTGGACTGTGTTTGAACACATACATTCTAAGAAACGCAACCGCCTATCACAACAACGACTAAATGACTTGGTATTTGTTCATCACAACCTCCGCTTGAAGATAAGGAAAGCTCAAGGTGAGAATATTAATATATAGTTGCAGTTTTTTGAATTGTATTCACTATTCATTGGTTTTTCATTTGTAAGGGAAACACTAATTTCTACATGGGCAAAATCAGGAACTATTGAGGAATGCTTGCCAATTGACCTCGATGAGATATATCTAGAGTGCGAGTTGATTGCTGCTGATGATGCTGATGATGATGATGATGATGTTGATGATGATTATGTTGTTGCTGATCGTCCGCTTGTGTCTAAAGATTTTGATATCATGAGGCAAGCCAACTTTCGTCCTGAATGGGTTGAAGGAATTAGGACAGGCTCTTACCCAGGAGCTTCATCATCAGGGCCTCCTGCTCTCTAGCATGTCATTGCCTACATTTGAGATTTTGGAATTTTGTACTTAGTTTACAGGTTGACTTTGTTCAAAGTCACAAACTATATTGTAATTGACATTTTGACATCTATCACCATCTAGATATTATTTATGGTGTAGTATATTTTGTGGAACGTAATCAGTGATATGAATATAAACAACAAAAATCTATTTCCTGCAATTCATGTTCTCAAGTGTCTATTTTATTTACTTACAATATCTCTATGCTATGGAAATACCCTAAAATATATTAAAAAAGTAGTTTTTGATTGTTTTTCTGCAATTTTTTACGTTTTTTTGTATATCCGATTTTTTCCCGATTTTTTCCCAATTTTTTGAAAAAATCTTATACTTTTGTTTTGCCGATTAATTCCCCAAACGATTATTGTTTCCTTGGAATAACCAATTGAGTATCCTATCCTCTCTTGAGATAAGGAACTCCCTAATGCTGTTTTTTGGTTTAATCAAAGGGGACGACCTCAAGGTTTTGATTGTCAGGTCTTGAC
This sequence comes from Cryptomeria japonica, assembly GCF_030272615.1. Taxonomy (NCBI): domain Eukaryota; kingdom Viridiplantae; phylum Streptophyta; class Pinopsida; order Cupressales; family Cupressaceae; genus Cryptomeria; species Cryptomeria japonica. Next base: position 757,946,024 of record NC_081407.1, on the reverse strand, counting down.
TGCGGAACTACTCAGTGGTTTGATGTGTTTTTGCTGGAAACACAAGGGGACTTACGATTTACAACAAACTAGTCTGCTATGATTCTCGAATTACGCAATAAAGAGCAAAAGGAAAGGGTTAGGATATCTAAAACTAACAACACGAGTATGTGGGTAGACGGATTCAATATAACCAGTTCCTGCTTGGCCAGAATAGCTCACAACCTTGCAGGAACGGTGCAATCTTCAAAGAGACTTGGAAGATTTTCAGAATGGAGACGCACGACTAAGCACCCAATTCTGGCGCAGCTCAGACGGACACCTGCAATTGAACTAAGCACAATTAAAGGCTCAGGTTAACCATACAAAAGGATACACAATCAATATATCCTCAATGGTATGAGCCTGAATCTATCAAATACCTGCACACCCAAAATAGAAAGATCTATCTAAAATGCTGAGAGAAACCATGCAAACAGGATGAAAACAAGACAATAAACACCAATTCAATGTCTATATATTGATTTCAGCTGCCTATTACAACAATTTCTGCAACATCTCTATGCCATTGTGTTCTGCGAATAGCACACCCATCCACGTCTTATACAGGGACCCCCTGGTTTCTGCCTTTCTGTCTTTGCGGAAGAGGAAGGGGATATGAAGGGTTAAGTTGGTGAGTGATGGAGTCTGTAATGTCGTCTTGATCTCCAAATGCCCTAAAATTTGGCTAAGTCTGGAATGCCCTGAAATTTGGCCAAGTCTGGAATGTCTTGATCCTGAAATTTGACTAAGTCTGGAAAACTGAGGAATCCTCCAATAACTAGAATTTGCAATATAACTCCTGGAGGTCCGAAACCACTCTCAAACATCCTGAAAGTATAAGAAAGAAGAAACATATAAGGAAATGTCACTTATCCTTATATCTTTCTTCTTTCTTATACTTAAATGTTATATTCCATAAAATGATCCTTCGGCAAGATCTTGACAAACTTGCCCAAGTGCCCAAGCTCGCACTTCTTGAGGAAAACGTTTAAAATCGCTAAAATGCCCAATTTCAGACCCTGGGGCAAAAAGTGAAATGTTGCAAAAAGTGTCAAATGGTCTGAATTTCACTTAAAATGCCCAATTTCGGACCATGGGGAAAAAAGTGAAATATTGCAAAAAGCTCCTCCAGGTCCGAAATTCACTTAAAACCTCAATTTCGGACCCTAGCTCCGAAATTTGAAATTTTGGCGAAATTGCAAAAAGGTTCAAGAACTCCGAAGTTGCCAAAAGTGCGTTTAGGTCCGAAAATATTCCTAGTTCGCCAAAACGCTTGAAAACTCCGAAAAGCACTTAAGTCTCTCAATTTCGAACCCTGGGGCTAAATGTGAAAAATGTTAAAAGTTGCAAAGAGACCCTTTTGGTCCGAAATTCGCCTTAGACATCCAAATTTGGACCCTGGGGCCGAAATTCAAAAGTTTTATAAGTTGCCAAAAGCGTGAAAAGGTCCGAAGTTTTATAACTTGCAAGAAGGGGGCCAAGGTCCGAAGTTTTATTTGCAAAATAAGGCAAATGCTCCGAAATATCCCCAATTGCGAAAAAGCGTTTAAATTCATTCAAACACTCCACAATTTGCAAAGGGTGAAATAGCTCCGAAATTTCAAAATATATATCAAATTTGCCAAAACGCGTTTAGCTCCGAAAATACTCCCAGTTTGCCAAAAAATGCTTGAAAGGTCCGAAATTCTTAGAGTTTGCAAAGAGGGGCAAAGGGTCCGAAGTTTTTTAAGTTGCAAAACATCCCCAAGGTCGCGAGTTGAAAGATAGACGCAGAATTTGCAAAACTCCCCAAGGTCCGAAAATTGGATAAATTCCCCAAAAACATTAAGTCTCCAAAATTCGCCATAAAGCCCAAAGTTGCAATGCATAAGGCAAGCATGGGGATTCGAGATTGGTAAAATTCCCATTCCTCCAAAGAACACAGCGCAAAAAGTGTAATAGACAACAAAGCATGAAAAAACGCAGAGTTCGTAATTTGGAAGATGGAGACGTAAAGTTTAAAGTCTGCAAAAGTGCCCTCCATTCTCTGAAATTCACCAGAAAAGGCATGAGTGTTATGATTTTAAAATTTGCAGGAACTCTTCAAACCTCCAAAATCGCGCTATAAGAAGTTTTCAAAACGCCATAAACCCATTCAAAACGCCCAAGACTCCAAAGGTAAAATCACGCAGAAGTAAATCGCCCAAACACCATCAAGACCAAGGATCAGATTTCACATTCGAAGAGAAAGGAGAAGCATTTTCAAGATACATCTCACAAAGAGCTTCTCAAGCCAGACGTCGTAATTAAATTTAATGTTTGTTAAATTAAATTATTTAATATTTCAAATTGATTTAATGAAATGAAATTGGTTGATTGATAGCAGGACGTCATTAAAGAGCCAGGAGAAGGCCTCAAACGCAAATCAAGGATCGCAATTCAAGGCCAGGCGTTGAAGACTGGAAAAGGAAAAAAGATGTGGGAACGCGCTGCAGGAGCGCGAGAGCAACCAAACATTGGGAACCATGCCGCTGAACAAAGATGAAGTCCACCACCGGGACCAAAGACCAAAGAACACTCTGAATGCTCCAAGTTTATGCATTCTCAAAAAGAACAGCTGGATTTAAGTCCAGAAATTCAGTTTTAAAACTGAAACAGCTTTATTGTAAACTGCCTATGGGTCCCACGCAAGATATTTTTGTGGATAACTGTTCCCAAACACCAAGAAGATTGGATAGACCTGAATTAAAGCCAAATAGTGGCAGGTAGTTGAGATAGTTGCTAGTTGGATAACTGAGAATTAATTCGGCATGGGTTAAGGCTGCCAGCTTCTGGAAGGCAGATCAAGACCCTTGGATGCAGTCCATCCTGGCCTCTGATTCAAAATTGTAAAACTATAAAAGGAAGAAGCCTTTCTTTTGTAAATGGGTTAGACTGTTGGATAATTGGAGATTGTTAGAGGGTTAGATTGTTAGATAGTTAGATTTAAGAGTTAGAATAGGTTAGATCTTAGCAGTAGCATAGAGATGTTGCAGAAATTGTTGTAATAGGCAGTTGAAATCAATATATAAACATTGATTTGGTGTTTATTGTCTTGTTTTCATCCTGTTTGCATGGTTTCTCTCAACATTTTAGATAGATCTTTCTATTTTGGGTGTGCAGGTATTTGATAGATTCAGGCTCATACCACTAAGGATATACTGATTGTGTATCCTTTTGTGTGGTTAACCTGAGCCTTTGATTGTGCTTAGTTCAATTGCAGGTGTCCATCTAAGCTGCACCAGAATTGGGTGCTTAGCCATGCGTCTCCAGTCTGAAAATCTTCCAAGTCCCTTTGAAGATTGCACCGTTCCTGCAAGGTTGTGAGCTATTCTGGCCAAGCAGGAATTGGTTATGTTGAATCAGTCTACCAGCATACCCGTGTTGTTAGTTTTAGATCTCCTAACCCTTTCCTTTTGCTCTTTATTGCGTGATTCGAGAATCACAGCAGACCAGTTTGTTGCAAATCGTAAGTCCCCTTGTGTTTCCAGCAAAAACACATCAAACCACTGAGTAGTCCCGCAGTCAAGACCTTACAAAAGAAACCTTGAGGTCGTCCCCTTTGATCAAATATACAAAATAGCATTAGGGACTTCCTTATCTCAAGAGAGGATAGGATACTCAGCTGGTTATCCTATTCTGCGTTGGCTGTATGGAGTTTGCAGCAATGCGATTTCAGACACGTCAACACACTGCTAAGATCTAAACTATTCTAACTCTTAAATCTAACTATCTAACAATCTCTAACTATCTAACCATCTAACTCTTTACAAAAGAAAGGCCTTTGCCTTTTATAGATATTACAATTTTGAATCGAAGGCTAGGATGGACTGCATTAAAGGGTCCTGATCTGCCTTCCAGAAGCTGGCAGCTTTAACCCATGCCCATTAAATTCTCAGTTATCCAACCAGCAACTATCTCAACTACCTGCCACTATTTGGCTTCAATTTGAGTCTATCCAATCTTCTTGGTGGTTGGGAATAGTTATCCAAAAAAATATCTTGCGTGGGACCCATAGGCAATTTACAATAAAGCCTTTTCAGTTTTAAAACTGAATTTCTGCACTTAAATCCAGTTGTGTGCTTTTTCTCGAGAAGGCATAAACTTGCAGCATTCAGAGTGTTCTTTGGTCTTTGGTCCCGGTGGTGGACTTCATCTTTGTTCAGCGGCACGGTTCCCAATGTTTGGTTTCTCTCGCGCTCCTGCATCTTTTCTTTTCTAGTCTTCAGCGCCTGGCCTTGATTGCGATCCTTCTTCGATTTGCGTTTCAGGTCTTTCTCCTGGTTCTCCAATGACGTCCTGCGATCAATAACCAATTTCATTAAAGCAATTTGAAAAATTAAATAATTTAATTTAACAAACATTAAATTTAATTACGACGTCTGGCTTGAGAAGCTCTTTGTGAGATGTATCTTGAAAATGCTTCTCCTTTCTCTTGAATGTGAAATCTGATCCTTGGTCTTGATGGTGATTGAGCATTACTTCTGCATGATTTTACCTTTGGAGTCTTGGGTGTTTTGAATGGGTTTATGGCATTTGAAAACTTCTTATAGCGCGACTCGGGAGGTTTGAAGAGCCTCTGCAAATTTTAAAATCCTAGCACTCATGCATTTTCTGGATTTCGAAGCTATGGCGTTGTTTTGCAAACTTTAAACTGTGTTTTCTAATCCTAAGGGCAAACTTCAAATGCCTTGGCATATTTTTGCGATTTTGAAAGAACTTCAGAGCATTCACGCCCTTTTGCAAAATCGAAGAAAATCGGACCATTTGGGGTCTTTTGCAACTTTAAGGTAAATTTCGGACCATTCGGCATGTTTTGCGAATTTCGGAGTTTTAAGCGTTTTTAGCGAACTGGAGGCATTTTCGGACCTAGACCACCTTTTTGCAAATTTATACAACTTTGAATTTCGGCCCCAGGGTCCAAAATTGGACGCTTTAAGTGAAATTCGGACCTCTAGGGGCTTTTTGCAACTTTCCAAGCATTTTCGGACCTAAAGCACCTTGCGGGAAATTTTGAATTTGGCCCCAGGGTCCGAAATTGGAGGACTTGAGTGAAATTCAGACCTAAACCCACTTTTTGCAACATGTTGTGACCATTTCACACATCGCCCCATTAAAATGGGGACCCCCTCTTTTTTGCTCGGTTTTGCCTGTTTCTCTCTCTGCTTTTAGGGTTTTGGGGAAGTGAGTGAGTCATCTGGACTAGGGCTAAGCCTTAGGGTTTCCTTTTTTGATATTTTCAAGCCGCAGTCCAGTCAATTTTGAAGGTTATTGAGCATCCTCGTATGGATTGCAATTTTGGAATGAGATGAGTCTGTCAGGATGTCAGGTGTGTCTGTCTAGGTCTGGTCGGAATTTTGAAAGCAAGTTCAAATTTTGCCTAAGTGTTAGTGCTGGAATTATGAGATTTTGTCTGGGTGAATTTTGACCAAATTTTGGAAATTCTGATAATTGATCCTTGGCCTTGGCGATAACCTAATTTTGCCTTGTGAAGTGACTGAGAGCCTAGATTCTTGATATTTTGGCCTATAGAGCCAAAATCGCTCCTGTCCCTCTGTCAGGGACCAGGGCGAAATTGGTATTTTTATGCATCTTGGTTATTAACTTGTTTCATTTGTCTTGTGCAGGGTCGCGAGGAGATGCAATCGAGCAGGAATTGAAGATTTGGAAGATTTTTTGAACTCAAAAATGGCAAGTTTTTCAAGGTTTAAGGTCAAATCGCTCCTGTCCCTCTCCCAGGGACCAGGGCGAAATGGCTTACTTAGGGCATGTTTGGCCTTAGTTGATCAAATTAAAGCATCAAGGACATAATAAGGGATGAAATCAACCTAATGGAGCATCCAGACTTAGTCATTTGCAATGAAAAATTGAACATTTGGCCTTAAAGACAAAGTTCGCTCCTGTCCCTCACTGAAGGACCGGAGCTTGTTTCTCAAAGTTACACTGTCCTTGCAGGACCAAGACGATTTTTGGATTGGAAGAGATCAAGGAGGGCATCTTCTGTCCATTGAATATAATTTGAAGTAATTTGCAAACAAGGAAATGTGCTAAAATGACAACATCGCTCCTGTCCCTCACTGAAGGACCAAAGCTTGAAATCCAAGATCGCCTTATCCTTGCAGGATTTGAATGATTTCTTGATTTGAGAAGAACAAGGAAGGTACATTTTACTCGCTGAATATAATTTGAATGCACCATGAAGGAGAAAATCAACCAAGAAGTCAAGTTCGCTCCTGTCCCTCTGTCAGGGACCAGGGCGAAATATACCTTATCTAGCATTCCCTTCCGAATTTGGTTAAGTCCAGGCCAAAGGGCATGATGGTAAAGATGTTTGGAATGCCTCACAAAAGGAACGAAGTGGTAAATAGCCCAAAAACTTGATGAAATTGCCCAAGGCGCTCCTGTCCCTCTCCCAGGGACCAGAGCGATTTTCTTAAAGGACAAGTTTTTGGCGAAGGTGAAGTGAATTTTAAGTTTGAGGCAAATGAAAGAAGGCTTAACCACTCTATTGAAGATAATTTTGAAGATTGCAAAGCAAAAGTGAAACCTATTTTGTCCTAGGCGCTCCTGTCCCTCTCCAAGGGACCAGAGCGATTTCCTTATAAGGCAAATTTCCCACAAAGTTAGAACAAGTTCCATGTTGGAGATAAGTGAAGGGAAGCATAATGAATCCATTGAAGATAGTTTTAAACGTTGGCAATGAATGATTTAGCCTATAAATGCAAAATCGCTCCTGTCCCTCTGCCAGGGACCAGGGCGAAATATAGATTATCAAGTCGTCCCTTCCAAGTTTGGTCGGATCCAAGCCAAGGCACAAGGTGGCGAAGACATCGAGCAAACATGCCAAGCACGAGGTAGACACATAAGACATGCAAGGAAATCAAGTAAGACAAACAAAGATTCCAAGTCGGCAAGTAAGGAGACCTTAATATGAAAATTATTTAAATACCAACCATAATTCCCAAAGCACCTATCAAACATTCTTAACATGAAGCAGACACAAAGCATAGAAGCAAAACATAGATGATGCACATAAAAACATTGAAGACATGCAAGACGCAAAGCGTACACACGAGACACATAGAAGATGCATAAGTCACACAAAAAGAAACAAAGTATGCAAGACTTGGAGAAAACACACCAGGCAAGTAATTCAACTAATACAAACAAAGATTACGAGTTAGCAAGTAGGGAGACCTTCATATGAAAAGTTGTTTGAATACCAACCATAATTCCCAAAGCACCTATCAAACATTCATAACATGAAGGAGACACAAAGCATAGAGCCAAAACATAGATGATGCACATAAAAAACATTGAAGACACGCAAGACAAAAAAGCATACACACAAGACACATAGAAGACGCATAAGTCACACAGAAAGTACCAAGACATCAAGCAAACACACCAGGCACGAGGTAGACACATAATACATGCAAGGAATTCAAGTAAGGCAAACAAAGATTCCAAATCAACAAGTAAGGAGACCTTGCTATGAAAAGTTGTTTGAATACCAACCATAATCCCCAAAGCACTTATCAAACATTCGTAACATGAAGTAGACACAAAGCATAGAAGCAAAACATAGATGATGCATATAAAAAACATTCACGCGAGACACAAAACATACAAATGAGACACATAGAAGACACATAAGTCACACAGAAAGACACAAAGTATGCAAGAGATGGAGTAAACACACCAGGCAAGCAATTCAAGGAAGAAAAACAAAGATTCCAACTCAGCAAGTAAGGAAACCTTGATATGAATAGTTGTTTGAATACCAACCATAATCCCCAAAGCACCTATCAAACATTCTAACATGAAGCAAACACAAAGCAAAGAAGCAAAACATAGATGATGCACATAAAAAACATTGAAGACATGCAATACACAAAGCATACACACGAGACACATAAAAGACGCATGTTGCACCAAAAGTACACAAGACACCAAGCAAACACACCAAGCACAAGGTAGACACATAAGACATGCAAGGAGTTCAAGTAAGGCAAACAAAGATTCCAAATCAACAAGGAGACCTTGATATGAAAAGTTGTTTGAATACCAACCATAATCCCCACAGCACCTATGAAACATTCATAACATGAAGCGGATACAAAGCATAGATGATGCACATAAAAAACATTGAAGACACATAAGACACAAAGAATACACCCAAAACACATAGAAGACACAAAAGTCACACAAAAAGACACAAAGTATGCAAGACATAGATAGAACACACTAGGCAAGCAATTCAAGTAAGACAAACAAAGATTCCAAGTTAGCAAGTAAGGAGACCTTCATATGAAAAGTTGTTTGAATACCAACCATAATCCCCGAAGCACTTATCAAACATTCATAAGATGAAGCAAACACAAAGCATAGAAGCAAAACATAGATCATGTACATAAAAAACATTGAAGACTTCCAAGACACAAAGCACACACACGAGACACATGGTGCTGGAGCAACCCTTCAAGTTGATCAATCAGGCTTAGAGGAGGAAGGATAAGGCATCAAACATGTCTTAGGATGTTTACATGTGTTTCAATCATGCATTGTGTGTTTGTAATAAAAGACCCATCTTGTGGGCCAAACTCCTATTTTGGCATCTTGATAAGCCAATTAGGACTTTTAGACAAAAAGGGGATCAAGTGTGTGTAGGACATAGTTATCCTAGCGGTTTTAGTACTTCTAGGGTGTTTTAGGAGGGGTTAGTCTTAACCCAACGCATTAGGAGGCGAGGAATGACAATTTGACAACTTTGTCAAAAGTTGTCAAAGTTGTCATAAGCAACTTTTATGCAATTTTTAAATTTTTGTTTGTTTGAACTCCCCCAACGGCTCTAACCTCTTGTTTTCGGTTGAGAGCAGTTGTGGAGAGGTATATACACCTTGAGGATCCAATTCCCAAACAAAGACTGTACGGAGGAAAGTTTTGATGACTGCAAACTAATGAAATTCTGAGTTTCTCCTGCAATTCTGGAGTTTTGGCACGAGGTACGGCATTGTACGGATTGGGATCAACCCCCAATGATATGATTTTGTCAGAGTAAAGCAACATACAAGCTCACACCGAATCAGAATGTTGAGATGGCAAAACAGGTTGAAGAATTGTTGGAGTCCGGACTGATTGGCAAAAGTTTGCCCATGTGCAGTCCCTGCAGTCTTGGCACCCAAAAAGGAAGACACTTGGAGGCTTTGCACCGACTTAAGGGCTATCAACAAAATTACTATCAGGTATAGATTTCCAATGCCTAGGATTGAGGATTTGTTAGATTGCTTGGGGGGTGCTAGATATTTTACAAAAATTGACTTGAAAAGTGGCTATCATCAGATTAGGATTAGGCCGGGAGATGAGTGGAAGACTGCATTTAAAACAAATGAGGGGTTGTATGAGTGGAAGGTCATGCCCTTTGGCTTATCTAATGCACCTAGTACCTTTATGAGGTTAATGAATGAAGTCTTGAGGGATTTCATAGGAAAATTGGCCATAGTCTACCTAAATGACATTCTAATTTTTAGTCAAATCAAAGGAGAGCACCTAAAACATGTAGACCTGGTCCTAACTAGATTGTATGAAGATGTTAATGCATGATAGCCTCAGTAAGATAAATGATTGAATGAGAGATAAATGAAGTCTCTCATTCAAACATTTATTATCGTGAGGGGGCACGATCAAGTGATGTCTTGATCGGCCATGTCCAAAAGACATTGCCAGTCAAGGCATCACTTGACCGTACCCAACCCACTACATATACCAAATGAAATGTGTGAGAATGGACATTGAAATAAAAATGCTCCTCCTCTCCTACAACATAAAAGAAGACAATCAGATTTATACAACAATTCAGTGATAGATAATACATAGAAGAAGATAAATTTTAATTCTGATCCACAAAATTAACTTGGTATCAGAGCCAGGTTTCCTTCTATAAAGCCTAACCGCCTGAAGGAAGATCTGATTAAGATCAGATTGATATCTCCTTGAAAGTCTCGAATATGGCCACATTGCAAGAACTTGTCCTCTCAAACTTAAACTAGAAGCGTCCCTTGCTGAAGTCAGAAATTCAGACATATGTTCACAAAAATATGTTCTCTAGAAGAAACTCAAGATACCTTGTGATTGAGAGGGAGCTTACTAATCAAGATTGAGCACTTCTGAGGTAAAAATTGTAAATATTGATTATTATTATTAATACTAATAATTATTTTATGGGCCCTGTGTAAATCATAAGGAAGTGACGACTTCCAAATGATTTCCACTTGTATTTTTGAGGTTATTGGAAGGTGACGATGTTACAATAACTCAAGATTGTGGATAGAATCGCCGACTGAGGCAATCCACGTAAAAGCTTGTGGATAGAATCTCCGACAGAGGCAATCCACACAAGAGCTCATGGATAGAATCGCCGACTGAGGCAATCCACGTAAGAGCTCATGGATAGAATCGCCGACTGAGGCAATCAACGTAAGAGCTTGTGGATAGAATCGCCGACTGAGGCAATCCACGTGAGAGCTCATGGATAGAATCGTCAACTGAGGCAATCCACGTGAGAGCTCATGGATAGAATCGCCGACTGAGGCAATCCACACAAGAGCTTATGGATAGAATCGCCAACAGAGGCAATCCACTCAAGAGTTTGTGAATAGAATCGCCGACAGAGGCAATTCACATCTTGAAACTATGGTCCCAAGATAAGCATCATATGATTTATGAATATTGCTCCCAATACATTTTACATTTATCTTACCTAGCTAAGAGGAAGTGTTAATGCATGATAGCCTCGGTAAGATAAATGATTGAATGAGAGATAAATGAAGTCTCTCATTCAAACATTTATTATCATGAGGGGGCACGATCAAGTGATGTCTTGATCGGCCATGTCCAAAAGACATGACCGGTCAAGGCATCGCTTGACCGTACCCATCCCACTACATATACCAAATGAAATGTGTGAGAATGGACATTGAAATAAAAATGCTCCTCCTCTCCTGCAACATAAAAGAAGACAATCAGATTTATACAACAATTCAGTGATAGATAATACATAGAAGAAGATAAATTTTAATTCTGATCCACAAAATTAACAGCAATTAATGATCAATTTGGAAAAGTGTTTCTTTATGTAGGAAGAGATCATTTACTTGGGATTTGTAATCTCATATGGTGAGTTGAAAATGGATCAAGAAAAGATGAGTGCCATATTGTCTTGGCCTATGCCTAGAACAATGAATGATGTTAGAAGCTTTCATGGCTTAGCCACATTCTATAGGAAGTTTATAAGAGGCTTTAGCCATATTTGTGCTCCTATACTTGATACCATAAAGGGAAGACAAAAGTGCAGGTTGACAGAAGAGGCAGATAACTCCTTTGAAACATTGAAGAGAAAAGTTGCAGAGCAGCTGGTCCTTGCCCTACCTGATTTCAACAAGATCTTCCAAGTGGAGTGTGATGCTAGTCACATGGTTATTGGGGCAATGCTCAGTCAGGAAGGAAGGCCTATTACCTTCTTCAGGGGCAAAGAGGAGGTATTCATCCTATGACCTAGAGATGTATGCTCTAGTACAATCCTTGAAAAAGTGGAGACACTACTTGCTGCCAAAAGAATTCATAGTCTTCACAGACAATCAGGCCCTTAGTTTTATAAATAGCCAAGAAAAGTTGAATCACAAGCATATGAAGTGGGCGGAGACCCTACAAGCCTTCACTTTCAATCTTAAGCATAAGAAAGGGGTCAAGAAAGTGGCAGATGCTTTGAACAGAAGACTCCTAACTACAAATCAGATCCAGTTGGAGAGTGTTGGAATAGACTCCTTGAAAGCCATGTATGAGGATGATGAAGACTTTGGAGAGATCTATAAGGTATGTGCTTCATTTGATGAGCGGTCTCATGTTGATTTCTTTGAATTTTTTATTCAAAATGGATTGTTGTTTAAAGGTGCACAGTTATGCATACCCAAATGCTCTATGAGACTAAATATAATCAGGGAGAAACATTGTGGAGCAATGGCAGGCCACTTTGGCATTGACAAGACACTAGATTTGGTGAAGAGGCACTACTTTTGGCCCAAACTACAGACAAATGTCAGGGGATTTGTGGAGACGTGTGATATGCCAAAAGGCAAAGGGGAAGTCCACAAATGCAAGCCTATACCAGCCTTTACCCATTCCTTCAAGACCATGGGAAAGCATAAGTATGGATTTTGTTTTAGGATTGCCTAGGACAAGGAAAGGATATGATAGTGTTTTTGTAGTGGTGGATAGGTGTAGTAAAATGGCACATTTCTTGCCATGAAAAACCACTTGTGATGCTTCTTATGTTGCAGATTTGTTCTTCAAGGAGATTGTCCTGATACATGGTTTGCCTTTGACCATAGTCTTTGATAGGGATGTGAAAATTATTGGACACTTCTAGAGGACCCTTTGGAAGAAGCTTGGTACAAATCTAGCCTTCTCCGCAGCCTAACATCCCCAAACGGATGGCCAAACTGAATTTGTAAACAGGTCATTGGGAAATCTGCTAAGGTGTTTGACTAGACAGCATGGAGAGAGATGGGATAGTATATTGTCTCAGGCAGAATTCTCCTATAATGATACAGTGAATAGAAGTATTGGTAAGTCACCCTTCCAGGTTGTATATGGCATCCACAAAAGGGGTGTGTTGGATTTAAGAGAACTACCTCAAGGAGAAGTCATTAGTGCTAATGGGGAAACCTTTGCTACTGCCATAAAGGAGATCCATGACCAAGTAAAATCTCACCTTCAGCAATCTGCAGAAAGATATAAAGCTCATGCTGACAAGAAGAAGAGGGATGTCCAGTTTGATGTGGGAGACTTGGTGTGGTTTAACTTGAAGAATGAAAGACTTCCAAAAGGCAGATATACAAAGCTTGTGCAAAGAAAGATTGGACCCTGTCAAATTTTGAAAAAATGTGGTCAAAATGCTTATGAACTTCAACTCCCACCTGATCTTGGTTTGTCACCTATCTTTAATGTATGTGACTTAACTCTTTACAAATGTAATGTTGATGCAGGAGAAGAAACAATTCAGGTTATGGCAGATGATGACATTCCCAAACATGAACCACCAAAGTTGCATAAGGATTTAGACACCAAGGTTGCAAAGAGAACAAGGAACAAAGTTTATATGGAGTATTTGGTGGCTTCGAAGGGACAACCTGACTCTGAAGCTATCTAGATGACAGAACAGCAGATCAAAGACCATGGTGCAGACCTGCAGGCTCTCATCTCAAGTGGACTTGAGATTTCTTCTTCCGGGGAATATGGTGCAGGAGCAACCCTTCAAGTTGATCAATCAAGCTCAGAGGAGGAAGGGTAAGGCATCAAACATGTCTTAGGATGTTTTACATGTGTTTCAATCATGCATTGTGTGTTTGTAATAAAGACCCCATCTTGTGGGCCAAACTCCTATTTTGGCATCTTGATAGGCCAATTAGGACTTTTGGACAAAAGGGGATCAAGTGTGTGTAGGACATAGTTATCCTATTGGTTTTAGTACTTCTAGGGTGTTTTAGGAGGGGTTAGTCTTAACCCAAGGCATTAGGAGGTGAGGAATAACATTTTGACAACTTTGTCATAAGCAACTTTTATGCAATTTTTGAATTTTTGTTTGTTTGAACTCCCCCAACGGCTCTAACCTCTTGTTTTCGATTGAGAGCAGTTGTGGAGAGGTATATACACCTTGAGGATCCAATTCCCAAACAGAGACTGTAAGGAGGAAAGTTTTGATGACTGCAAACTAATGAAATTCTAAGTTTTTCCTACAATTCTGGAGTTTTGGCATGGGGTACGGCATTGTACGGATTGGGATGAATCCCCAATGATGTGATCTTGTTAGAGTAGTGAATCACCTTTGATTTGGCTTTGGTTTGAGGTTCAGACTGTGTGTTTTGCTCTTGTTATTCCAATTTTGTTGTAGGTACCCAGAAAACCAGGGCGTTTACCTAGGGTTTTGCTTCTCCATGGCCATAACTTGGAATTTATCTATCTGAAACTCATGGGATTGGGTGAAATGCAAGTTTGGCCTATGTATTCTAAGATTCCAAAAGCAGTTTGCAGGAGGAGCAAGGGAGGTGTGTGTTTGATCCAACCCTAGGTAGACATCTCTATGTGGCTACCTAGTCCGTAAACAACAAAGCTACCCTAGAAGGAAAATGGCAATGATTCCAGGTGTGTAACCCTGGAATCCATGGTGGTTTATGGTTCCCCACATGCTCATGGGGTTGTGTTTATATGGTTTGTTAATTTGGATATAGTTGCTTCACAAATGGAGGCCTAATTAGCCCTTTACAACAGTTGACCTTCACCGGGTTCAAACCTTTCTTTGTCAGACCTTGACCTTTCCTTTTGGGGAATTGTGTAAGACCTAAAAGGGTATTTGAATTTGTGATTTGTTTGCCAGGGTTTTTGGGAAAGTTTGGACTTAAGGTCACTTTACCCATTTCAAAGGGCTACTAGCAAATAGGCTTAATTGTGAAGGTGCTATAGGATATGGTGTTGAATCCTTAAAACCAGTGTTTGATTTGGTCCATGTGACTCATGTCTGACCCAAAACAGGTGTGGTAATGGTCAGGAACCCATGGAGGCTTCATGGTGCGTGGAGGAGCAAATTACCCAATTTGAGTAAGTATGAGTCTTGGAGATTGTGAGATGTTGAACTAATGTTGTAGAGCCTTATATTGATAGGATCCTATTGAAGTCTTGAGGGGTCAGTGTCATACATCTTGGAGTGTTTGGCAGGATACAAGGAGGGCTCTGCATCACAAAGTATGCAAGACATCGATAGAACACACTAGGCAAGCAATTCAAGTAAGACAAACAAAGATTCCAACCACAATCCCTTGAATATATGATACTCTAGACAAAAAACACATTCATATAATAAAAACATACAAGAGGACACACATATGCAGGAGTTCCAACAAATATGATGCGGAAATATGATTGTTGCAAACACATGGTGGGTACATGACTCTGGCATTAGCTTGTTCTGTCACTAGAGATCTTGGACATTGCAAAAACTCACATGGGTCTAGCAAGTTGGGTTACGCTAGATGACCATGGACGCCAAAATGTGTCTATGGATTTTATTGTCTCGCAAGTTATTTTATGCTAGGCAATCCATAGGCTAACAACAAGACGTTCACAAACTAGCAAGCCACGATATAATATGTCATCAAGGGGAATCATATGAGTACCATTAGGCAGCAAGTTATATTATGTTGGGTGATTCATACAAGACCAATGCCTCAGTTGATCTTCGTCAATAGATTGTTCTCCTCAAGTGAACCAACTTTACTTCAAAAGGGTTTTTAAGCACAACTGCTTTCAAAAACCCATTACTGCTAATCAATGTATCCCTTTTTCCTCAAATCTTCTCAAGCATCAATAAAGTCTTTCATTTTTAGTGTGTTAAAAACATAGCTTGTTTAAGAAAACAATAAACAAAGATTCCAACTTGTAAAGTACATTTTTTTCCTTCAACTTAATGCCAAAGATTTACCTCGCAAATTCCTTGGTAACTTATTTGTTGAAGTCAGTTTTGACCAGCATCCTTCACTTGCTAAGGCTATTGTGGTTCCAAACAAATGTAAATTGGATCAGTATCAAGTCTTCTCCCTTGGGTTTCAAACTGAAAAAGTGTTATTTGTTCAAACATTTCCCATAGGAAAGATTGTAATGACCCATGACCTGTCCGAAAATGGCATCAGCTCCAGCACATTGCTAGGCCTTAGTCTATTGGAGAAATCATACTGTTGACGTGTTTTTTGTACACTATCAAACACAGAATAAAATACCCAAGGGTACTTTATCCTCTCTTGAGTAAAGCCTTTGAATGTTGAAGATATCGCGAAAAGGATCAATTAGGGTGACTTCAAGGTTCTTCGTTGTAGGATCTCTACGCGTGGATAAGCTCTCTGTGGTATGATGTGATTTGCTGGAATCACAAGGGGACTTACATTTGATGATTGAATGTCTGATCTGCTTTGAATATTGCTGGAACACAGGATTTCACTACCTTAGATTTGAAAAAAGGAAAAAAGATGAGGGTGAGGAAAGGATCTAATCCTAACACTAAGAATGTAAGAGCAATGAATGATCTTTGATGAAATTCTAACTAAGTCTTGTTTTGACATCGCAGGACCATCTCCACAAGGCTAGTGCGATCTTCGAAGGAAAGCTTTATGATGTTCAAATCATCATTACAGGCATAGACACCATCAAGTTGATGCATATCAATGAAGAAGCGACAATTGAAGTTAAGCTTAAGCTGAATGATTCCAGTTGACTACGCAAGGCAAGTCTGCAATCAACAAACTGCTAGTAGTATGGATATACGAATTTCACCATCAATCAAGCACATTTCTTCCATTCATCTAATCATCTACCATCTAGGATTGAAGATTCAACAAGAAACCATGCATATTGCAAGAAACGACACACTTCACCATTACTTCAATGAAAATGGAGTTTGTTTACAATCAATGGCAACAATTTCTTGCCTTGTCCTCCTATTCTACTCTAATTGCTAGACTAATTCGCTATTCTAACTACTGACTCTCTATCTTCTATTCTATTCTCCTTTCTAACTCCTTCTAACTGCCTTTACAAATGAAATGTCAGGGCTTATATAGTGCCCTCAATACAATTCGATGGCTAAGATCAATTTGAGATCAATGGCCAAGATTTTACAATGAAAACCCTAATTAGGGTTTGTTACACCCATTACATAACATTTAATGCTCGACCAATGAAAAAATTACATTTTAAGGACACATGTCTTCTCTGGAAAATTCCACCAATGAATAGCTGGGGTAGGTACATAGAAGTTTGTGCCACCTTCCATGAGTTAAGTACATTGAATCTGGACATGCTGAGGTGGACCACACTGACTGGAGAAGTGATGACTAGGATGCCACCTCGTCTGACACTTGTAATTTGGTAGATATTCGATTTGATGTTGTTGAGAAGCTAGCTTTAATTAACTCTTCTGGAATTATCTGCTTCTTCAACGAACCCTTTGCTCTGACTTCTTGTGTCCTTGATTTGTAGGATGATGATGTACCTCGCCTTGGAAAGCTGGATTGGAAGAAGTTATCCCTGATGATGCTGGATCGAAGAAGGTCATCCTTGTCGATGCTTGACCGAAGAAGGTCGTCCTTGTCGATGCTAGACTGGAGGAGGTCGCACTAACCTTGTGGAGATGGTCTTGGGATGTCAAAACAAGACTTAGTTAGAATTTCATCAAAGATCATTCATTGCTCCTACATTCTTAGTATTAGAATTAGATCCTTTCCTCACCCTCCTCTTTTTTCCTTTTTTTTCAAATCAAAGCTAGTAAGATCCTGTGTTCCAGCAATATTCAAAGCACATCAAACGTTCAATCATCAAATGTAAGTCCCCTTGTGAATCCAGCAAATCACATCATACCACAGAGAGCTTATCCACACATAGAGATCCTACAACGAAGAACCTTGGAGTCATCCTAATTGATCCTTTTTTGCGATATCTTCAGCAATCAAAGGCTTTATTCAAGAGAGGATAAGGTACCCTTAGGTATTTTATTCTGTGTTTGATAGTGTACAAAATACACGTCAACACATACAAACCTCCAAAGTTGCTTATGCATGCATGTTGTTTAACCTAGCCTTGTGTAGGGCCATATAAATTTCTAGCTAATTTTTAGTATTTTAACTAAACGTTGGATAGATTCAGACCTCATTTTCAATTTTGTAACAACTACTAATCTTTTTGTCCTAATCTAACTATTGAGAGGCACAAAACTCTCATCTTAGATTGCTCTCTACTAGGAAGATTTTAATGATTGGATTTTCTCTTGAATTTGTATGATTTGATTCTCTCCACGTTTAGAGATGTTCCTATTTAAATGCTCTACAAGGCGCTATATTCATCACCATGTTAATGAGCTCTAAAGAAACAAGCACATTTACAGTTCAATGTATTGCCCACTTCTGATTTGTTTATATATATATTTGATCTCTAAGTGTCTCTTTTCATTTTTTACATTTGAAGTATTGCCTTGTCTTGTTTATTGTCTTTGCCCAACACCAAACCCAAAACCATAAACAAAAATATTTGTTTATACCCAAAATAGTGCAACCAAAAGAAACTCTTGATATTTTAAAGAGTCGTGATTTTTTAAACAGCACAATTCAGTTTTTGAAAGATCCAAATTTTAGCAGATTTAATCACTACTACAGACTAGGTTTCTTACCTAAAATAATACAACTCAAAATACAGTAACACATACAAGAATGAGGAACACCCATTTTCCCTCACCAAATATGCTATAATCTATAACTGCATATGCCAAAATGCTAAGTTAAGTTGCAACATCAAACAATGGATAATACCTTAAGGGAAAATTTACACACTTACCATATATACCAGCTGTCTATGCCATGAATACTAAAACGATACAAAATTATATATGATACTTCAAAAAGTTTAGTATCTTGATAGACTAAGATTACTTTCCTTTTATCTTATGAAGAATGTTATATGCAAAAGAGAACATTTTTATTTGTACTTACTTGAATTGGATAGTACTAAGATCACTTTTCTTATGTTTTCTAATGAACGCCATATGCAAAAGATGATATTTTTCTTTGTACATACCTGAACTCGTTTAATGTTAATGTTGATGCTAAATATGATTCCAATTATGGCTATCAATCTTGGTCAACTTCAAATAAACCATGCCTGGTTCCTTCTGAGTTGAATATGAAACTCTCACTAATTTGCTTGTATAACTCTGCATACCATATTCTAGAATTTGAACATCAAATATGTTTAAGTTTATTATCTTATTGATGCAAATAGAGTCAATAATGCACTAATATAATGAACTTCATCGATATTTACATATGAGGGAAGCTAGTCTAGAGAAATAAAGTGGTCTAGAAAAAATACATTTGGATAATCACATAAGAAGTTGAGCCCAAAGTCCAGCTTCAGGACCTACAACACCATAATTTTTACCACCCCATTAAAAAGGTAAGCTAGATTAACGTATAAATATATAATACATAAGATTTCATGAATTTCAATAAAGAACAGCTACATGTGCTAGAACAGTAGCATTTATAGCCTACAAGGTGAAATGGATGATATTGTGACTCAGCTTAGCTTTCACGGTAGTGTAGGTGTCTAGTTGTCGCTTTCCCCTATCCCTTGTTATGCCTAGGTCCCATTTGTGGTCTCGATGATGGAACCAAATGATATGATAAGGATTCAACAAGCAAAATGGGAAACTGAATTTCTCAAATCCGCCACTAGAGTTGCACCTACACAAGGGGTGGATTGGTCCTTTGAGGTCAATGTGAGGATTTCTGATACTAATTCGAGAAAAGAGACCATGCTAGAAGGGTATGGTTGAAGACTATTTGAATATAGGCATATACATTGGGTTTTAAATAAACCCAAAGCTTAGTAAATATGTTGCTACCTCAAAAAACCAATTATCCTCCCCCAAGGTGTATAGGCAATGACAACTTAACTAGAGACTACCATGTCGCTACCCAAGATAAGATATGATTACACATAAGATTGTACCACCATGAATGACAATAAGCCACCATATAGAGTTATGAATGTCTTATACTAGGGAGCAACATAATAGAGAACTAGGCTATAGAAGGACCTTGGTTGAGTGTGTACAACGAACTAGGCTAAAGAAGGCTAAATTGTACTAAAAAAAAGTATAGAAGAGGAATGCAGATTGAAAATGGGATACAGAGAGGAACCTAGGACAGAAAGTTGAAGCTGACTAGGTAGGACTCCAACACTAGGCGCTAGTGCCCTGAAGCTATTCTAACAAGAGCCTGTGTCAAGAATGGTCTGAGCAAAGACCTGCGCAACTATCCTCAAAATTTGGAGCCGAAACAAGAGAATATAAGTATTGAACGTGAGTGTCCTAGGTTTTGCATTGTTCAAAGTCTACAATTGTTCATCGTTGTCTACTTTGTCCATTTGCGCCACTATCGTAGTCTTAATCCTTCAGATCTACACGTGCACACTCAAAAGAAAGGAAAATGTTGGTTTGTATATGGGCTTGCCTTGGTCAAACCCTGTGTTGGTGTTCCCACCTCTACAACAGCTATGATGATAATAATAACAATCATGTACTAAGTGATCACGAAGAGTCATATGAATTCCACTGGCCAGCAAGTTGTGTTATGTTGGGTGATTCATAAACCACCAACACGGGAGTGTGAACAACAAAAGATCACAAACTAGCAAGATGCGTTATCCTAGGTGATCAAGGTGGGTCATATGAATTCCACTGGCCAGCAAGCTGCCTCATAAAATTTGAAAGAGAAAGACAAATAACCACGCCTCAAGGGGCATTTTCAAAAGCCACACCACCACAGATGGGGTACATCAATAAGTCCACAACCTAGGAGACCATATAACCCCCCCCCCCCCACCAACAAACTCCTTAAATATTAGCATATTATAGTGCTAATATTTTAAGGAATATGAGAGAGAAGAGAAGAGGATCCCTCAAGAATGATACACACCTCCAAAAACCAGTTATCTTGCCCCCTAGTATATAGGCAAGGACAACTATACTAGAGACTATTATGTTGCTACACAAGATAAAGTATGATTACAAATAAGATTGTACCACCATGAATGACAATGAGTTCCCATATAGAGCTACAAATGTCATAAAGTGAGAAGCAACATAATAGCAAAAAGTTTGATTAAATATGAGGGATAGGACAAAGGAGGAACTCAATGTCACTTGTCATTGAACGAGACCATCATTAAGAAGCTTTTGGACCTCTCTCTTGAAGGCATTACATTCACCAATGGCATGGCCAAGCATGTGATAATATGCACAAAAAGAGAGATTCGTTTGATTATGTCATTACTAAATTTGGTAAGAGTCTATAATATCATTCAGCAAATAGGAGTCATGTACAAACAATATGAAAATATTGTGCTGAAATAAAAAGTAAATTTGAACAAGCATTGAACAATCTTCATTCTCTTGGAGATAGTTTTCAGAATTTTGATAATAGACTTAGTATAGTGGATAACAAACTTGCTGACTTAAAAATTAGTTTAGTTTGATTAGAACAAGAAGAAAAGAAAAATGAAGATTAAAAAAGTATTAGTCTCCTCCACACCAGATGCTTTTCTGCAGTTAAAAGAAAACACTGGAAGCTTTGAGAGGAAGATCCAATAAGGTGAATCTTCCAGCTATCCATTTACTTTTATGATGGGACAGAAGTTTAGCCATGGTATTTGGATTTAGATAATACTTTAGAACCTACTCATCAAACCAAAACAAACAAAGGAACCAAAATCACAAAACAAGCAAAACATCAAAACCAACATGCCAACAAAACCTAAAACACAAGAACAAGAGTAAAGGGAAAAAATATAGTACAAATGCAGATTGGAGACTTCATGTATTGAATACTGATCTAGCGGAACATCCCTCTCTACAAAGATCTCTTATGACCCAAAGCCATGTGAATACAAATTACCCATGCTTGCATCTATCAAACACTGCATTCTTTGATAAACTTTTTCCTTCTCTTCAAATTATGTATGCACTGCTCAGCTAGAAAATACTTAAGCGCATACCTCTAAACATATGTACAAGCTGGCACCCTCAAAATAACATGATGTTTCAATTCCATACCATTCTTCTACATAAAATGACTCACCACACATGTAAGAGTCAATTGCACTAGCTCTATCAGATTTGTGATTACCATGTAGGTTCACATGACATAATCAAAAATCCAATCCGTCAACAAACTTGTTTGGATAACCAGTAAAATAGAAGGCCTCAGAATCTGATAAATCATAAAGTAATAAAATATTGAACATCAACGGAATCAAGCAAATTAATATCAAAATGGATTTATTCAGATTCATACAAGTCACCCAAGTAAACCAAATCACCAATAGGAACATCAACTTCAAACTATAATGTGCAAGGACCTCCTACTGAAGCACATCTCATGCTGCTCTTCTGAAATATCATATTCATAACAATTTATTGTGCATGCATCAAGATTGTAATCAAATTCATTAATAAATTTGTAATCGAATTCATTAATGAATTTTCCCAGCTCATTCCTATTCATCATGTCACTCTCTTGCCTTAAAATTGCTTCAGCGATAGCACTCCCAATATAAGGCAATCAAACACACGTCACACCAAAGTAATGCATTAACAGGCACTGCAATGTAATTCTCATCTTCAAAACTCTTTGCATTATCTTCAACACATGGTGCATCCAAGGAAAATTGTTCAACAATATCAGTATCTTTAGATAGAAAATCCTTTGTACCCATGACCCTAAGATTCTCTTTAATACATACAGCCAAGATATAAGCCTACTGGAGAATTACCAGATTCTTATCTCTCAAGAGGAAGCCCACATCTGCATCAAATGCTCCACAGTAAAAAACCATACAGATGGGCTCATTGGATCTTAATCCTCCAAGACACACCTCAAAGTTTTGGCAAACTAGGAGATAAATTCAGAAATAGGCTCACTACACTCCCTTTGGGTACTAGTAAATTCACTGATTAAAAATCTGAGATCAAGTTTGTCACCAAAATGATCAGTGAAAACTGTCTTAAACTCATCTTAGGTAGAAATAGAATGATCCACTAAGCTCATATACCAATCCCTTGCATGCCATCATCCTTCCAAAGTCTTAAAAACAATTTCATCAGAAAATCTTCATCTTCCACCTCATAATCATCTATTAATTTAATGAAAACCTTAATATACTTGCTACCTAATGTTGAATGATTTCTACAAATTATGGGCAACTGACTTCTGATTTCATTGGGTATGGGATTGAGGAAATTGAGAATACCCACAAAATGTTATGGCCTGTATCTGCCCGCACTCAAAGGCACTTTTCTTGGATAATTTTGGTTATCATAGTTAGCTCTACAAAAAGGATTATAAGTGCACATATGGGCATCCTGATTATAACATAAAAAGCAGTGAACTGGTATTTCATACTAGGCCTGAAAATTATTATTCACCAAAAGCATTTGCACTAGTTGTTCATATCAGAGACATAATCTTGTGTATGTACAGCATCGAATTCAAGAGCTAAATAATAAGAATCACTACAGGAAGGATGGAAAGAACTATCACTACTGAATCCCTCAAATGAATATTCTATATGAAATGATGAGAATCTAAAAACAGCATTGAGCTGGTATTCCATAGTGAGCTTGAAAATTATTATTCACTGAAAGGATTTGCACTTGTTCATATCAGAGACATAATCATGCATATTTACAGCATGGAATTCAGAAGCTAAATAATAACAATCACTACAGGAAGGATGGAAAGAACCATCACTACTGGATCCCTCAAATGAATATTCTATATGAAAGGATGAGAATTTAAAACCAACATTGAGCTGGTCTTTCATAGTGGGCTTGAAAATTATTATTCACTGAAAGGATTTGCACTTGTTCATATCAGAGACATAATCATGTGTATGTACAGCATGGAATTCAGGAAGGATGGAAAGAACCATCACTATTGAATCACTCAAATGAATATTCTATATGAAAGGATGAGAATTTAAAACCAGCATTGAGCTGGTAATTCATAGTGGGATTGAAAATTATTATTCACTGAAAGGATTTGCACTTGTTCATATCAGAGACATAATCATGTGTATGTACAGCATGGAATTCAGAAGCTAAATAATAACAATCACTACAAGAAGGATGGAAAGAACCATCACTACTGGATGCCTCAAATGAATATTGTATATTTTATATGAAAGAATGGAATTCAGGAAGGATGAGCAAGTCAGTTCTTGGAACTTATTCATTCAAATTTGTGTGGTCCCATGTCAAAGGCAAGCATAAGTACGAAACACTATATGATTATATCCATTGATGATTTTACTAGATATTTATGGGTTTATTTTTAAAGAGTAATACTTGCTTTTGAAGCCTTCAAAATGTTTAAGGCTTGGGTAGAAAAAGAAAGTGAAAGGCACAAAAAGTATTTAAGAACAAATAGAGAGGTGAATTTTGTTAGGAAGAATTTATTGACTTGTGTGCAAAGAATGGAATCAAGATGTGGCAGAAAGAAAGAAAAGAACACTTATAGAATTAGGAAGAAGCATGCTAGAAACAAAGAATATGGACAATTGAAAGATACAAACCTAGTTGGTTGCAAAAGAGGATATGCTCAAAAGTATAGTCTATATACTATGAAGAGACCTTTTCACACGCTGCAAAGCATGACACTATAAGATTGATATTATTGGTAGCACGAAAAGGATGGAAAATACACTACCTATTGTACAATTGCATTTTTGAATGAATACAATCAAGAGAAGTGTATGTGGATCAGCCACAAGAATTTGAAGAAGGCAAAGAAGATTATATTTAAAAGTTGAAAAAAGCAATCTATGGTTTTGAAACAAGCACCAAGTGCATGGTATTCAAGAATTGATACTAGCATTTTTGAATGAATACAATCAAGAGAAGTGTATGTGGATCAGCCACAAGAATTTGAAGAAGGCAAAGAAGATTATATTTAAAAGTTGAAAAAAGCAATCTATGGTTTTGAAACAAGCACCAAGTGCATGGCATTCAAGAATTGATACTAGCAAATGGATATGTAACAAGCAAGGATGAGTCCACACTATATTTCAAAAAGGAAGGTAATGATACAATTTATGTTTGTCTAATTGTCGATGATCTATTTTAGTTAGGAAGCCCAAACAAGATGAAAAAAGAATTCAAAGAGGCAGTGATGAAAGAATTTGTTTGGACTGATGCAATATTTTATTGGCATGAAAAGTATGTCAATCTCATGGTAAGGTCCTGTTGACGTGTATTTTGTACACTATCAAACACAGAATAAAATACCCAAGGGTACCTTATCCTCTCTTGAATAAAGTCTCTGATTGCTGAAGATGTCGCGAGAAAGGATCAATCAGGATGACTCCAAGGTTCTTTGATGTAGGGTCTCTACGTGTGGATAAGCACCAGTGGTCGTTGTGATTGTTGTTTCATCAAGGGGCCTTACGTTTCCGAATTGCAGAATTTTCCTAAAATTAACAAGTTCTCAAAAAGATCAAAAGGTAGGGTTTGCAAGAGATAGATTCTAATCTGATCCTAAGAATGGCTCAATGTAGGCTAGACTTGGTAGGATTCAACCAATTTCAGTATTGCCAAGGAATTACAACTCTACTGAGATTGATGCGATCTTCTAAGGTGATTATTGATTTTTCAAATCATCAAGAATTATAGATACTACCATGAGGATACATATCAATAATTCAATAATGATTGAAGGTTTAAGCAATCCAAATATTTCCAATTGACCACACAAGGCGTTCTTACAATCAGTAAGAAGCTAGTGGTTTGGAACGTGAATCTCACCAAAGATCAAGCCCAACACTTAGTCCTTCAAGCTTAAATACTACTTCGACTGAGAATGATTCAAGAAAGTAAACAACCATGAAGATAGCCACAAGAATTGCAATAAAACACCATAACTTCAATATTTTATTGATTCCAAAGCCAACATAGACAACAATTGTCTGAAATTCCTTCTTCAATGCTCAATCTTGCTACAAAATAACTTTCTTCTCTCAAAAAGCTCTAATCTTCTAACTTCTAATTGCAAATTCTCTAATCTCTAATTACAAAATGAAAATGAGTGAGGGTATATATAGCATCCTCAATTACAATGAACGTGTAATGTCCCCATTTTAGCAGACATGGTTTTTTTTGGTGATTAGCCTATCATTCTGACCCTCTTAGGCTAATGAGTATGGATAGAGGGTCTCCCGAGGCTTGTATCAGCTCCAGAGTTCAGTGTGTTTCGATCTGGCTTTCGTTTGGTATCATTTGGACTTCATTTGCTATACTTACTATTTATAGTAAGTTTGAGATGTTAGAGATGGACCCCTTCTATTTTTAGTAAAGGGGTATGGTCACATGCAGCTTCATCATGTCAGCACCCAGCTCAGACGACGTTTAAAAATGTTTAGTATTAATGGAGATATTAATGTTTATTTAGTTTAAATAAACATTAATGTTTTGAGCTTATATTATTAAGTTATGATATAATTTTATATTATAACTTAAGTAAGGGTCCAAGTATCATTAAAGGGGACCATTTAATTAATTGATTGTGGCTCTTTTACCAAGGTGAAATATTAAATGACAAAGTGAAAATATTATATCATTAAATGTCATTTAATATCATTAAATGTCATTTAATATCATTAATTGATTTAATGCCTTATTGGAGAAAATTGAACCTTCATGGGAAATATATATAAGGCTTTTGAAAAGAAGAGAAGGGGGATTGATTATGTGATTGGAGTTTTTGATTGAAGTTTCTCTGGAGCATTGAAGTGTAGAATACCAAGGGTTTCTGCAGTATTCAAGGCTTGTCGGCATTGGAGAGAGTGGCTTCTTCATTGTAACAGCATATAGAGGGTGTGCAATATCATCTGATTATGCTTGTGAGAGTTGGCTTCATTCAGAAGTCAATATTGAGCTGTTTGGAGGGTTTATTTCAGAGTTTGTTTGCAGATTGAAAGAGACTACAGTGCGCTACAATGTCGTGAACAGTGCGCATGAATAGTGCGCTACAGTGCCGTGAACAGTGTGCATGAACAGTGCGCTACAGTAGTTTGAGTTCTCTAGAAGGGGATTTAGAAAGGTGAACAGCTATATATATTTGACAAGGGCTTTGCGTATGAGGAGAACCAAACCAATATATCAAGGCAGCCATTGAAATTCCAGGTTTTCTATCTATGGTCATTGTATTAGAAAATCATTACTTCATTGCATCATTTTCTATTATGATTATATCATGAAATACTTGGAGGTTGCATATGTTTAATGGAGATATAATTTGCATATTCCACATTCATGGTAACATTCAACATTGATCAGCCACTTAGCTTTCATGCCAATTGTTTGCTTAAATGCCTAATGGCTGTAGGTATACATTGGGATGCATGACAAGTGTTTGTCTTAATGTCAACTAGCTGTACTAGTTAATTTCAGTCATTACATATGTGTGGAAAGGTCTAAAACAGCTAGTATATCATTTCTCTAACAACTTTGCATTGTTAGAAGCTTTCCATAACTTCATTTGCAGCCTACAAACCCAAAGAAAACAAATAAAGAATTCACTACAGCGGCTTCAAACATTGTATGCCAAGTGTTTGACAATATTCCTTGGGGTTCAAATAAGCGAAACAGGGTCAGATTAGCCAAGGATATTACAGAACGGCCCAGATCAAAAGAAGATCAATGGCTGAGATTATGACACCTAAACCCTAATTAGGGTTTATTACAAAAAGTCCCCTTTTTATTGAACAATATTAAATGCATAGCCAAATATTTAATTGGCACAAAAATCTAGGAAACATAGACCAATGATAATTAAAGTGCCACCTCATCTATAACAACCTTTCTTCTAGAATCTTATTCCCTTTCCAATGCTCTTTCTTAGCATATGCAACGAATCTAGACACAATTCCTTCAACCTCAGCAATAGGAATCTCAGGAAGATTCCTCATTCGTTCCTCCAAGTGGATGACCTGATCAAAAGCTTTGAGAAGAGCTGCATCCCATCTAGGTTCAAGCTCTTTGATTTTCTCAATCAGGAGCATGGTAGCAAACATTTGATCCCGTTGCTCATCTGTAATAACATTCTCATCTTTGCAAAAGATGACCTTGACCTTTTCTTCCAACTCTTGAAGATCCACATCTGTCTCAACTTCGATCCTTCTGCCAAGAATAGTACATAACACCTCAAACACCTTGTCCTGAATCGGATGGATGACTTCTTCAACTTGATTGCATTTGGTGCTGATGTCTTCAAAAAGAACTTCCTTCATCTGAAGTAGAGTTGACCACTGGAGTAAATTATGAGCTCCTCCATCCATTATCTTTTCTTGTGCTAGGATTTTCCTTGGTGTTTGCCTGATTACTTGTAGAACAGGAATGATAACATCTCTAGTGTGGGCAAAGGCGGCTACTGTTATCATTAGGTTGTGGATGATCTCAAGAACCCGGATAGCTCGGTGGATAGTCTGCATCATTCTTGTTGCAAACTCAACGGCAACTGTATGGGATTTGTCAATCCAAGAGCTCATAAGCTAGACAAAGCTCCTGACTCTCTCTGCTTCACCAATTGATTCAAGGGGAAGTGCTTGCACAGGAGATACTGCTGGATCCTGACGTCCCAGAGGCTGATTGAGATGGCTAAAGTAGCCTCTCCAAGCACCGACTTCTCTCTCAAGTTTTCTATTTTTTTCCATTTCTTCCTTAAGCTTGTCTTTAAGTGCCTCAAATGAATCGGTTGCCTCATCCAATGCCTGCTCAGCGGTGAGTGGACCAAGCTCAAAATGTTTCTACATCATATTCTTCTGCAAGGATTTCACCTTCATACTTATCCACTGCTGGTGTAGCTATTTGCAATTTCCTGGATCCTGTCTCATCTCTGATCATCTTGGACATCTTCGTGGCCTTCCTTTTCTCTGTTACTTCCTGAGAATTCCCTACAAGACTTTCTAAATCAATTATATTATCTTCGTCCTTGATCACAATCACCCTTGTTAGTCTCTCTTTCAGCCAATCTGGAATGGCTGATCTCGTCTCCCTAACTTGTATCTCTTTAGGCAATGATTCCTCTTCTCGGAGAGGAGATGTCACTTCATCATTATTCTTATCTTCATGTAGCTCATTGACTTGGAGAGATTGACTTGATGAACGTTGAGGTGCCTGTCCTTCTTCGTGTTTATCATTCTGTACCATTGATTCCATAGATTCCTCCACTTCAAGTGTCCTCTTCTCTTGTCTTACAACTTGACTTGTCCTTTTTTCATGTCGAGGAGATGTGCCGGATGAGCGATCTCGATTGGCTTCTTGCTTCTTCTTGGAGGATTCCCTTTTCTCAGGTCTTTCTTTCCTCTTCGCACCTCTAGGATGAGGATTGCCCTCACTTACGCTTCGAAGGTTACCTTCGCTTGTGCTTCTGGGATGAGGATTGCCTTCACTTACACTTGCTCCTCCTTCCCCTGGTCTTTCCTCCAAAGTAAAAGTCATGGGTATGTTCTGTTCTCTCAACTTTTTATGTTGCACATCAACCCATCTACGAGTACAAGACAAAACTGGAGCCATCAAAGCATCTAGATCCAAAACCTCAAGCTCGTTCCAATCTATCTTTACTGCTTTGTTTTCTCGGTCATAAGATGATTGGAGATGTCTGCCACTGTCTTGAGCTTGATCGGCCACCCTGTAGACTTTGCATCTCCTGATGAAATCTAAAGGCAATCTGGAATGCATCTTTCTTTTTAATTCGAAATCATCTGAGAGATTCATCCAAAAGTCCTCTACCTGAAATTCATGCTTGTACTTTCTACCAACTGTCTCTTCTATATACCCATAAGGATCAAAATTCTCTCTCAAGGCAAAGAATGAAAATGAATATAAGGCCAACTCCCTCTCTGCGTCATCCATGGCTAGAGCATTAGGACATACCTCAACTGAATTTCCTAGTATGATAGGTACAGGAATTCCATTTCCATGCCTGTGTCTGAATGCCTTTGCATAAGCCGCCAATTGCCTAGTCACCTCAAGTAACACTATCCTGTCTGTCGGATATCTCGGCAACATGTATGGAGGTGAAGGACACCCATGAACTCTAATATATGTAAACTTCTGGAATTGGATGAACCAAGCACCATACCTCTTTACCAGCTCTTGTGCATCTTGAGATAGCCGATTGTGAATCCCGCCTTGCAATGTCCTGGTGATGTTCATCGTGAAGGTATCATTGACTAATTTGTAGTCACTTCCAGGTGGATGATGCAAATGGACATAGGAGTCACAAACTTTGACTTCCCCGGCCCTCTTCCGATCACTCCTCTGTGAAGCAGTCCTGCATATTCAAAACTCCTGATCAAGGCATATATGATGTATGAGCTCATGTGGAATGACCTGGTAGCCTTCAGTCTTCTTAACTGCATGTCCAAGCAATGGCTAATCATTCTAGCCCAATGAATTGTGTTTGCCCTCTCGGGTAAACGGTTAAATGCAGAAAGTAAATGCACAAAACATAATGGAAATATATTAAATAACCAGCCTCTGTATTAATTCCACAGTCCATGTACAATAAGTGCTTATAACATTACATCTGACAAGACTCACATGATCATACTTCGAAGAAAAGGTACACCATATATAATACCCGAAGGGGTGCGACACAACCGTCGCGACTCCAACTACCTACCCGTCGGCTAACTAACTGACCGCCGTAACTCATTATTACCGACGACAACATAAACATAATATAACAACATAACATAATGATTATTACCGTCAACATCATCCCCCCCAAGAAAAGAAGTCGACTCCAACGACTTAATACAAAATAGAGATGAACGGCAGAAACTACTGACACCAGTCGGGCCTGGATCTTATACACTTCCTGCGTCCTCGCCTGAAAACCCTTTTCTGCTACCATCCGATGCTCAAGTGCGGATTTCACCAATATTGCTTCCTTTGCCATCACAGTCCTCCTGTGCCTAACCCAAACTTGTCTACAAAACACGTTTTTCAGTCTCAGCTTCCACCAACTGCTACTCAAATGATACTGTCTCCCTAGCCAATTTGTCCTCGATAGCCACCCATGCTGCTCTCCCGGCATCCAACTCTTGGGTACGCTGAACTAAGTCTCACGCGACTATTGCCCCCAACCTGGTGGTCAGCTCCTCCCGAGCCCTCTGTGCATCCACCAAGGCAACCTCACGTCCAGCCGAGACATACTCCGAGTTCCTCAAAGCGTACCAGTCATGCCTGGAGGTGGCCACAATCCGCTGGCACAAATGCTAGGAGACACCTCAAATCCTCCATCACACTCCCCAAAGGCTAAAAACTGAACTAAATAACTCCCTGGTGTCATACAACTGCGCGGACTTGCAATGCCTTCCCTCAAACTCTGTTTGTTCCCAACCTCCAAATCCGTCTCCCTCCACGGCTTATGGCTTTCCGCCAATAGTTAGCTGCAGGTTTCTTTCTCACAGTACGGACAACCACAACACTTCCCATGGTCTTCTGTAGCTCAACATAAACTGGGGGTCTGGGGGCAATGCCCCCAGCGGGGTCGAGGGGCAGCGCCCCTCGCAGGGTCTGGGGCAGCGCCCCAGGTGCGCTCCCTGTCGCAGTACAGGGCGGGGTCGAGGGGCAGCGCCCCCACCGCCAACACCAATTTACAACCTTCAGAACCATACGAAAGTCCATGGCGCACAGCATTTCTGTGGTATTTTAAGATGCCAAAAACCCTTCTTTTCCACTCTGAATTTCCAGTGTCCTGCCTTCAAACTCCAGCGAATCATTTTAAATCTGGTCGTCGTCGTTTTTTTTTGTTTTTTTTGGCACTTTAATGTCCCCGATGGCACCCCGGCCAACAACCTCCCTGTACGGTCAACAACAGCATTGGCACCTCCGATCGTGCGGCCAACACCCTCCACCGTACGACTGTGTTTGTTTGTGCGGGGGCTGCGTTTATGTCTTTGTGCTCTGCGATAGCGATAGTTTCCACAGCACGGTGGTGGATGTGCTACCATACGATGCTTCCACTGCCGGTGGTCCCACTGTACGATGGTTCCATCGCACGGTGGTCCCACCGTGCGGTGGTGCCACCGCACGGTGGTTCCACCGTCGGTGTTGCCACCGCACGATGCTCCCACCACACGATGGTTCCACCGTCGGTGTTGCCACCGCACGATGGTGCTACCGTACGGTGGGTCCACCACCGTCGGTGTTGGCAACACCGACGGTGTTGCCACCGCACGGTGGTTCCACCGTGGCTTTCTTCCTTTTTCTTTCTTTTTTTCTTTTTTTTTTTTTTTTTCCTTTTTTTTCTTTAATTTTATATAACTTTTTCAGCCGTACGGTCAACTGTCGTACGGATTCGTACAGCCATACGGTACTGTCTTTTTTTCTCTTTTTTTTTTCGATTTCCTAATTTAGTTGTCTAGAGAGTCTTTGGCTCGGGTCCCCTGTCTCTAGGATCGCCCTTCATCCTTCTCGGTTTGCCTCGCCCGAGAGTCTCCCGTTTTGGTCCTGTGCCTGGCGAGTCGCCTACCCGGCCTCTCGGGTCCCCTTCCATCCTCTCGGGTCCCCCTTCGGGCTCTCGGGTGTCCGCCTGGCCTCTCGGGTCCCCTGCGCGCTTCGCATGGTAGGGTTTCAATTTGGGCCCGTTGGTGGCCAATCTATTTTCAATGGCCATCAGAAGACCTGGAACCACAAATTCTAAAAGGACCACGACCTCCTTCCCGTACATAAGAAGAAGAAGGATAATAAAGATTTTGAAGACTACGGTCTTCCATACAGGGTTCCAATCGTGGCCGACACTCTTCGGATTATCTACGTCGCCAGGGTTTGGGGCGTCTCCCTTCCAATATTCTTTGTATTCCGGCAGGTAAACCTCTGTTGGTTGCTCTGGTTCCTCTACTTCGAGCCTATAGCTTTGGAACATTTCGTAATCCTCCATTTGCCAGTGGAAGAGCCCGTTAAGTGAGCATACCTCATCTTCAGAACATCCCTCCAATTCGAGCACCCCTTCACTGTTCGGCTCCATCGCGTTCTTGCCCTTGCTTTCATCGAGACCCCCTTCCCCTTATTAGAGTCCTCTGAGTCCAAGTCGGAAGAGGCGAGCTCTTCGCCGACATCTTGGGTGTGTAGGTCAATGGTATATTTCCGCCCTCCCTTCTCCATGGAAAGTGTATTTTTCTTCCAGTTGTGGTTTACCCTTGCGTTGATCAACCACGCTCTCCCCAGGATGGCGTCATAGCCTTTCTTCTTCGAGGGAATAACCACGAAATCTAACAAGAATGGTTGCGTACCAATCGTCACCTGCTGGGCCATCAACAGGCCGAGTGGCTTAATGCCGTGTTGGTCCGCTCCCACCAGGTTGAATGTGGGTGGCCACAGGGTGGGCTTCCCCAGCCGCTTCCATGTTTCTTCTGGTAGTACATTCACCCTAGATCCACCGTCCACAATGGTGTCCTTCAGAATGGTCCCACGGATACCCATTTCTACCATAGCTGGGTGTCTACCACTGCTCAAGGCTAGTAACATCGGGTCAGTCGAAGGGCTGACGGAAACCTCCACCTGTGGTGTACTCTTCGAAGCAGTGGCGGGAACCCCTACCTGTGGTGCACTCGACAATGCGGTGGCGGGAACCCCTACCTGTGGTGCACTCGACGATGCGGTGGCGGGAACCCCTACCTGTGGTGTACTCGATAATGCGGTGCTTTGCACATTGGTGAGGATGGCAGTCCTCAATTGTGGCATAGAGTCTAGAAGGTCTTTTACCTTTATCGGCACCTCCATCTGCAATATTTGCCCAATGATGTTATTTTCCGCTTCCGTACAGAATGATGTACTCGCCACCTCGTTGTCTCGTCGTTCGGTCGTCATCTCACGTTCAATATTGGCCTTTGCCTCCCGTAATCTCTCCTTCTCTGTACGGGGGTCGGGATAAGTGGCTTTTTTCGTCTGGGCGCGAGTGATCGCTAGTACTTCTTTCTCACGAGTCTTCTCAGCCTTCTCAATGTTGAGGAGATTAACCCCTGCCTGCGGGCAATTTGCGTCCTCATGGTCGCCTAGCCCACACCAACGGCAGAGGTGCTGAGGGGTGGCTTCCTTCGTGCAATCACGGGCGAAGTGCCCCCACTGATTACAGGCCCTACATTGGATAATTGGCCAGCCCTTAGCGTCATACTGGATATGGCTTCCGTTATTGGTATTGTTGCTATTCCTTCCGCCGCCGCGTCTGTTGTCCCGATATCCTCCAGATGATGCCATTGTGTTAGTATGTTGGCTGGTACCCGCTGGTGCGGATGTTGTGGCCTGCTCCATGAACAGCACCTGGTTCATTTGCGTACCTCGGGTTTTCATGTTGTATGGGCACTCCTTGGTGGAGTGTCCCATCACTTGGCAAATCTCACAGAATGCCTTCTTTTGGCAAGTACCCTTTGTGTGCCCTTCCTCTTTGCACTCAGTGCACCATATGTCCCCTTCATTCCGACCAGTGCTTCTCATTATTTTGAATTCCTTTCTCATTCGCTCCATGTCTTTCTGGAGCGCTTGCACCCGTTTGCCAGCCTCGTCGTCGCTGCTGCTTTCCTGTGAAGAGTCATTGTCCTCGGATGAGGATTTATTACTTTTCTTCTTCTTTGATGTTTTGTGTTCGCTCTCCAGGTCCATCGCCCTATTATAAGCGTCGTCATATGACGTCGGGGGTACAATTTTCATCTTCCTCCATAGGGAGGATTTCAACCCTTCAACGAACCATCGTTTCTTCAATCCATCTGCGGGTTGGCTTTCCATTTTACCCAAGAGTTCTTTCAGCCTCCGACTGTATGCCCGTACTGTCTCCCTGGTACCTTGTTTGGTACTGTATATCTCCGTTACAATTTCATTATCATCACGGAGCAACCGAAACTCCCCTGTGAATTCCTTCTGTAGATTGGCCCACGTGGCCACTTTTTGCTTGTCCACATCGAAGTGCCAATCTATGGCAACTCCTCGTAACGTGGCTGGGAACTTCTGTACCCAGTCATCCTGGTTTGTTACTCCGTTGGCGGACCAAATGGTTTCACATGTACGGTAGTGCCGTAAGGGGTCTTCCTTGCCCTCCCCTGTGAACTTTGGC
Source organism: Cryptomeria japonica (assembly GCF_030272615.1). Taxonomy (NCBI): domain Eukaryota; kingdom Viridiplantae; phylum Streptophyta; class Pinopsida; order Cupressales; family Cupressaceae; genus Cryptomeria; species Cryptomeria japonica. The sequence goes on along the minus strand of NC_081407.1, from coordinate 757,911,219 downwards.
AATTTTTGTTTACTCGCCATCCCTCCGCTGGGTCTCGCTCCTCTAATTCCTTGTGTGCTTGTACCTGGCGATCCTCCGCCTCCTGCAACTGAACCTCCACTCGTGGGTCCTCCGGAAAAAGTTGCTGACACCGAACCAAACAAATTGCCTCCCGTACGGTACCCTTGTGCTCCATCGGCACCTTCGGTCGTACCGTCACCTTCCGGTGTCTCCCTCCGGTTGGTTGTCTCCCTCCGGTTGTCCTCTAAAATGGACAAATTCTTTAGCAAGTCTCTGGTAGCGTCGATCAGGTTTAGACTTTGCCTTGTTTGTTCCACCAACTCTTCGCGGCTTCTTACCCTATGGTGGTATTCTGGCGAACTGTAGAGTTCTCCTTCGGCACCCTCCGTGACTCCTTCTGGCAACCCTACAACAGTGTAGACAGTGTAGTTCTCTCCATCTATCTCTGCCTCCGCAACCTCCGTGACAGCTCCTAGGTTCCCTTCGGGCAACCCCTCGGCCGGTCGTCCCTCGGCAAGCTGCCTTAGCCTACACCTTCGTTCTATCTGTTGTCTGAGATTCAACGCGGTTTGTGCCACTTCCCATTCGTCACTCTGTATCTTTTTATTTTTGTCCTTATTTAGTCTATTGGGCATAAGTCACTTCCATACACAGCAAACACACGCCATGTACACAAAAAAACTTTTATTTTTTTTATTTTTTTTATTTTGCCTTTCGGCCACAATTTATATCAGCAGTGTGTCGGGATTATTACAAGGTTCAATTTCCTCCTGGCCTGGCGCCATCTCGTTCCGTTACCTGTCGGCTATTCTCTTCGTAGCGTTGCAGGATTTGTTGTCGTCACTCTTCCTGGGCAATCTCCTCCAGGCGGGCCTGTTGTGCCAGCGATGCCTGTGCAAGCAACCGGGCTAACCTCCAGTGCTGTCCACACGGCACTTGGTGGGATTTCTGCCTCTGCCGCTTCTCATCGAACGTATGTTTGAATGGCCCAACTCTTCTCCTGTGTAAAGTTCTGTCCGCGCGTCGTCGGCCTCCGGGTTTACTTCACCAACGGGTAGGCCCATTGTGTCTGTGCGCCATCCGTGTCTTCCGTTCCCGAGTTCGTCTAGGCAGCGGCGCCAAATGTTTGCCCTCTCGGGTAAACGGTTAAATGCAGAAAGTAAATGCACAAAACATAATGGAAATATATTAAATAACCAGCCTCTGTATTAATTCCATAGTCCATGTACAATAAGTGCTTATAACATTACATCTGACACGACTCACATGATCATACTTCGAAGAAAAGGTACACCATATATAATACCCGAAGGGGTGCGACACAACCGTCGCGACTCCAACTACCTACCCGTCGGCTAACTAATTGACCGCCATAACTCATTATTACCGACGACAACATAAACATAATATAACAACATAACATAATGATTATTCCCGTCAACAAATTGTTCCTTTTCCTTGAACTATCACTTGGATGAAGTAGAACATCCACTTCTCGAAATAGAAGGCTTGAGGAGCCCCTGTAACTCGGTTGAGCAAAGTTATCAAATCTCTGTACTCCTCCTGGAAGTCGATCCTATGTGGTGTGTTTGGAATCTTGCTCAAGCGAGGACGACTTTTGAGTAACCAATTCTTATTGATGATGCTCAAGCAAGTGTCTGGATCATCTTCATACATAGACCTGGCTCCTTCTAAGCTTTTGTAAATCATATCTCTATGCTCTGGAAGATGGAGAGCCTCGCTTATAGCCTCCTCTGAAAGGTAAGCCAAAGTGTTCCCTTCCTTAGACACGATCGATCTTGATTGTGGGTTATAATGGCGAGCACATTCGATCATCAGCTCATGGCACTGGACTGCTGGAGGGAAACCGGCCGCCTTGATGATACCACTTTCAATTATTCTCTTTGCGATAGGTGATGGCTTTCCAATGTAAGGGACTTCTCGAAACTTCTTCACACTGAAGTTTCCCAAGTTGGTATCTCCAATGTTGCTCCACTTTGACACGATCTTGGTCTCCAATTCTTCATTCTTTTGATCTTCCTTCATGAGAGCTGGGCGACTAGTGGATGCTCCTGCCTTTGGGGTCGCCATCTTGATACCTACATAGCATTTCATAATGAGCAATATACTTTGCAACGTAGAAATATAGACTAGATTTAAGTTTTAAATTTAGGAAACTTCATGATAAATCTTTGAATTATCATTTCCTAAATATAACTATGCAATTTGAAATTCAAAATTCAAATTTCAACATTAAACTAGGAAGATCTCGCCATACCTCCACTTGAGAACTAATTCTAAAAAAAAAAATGATGCAAAATTAGGCAAGTTCGCTAGGCAAAATGTGGGTCGAAGTCTTCGAAATGCGCTTCCTTTATCAACTTCACCACCTCTAGCCTTCAACAAAATTCGCTCCAACTTAGACCAGATTTCGCACCTTTTATTGCTTCTCCAAATCGCACTTGAGTGAATGATTGAATGATGGATAAAAATGCTTCAAAACACCAATATTATATAGGCGCTCACCATCCTTTTTTTTCCATAGGCCGACTTGGTGAAAATAGGCCAAAAATAAACAAAATTTAATAAAAGAAGAGGCCGACTTTTATAGAAATATTAAAATGATACCCCAAGCGCTCTATCTTTTTATTTCAAATTAATAATAATTAATTTCAAAAGGCCTTAATAATAATTAAAAAAACGATTTTCTAAGGCTTAAATTAATTATTAAATATCAACGCACCCTTATTAAATGCCAATTTAATAAGGAAATTTCCAAAATATTTCGAAGTTTAGCGAACTTGGCATCTAAGGCGATTTGCTTGAAGTAAGCACTCAAGCATGGGAAAATAATGGACATCAATAACATCGCTCTGGTCCCTTGAAGAGGGACAGGAGCGCCCATGCATTTTAGACCTTGCATTTCTCGTTCAAAACCTCATCCTTGACGTCCAAGATGTCATTTTTATCTGGAACTTTAAGTTCAATTCATGTGATCTTTGGAAGGAGCTTGTCTTAAAGCATTTTCGCCCTGGTCCCTTAGTGAGGGACAGGAGCGATTTTTGTCTTTTGTCCTTGATCTTTATCTTCCAAATTGCCAATTCATGTTGTGGGGTAAGCAATGATCTTCATTGTTCGTTCTATGCATGTTCAACTTGCTTTCTCAAGACAAAATGAGCTCTTCCAAGGATTTTCGCCCTGGTCCTCCAGTGAAGGACAGGAGCGATTTTTACATTTGAGCCTAGGATCGTTGATTCTTGGGGTCAATTCTTTATTCATCATTTTAGAAAGACATTTCCCATCTTGTATCACCTTGTCTTGGCGTGGCTTTGGAGGAAAATTGTTGATTTTATAGGAATCGCCTTGGTCCTCCAGTGAAGGACAGGAGCGCTCTTTAGTTTATTGCACAATCTCTTAACCACATCAATATCCAATTATCTTCAAGGCATAAAACATCATTCCTTATTCCATCTTGAGTCTTGAAAACGAAAGTAGCATTCCAAAATGTTAGGCTATTAGGCATATTTGAAGATTTCGCTCTGGTCCCTTGGTGAGGGACAGGAGCGCCCTAGCCATTTTTATCGAATTTTGTGGTCTTTGCAACTTCATTCTCCCTTGAAGCACTTTAAATATCACTCCCATCTCGTGCCTTGGCCTGGATTCGTCCAAATTTGGAGGAGGAAGCTAGATAATGTGTTTTTCGCCCTAGTCCTCCAGTGAAGGACAGGAGCGCCTTGGCAATTATGAGCACACTTATGCTTTGCTAACCTTCAAAATTATCTCCAATGGGTCGATTACGTCCTCCTTCATTCATCTCAAACATGAAACTTGCTTTTTCTTTGCCAGAAATTTGTCTTGTGAGAAAATCGCTCTGGTCCCTTGGAGAGGGACAGGAGCACCCTTTGAAAATCGCCCTGGTCCCTTGGAGAGGGACAGGAGCGCCTATGGCAAGTTGGGTTGATTCTCTCCTTTGTAGCCCACTCAAGTTATATTCAACGAACAGAACACACTTTCCTTGACCTCCTCAAATCGTAAAACCACTTAAATCTTTCAAGGATAATGCAAAATTGGAATTCAAGCTCCGATCCTTCAGTGAGGGACAGGAGCGCCTTTTGTCCTCAAGGCCAAATCTTTTCACTTTTCATTTCAAATTTCCTTTGCTGGGGAAGATATCATCTTTTACAAGCCATGAACAAGAGCTCAAATCCTGAAAAAGGTCCAAAAAGGTGTGTACAAAGAAAATCGCTCTGGTCCCTTGGTGAGGGACAGGACCGAATTCATCTTGCTAGACAAAAGTTTAACCTTTCATTGCTTTTGACTAAGTCTGGATGTTCTATTATGTTCATCTCATCCTTCATTGTACCCTTGGTGCTCCAATTTGACCAATTGAGGCCAAGAATGACCTAAGTAAACCATTTCGCCTTGGTCCTTCAGTGAGGGACAGGAGCGATTTTACCTTAAACCTTCAAAATTCATCATTTTCAAATCTTCAAAATCTTCAAAATCTTCAATTTACATCCAATTATCTCCCCTGGCGACCCTGCACAAAACAATTAAAGGAAATTAGAGACAAATAGGCACTAAATAACATTTTCGCCTTGGTCCCTGGGAGAGGGACAGGGGCGATTTCATCTTTCCAAGCTAAAATATCCACAATTCAACCTTCAATCACTTCACCAGGCAGGGTTAAGTCATCCGGAATCAGTTATCAAGCCTTCAAAATTTTGGTCAAAACTTACCTAGACAAAAATGCACAATTCCATCCCCAGAATGCTAGCACTTAGACAAAATTTTGAACTTACCTCAAAAGATCCCTGACTTAACCTAACCTGAGACATATCTGAGGACACCATCTCAATCCCAATCCTCGGGAGGATACATAATAACCTTCAAAATTCGGCTGGACTTGCCTTAGAAAACATATTCGAAAGAAACCCCCAGGGTTTAGCCCTAGTCCAGACAACTCATTCACTCAAAACCCTAAAAAGCAGAGAGAAGAACAGGCAAAACCAAGCAAAAAAGAGGGGGTCCTTATTTGGAAAGCTAAGTTTGTGCAAGATATGTTGAAGACATTTAATATATTAGATTGTAATGGAGTTGATGCACCAATTGCACGCGGAGAAAAATTGATGAAAGAAGATGGGTCACCGAAGGTAGATGAAAGGAATTAAAGTATTGTTGGAAGATTAATGTATTTAATAGTTACAAGGCCAGATATTGTGTTTGCAATCTCATTGGTTTTAAAGTATATGAGAGAACAAACAAAAAGGCATTACAAGCAGCAAAGAGAATACTAAGGTATGTGAAAGGAATAAAGGATCATGGACTACATTATCATTCAGTTGACAATTCAAACTCGTTTAGCTGTTTAGATGCATGATGGGAATATCATCAAATGATAGAAAGTGCACATCTAGATATTGTTTTACACTAGAAAGTGGATTGGCTACATGGAGTTCAAATAAGCCGAATAAGGTGGCATTATTAGATAGAGAGGCAAAATGTGTTGCATTAACAGCAACATGTACACAAGCAAATTAGTTGAGGAGATTTTTGGAGGATCTAGGAGAAGGAAAAAAAAATCATATGGTGATGTTTTGTGGCAATGGTGGAGAAATATAGTTAAACAAAATTTCAATTTTTCATGCAAGGACAAAACATATTGAACTAAAGCACCATTATGTAAGAGAGTTGGTGCAAGAGAAGAAGTCGAAATTCAGAGTCAAAAGAGTAATAGGCAAATTTCAGGACTAAAGGCTGGGAAAGATAACACGTTTAGGTTTGAAGACAAGTTGCAAATACAGAAAATTGAAGTCAAGAGGCATTTGAAGTCAAGAGGGAGAATGTAGGAAAATTTGATGTCAAACAACAAAATACTGATGTAGTTAAAAGAAGTTAATGAAGATGAACTATTGATGTTGACGATGTCAAACTATTGCTAATGAGGATTGTTGACCTATTTTGATTAAAATAGCCACATATAAAGTCTTTTGGGAATATTTTATCATCTTCAGTCCAAATGTTGTTAAGATTCTAAGTCAAATGGAACTAATTTTGGGCACCCAAAAAGTGAAAATAGATTTTATGTGTTTGCTAAGTCTACACCAGTTTGAGAGGGAAAAGATAAGTGTTTTTGGCTTAAGTGTTTCTAGGGTTTTCTGTTGTTGTTTTTGAGTTACATGAGTCTTGGCAAGGCTGCATCCATGTTGAGGAAAGAAGAATATGAAGGTAACCACATAGAAAAAGTTTTCAAACAGCTATTTTTTACTTTGGCATTGAGGATAATGCCTTACATCTCACCCACGTTGAAGAATATCAAGAAAACCTGGCATGATATATGGGGAGTGGGAGTTTTCAGGTGTTTCATTTATATCTAGCCCACATAGCAGGTTTTACTTGCTGGCATTCATCTCATGACAGGTATGTCTGATTTCTAAAGTTAAAATATTTGATGCAGTCTTCTCAGATTATACAAGTGTTTGAGAAATGTAAAGTCTTTGATTGAAGTATAAATCCCAAATCTATCAATTTCTCACCATCTTTAAAGACATTTATCTATATCATGAAGAGCATAATGTCAAATTAGTAATCAGGATCATGAAGAGAAGCCAAGACACATAATGGACAGTGAGATTGTGCAAAACAAGTATAGGTAAATTCTTCAAAATGCATACACAAGTGTTAGGGGTTTCAAGGGTTTTGAATCTATATCTATTCCTCCAAGTTTCCTGTTATAGAGATGTTTGGCAGATCTATAAGAAGTTACAGAAGGCATTGGGAAACGCTACAACAATCATGCACTGATTTGAGACTCTCTGTCCCTTTGGCCTTGTCACAGTTTTGGTAAGAAAAGAGCAGAAGACTGCCAAAATATGGGTAAAACAGAGGTCATCGTCATTGTTGTTAAGCCCTTTCTGATTCCACTGAAATTATCCTTATGCTGTAAGCGTACTTGAGGTAAGTTAGTGCTGTTGAAAGTCTGTCAGTAAATACAAAGGTCATCAAATATTATGCTACACTCTCGTGACAGTTTCAATGACTTTCCTTATGTGATAGAATCTATGTTAGTGTCATGTGTTGGCATTATATGCCCATACCATGGCAGTTGTCTTTATTAAGGATGATTTTCTTAGCTTTCCAGTTCCTCAACCTGTAGTTATTCAAGGATAAATTAGTCATGGGTACATTGTGAATGAGTTCTATTTTCTTATTAATTTTGGAAGACATTGATGCATCATTTGAAGAATGATACTCATTATTATCTAAGAGGTTTCCCAAATAAGTCAAGGGAAAGGATCCGAGCATAACCATGAGATGAAAGAGTTTGAAAAGCATAGACCTATGTGACAGTCACAAAAAAAAAAGAACCAAGAGCAGTTTGTAACATTCATAATGCATAAAAGACGGCTTTTAGAAGATCTACTAAGCCCTATGCAAAGATAAAAGACAAGTGATAGTGTTGACAGTTATGTTACCCCAAGTTTCCGAGACGGGGGGACGGGGATGGGGAAACGGGTTTCCAGGACGTTTTTTTTTCCCTAGAATAGGGGACGGCTATATATATATATATATATATATATATATCTGAATTTTAATATGAAATGGTATATTTTCTTCTCCTTGCCTGCCTGTGTGAATTCCTCCTTGCTGCCGTGAACTCCTCCCTGCCTGTCGTCGCACGCCCAGCACTGTTTTCAATTTTTTGTTCAATGTATTTTTGGCCTTTAGTTTTGCTGTATGCGTTTTAACTTTGGGACAATTATGATATCGATATTATATATTATTAAAGTAACTTTTAGATATCGGCAGGAGGCAGAAACTTATTAACTATATCGATATCAATCATCAGACTATATCGATATTAAATTATTAACATTATGATTATCGTTTGTAATTTGTAAATAATATTTATTATCTATTAATAATTATTAATAAATAATAAATATTATAATGATTTACCAGTGACTTTTTTTATTTTATTTTTTAAAATTACTTTCTTTTATAAAAAAATTATTATAATAATTAGGGATCCAAATTTTTTTTTTAAATTAATTGCTCTCAAAACTGAATAATAATATTTTTTTGAATTTTTATAAAAAAAATATTTTTTAATTGCCTTATAGCCGGAAACAGCTACCCATCCCCGGGACGGCTAGGGGACGGATTGGGCGTCCCCTGCTGTCCCAGGGATGGTCAACGGTCTCCGGGAAAAAAGTTGACCGTCCCCGAGTTTACGGGATGGTTTCCGAAAATTTTTGAGGATCAGGGACGGTTTGGAAACATTTCCAACTGTCCCCAAGTCCCCGAAACGGTTTCCGTTTCTGAGACAGGTGCCTTGAGGCCAGAAACGCGTTTCCAGGTAACACTAGTTGACAGTGATTGTCCTAGCAAAGTCAAAAGAGCAACAGTACTACAGATAGCACTCAACACATCACAGTGGCAGGTCTGTAAAGGGCATATGAAAGATTTACAAGTGACAGGTACCATTCGGAATGGATAGCAATCAAAAGGAAAGTATAAAGGTTACAGTCCACATTATTGAAGACATGGATCAGCTAGGAAAGCAGAAGTTTTCATATAAAATGCATGATGATAGTGACAGTCCACTCTTATATTACATTGGTAAAGGAACAATGAGAAGACAAGAGGCACATGACAACGCATGATTTTTTATAGGGAAGCTATACCAAGACAAAGTGAAGATGACATCATTGCTTTGGTGATTTAAGTCTCTTCTCTTTGCATAATAATAGATAGAGTGAGTTATAAAGATAGCAGACCTGAGGAAATAATAGTCCTAAACCATTAGAGGACAGTCGTATAAAAAAAGAACAGCAGCAATATGAACAAGAAGAAAGGACAGCAGCACTAAGCCAGAAAGGGATAGAGATGTTAGAGTCACAGACTTCCAGTAATAGTGTTGAGAAGTAAAATAAGGACCCTGTGACAATCATAGAGCCAAATAGTTATTACAGCAAGAAGACAAGAAGACAGTATGGTGGAGGCAAGAATGGGCATCTTACCTTGAACAAGATCACAATCACAAGCTGGAGGACAGAGACACTGTAGTTACAAAGATGGAGTAGTCAATACTATGACAGCATTGAGACAAGGGTGAAGAGAATTTCATTTGGTCACATTGCAAAGGCATAATACAATGATGAGGTTTCTCAACTACACCATTCCAATGGTAATGAGATTAAAGGCAGCAGTCACCCTCTACTTCATGATATGATGGTGCTTGACAAGTTGAAAGACAAGAGAAAGAAGTCAATCCAAAGCTTTCATAACAAAAGATAAAGCTTCAAAATGACACAAGGAAAGTCCTTAAGCAAACAGAGCATGCATATTGTTTTGTGAAGAGAAAGCCTTCAGCCATGGATATTGAAAACAATGTGGAGAATAGCTACAAAACCAAAGTGTGATCAGTGAGGGCAATAAGGAGCAGCGTGACATTCTAAAGCCATCAAAAGCAAGCTTCTTGGCATAAAGACCTTATGCCAGTTATAGAAAAGAAACATCAAAGTCAAAGGATAATCTGTCACTTTTGAGATTATGAAATGCATGAAGAATATTAACAGTACAGTCATTACAAAGAATGAGATGGTAGTCCACTAAGGGACACTCATACCATACATTGTCTACGGACCTTAACATCAATACACGGTCATGAGAACACAAAAGGCAATGAGCAGTCTTATGGAGAGTATGGAGAAAACTAAGGGCAGGGGTATGTAACCAGATAGTGTCTTGAAAAGGAACTCAAGCATAAACTATAAAAGGATGATATCATGCAAGAAGCATAAACTAGTCATGTCAAGGACTAGATAGACAATCATGTGAGCAAAAGTAGAAAGCATAATGATAGAAGCATCACAGTCAAGGGTTGTATGCATAATAGGACTGTCATTATACAGTCATCGTAGAATATCAAGGACCTTAATGACAATGTAATGTCCCCTTTTCCACTCTAGTTTGTTTTGGGGACTGTTGGCCAATCCCGAGACCCGTTGGTCAGTCAGAGGCAGAATTAAGGTTTCCTATTTTCTAGGAGGATGCTTTGGCAGTTTTGGTGGCTTGCATGTTGGAGTTTTACAGTTTTGATTTTGGATTCCTTCTGGGTTTTCAAAAAGCTTCGCAATGATGGTACATGCGTAGCAAGCAGTGGAGTTTGGTATACTTACTATTTTTAGTAAGTGGGGGCGAGGACAGCTCATTTTTTGGGGTTTTTCTATTTTTTCAAAGAGCTTCGCAATGGTGTGACATGCAAATGAATCTGAAGACTTTTCTGAACTTACTATTTTTAGTAAGTTGTGACAGTTGCTCAGAATGTGGTTAAAATGCATTTGGACACACTTACTATTTTTAGCAGTATGCTACTTTTAGTAAGTACTATTTTTAGCAGGGTTTCAGCAAGTTTGTTTAGATGGCTATTTCCAGCAGGTCAGTTTGAGCAATTGGTCTTCCAGCGTTTTTGGAGCTATTTTGGCAAGTCTGAGCTTATGTTGGGCAAATTCATGGTTGAGGAAAAATATTTTATAAGTGAATTATTAATAAGGCAAGATGGACGCCTTAGGAAGAAAAAGTTAATTTTATGAAATAATTCACTTATTTACTTTGGATGCCATAATGCACTTTATTGGTACTTTTTATAAAGTACCATTTTCAAGACATAAGGCGGGTGCCCATTTTGGAGATATTTCATTTAAAGATTATAACCTTTAAAGTGTCCAAGCAATAGTTGATTTTGGCGTCCCTTTTGGAGGAATATATGATTTAAAAAAAAGGCAAATATTATATTGCTTTGGGCATCCAAGTTGGCATTTTGAATTCATTTCATTTCATGGCAATTTGGAGGGAGTTGAATTTGAATTTGAATTTGAATTTGGAGCTTCAAAGGCTATAAATAAGAGTCGTGGGCTCTTGTTTTTGGTATCCACTGCTAATATAACGAAGTGTTGTCGAAATTATTCCAGACTCTTGCTTCTAGGGATGCATACCTCCTAGTGCCTTCAGTTTCGAGCTTGAAAGATAGCCCCTAGCTAAATATTGTGACTGTTTCTCACTCAAAGGAGTAGATTGAGATTAATGAAGATGAAGTTATTTGATGCCTTTTGATTTTTTGGAGTTTTGTTTTCAGTGTTGGAGTTTGTTGTTTGGTGCGGAACTGATCGTGAAATTCATTCATAAGTCTTTGAGAGTTTAGATGTTGCTTCCAGGTATTTTTCCTATGTTTTCTTCTTGGTTTGGCTATTCATTTTGCTAAGTTTCATGGTGTTTGGTGTTGATTTGGATTTTATAAGCAAAATCACCCTCCTTACCTCGTCATACCATGCTGGAGACTGCATTGGAAAGCGTGCATTGATGTTTTGACCTGAGTTGCAGCGGTTAGTTGGTTTTGGCTTGGACGCCTTGGCTCTGGGGACTATTTGCACTTGGTTTCTAGTCTTTTGGACCTGCGTGGACGAAGTTATGAGCGTTTAGGTGACTTTAATTCTTGCTGGTCTGTTATTTCAGTTTGGTGTTCTTCATATCAGACTTGAGTTATGTTCCTATTTGGGGTCTTTTCATATGCTAGATAGTTTATTTTTGTTAGAGGATCAATTCCTAACATTTTGGTGTGTCTGGATATCCATTTGCTATTGTAATCTACAAGTTAATTGCTCTCATTGTAACGTTGAAATCAGTAGTACTGATCAGCCTTGTTTAATTGCATTTTACATTTTGTATTCCCACTGAAAAACGTGGAAGAGGATGGCCTAGCCGCCTATTTGTTACTCTCAGTTGGTTTTATAGTCCTCCCATTGAATAAGTGGTTGAGTGATCTTATTTTCAGAATTGTAATAACTATCCTCCCGCTGAAAAGTGGTTGAGTGATCTTACTTTCAGGATCGTAAAATTTGTCCTCCCGCTGAAAAGTGGTAGTGTGATTTTTACATTAAGTTGTTCTTTCCTGCTAGACAAGCGGAAGGGGCTGGCTTGCGCACCGGCATTGTACTCTCAGGTTGTTTGGAGCTAACGATCCCCTATTCACCATATGCTCTCACCTCCCCACATTGGGTTCTTGGTGATCAAAAAGTGTAAGGGTTACTCTTCAGCAGTATTGTATTCCTCTTCCTAACCTTAATGGGTGCTTTGTTGTGTTTAAAAATCTGAAAAAAAGTAAGGGGGTCATTACAAACAACATGAGCATGAGAAGTCTATGACAGTCCTGAGCAGAAGAAGAGTGCAAAGCCTAATAATGTTGCATCAATACCTTGTGACAAAACACCAAACTCATAGTCAATAATAGATGAGAACAACTATGAATTCACAAGGACAAATTTTAGACCACTTGATGTACAACATTATCTACTCATTGTGTCAATGATGAAGATGAAACATGGATAATAGGACAGTCACACTAAGAGACAAATGCCAAACCTACAGTGATGTCCATTAGGATGACTGTTTTACTGCATGAAAGAGATTGAAGGAGTGGTAGACATGTTATAGTTATGGCAGTTGGGGCTATAATGGAGCATTTTGACAAGGTGGGGCAAGCATATAGGGGCAGTTCCAGACATCTAGGAGTGGGTTCGAACAAGACTAAAAGCTGGTAAACATCTTGGAGCCTTCTTAGGAGCTGACATAAAGAAAAGGTGTTTGAAAAGGTCAAGACCATCTCCTTCTATGCCACTTTGAGGTTTTTGTGGAGTCAAAAGGGGGAGAGGTAGTTCTCAAATGCATAGGTGGAAATGAAACAGTCAACTCAAGTAACAATAGTCAATAATTGCCTTTAATGCATATCCTAATTCCTCTCCCACGTGAGAGAAAGTAATATAGGGACTTCTAGACTCAATTTGAAGAGGGTTCTTTACATTTTTTCTACGCATTGCAACTGAAAGTTAGTTCTTTCCAAGCAAAATTATGGTATTGTAATTCAGAAAATCGGTCTAAGGACTGAAAAAGAGCAATGTAATATCTTGTTTTTGAGTAAAATGGCAATGATTCCGGACTTTTACCACTGTAAGACATCTATTTATCAATAAAAATTTAGTTTGTTGCCTTCAAAACTTCTTTTCTCTGTGTGCAAAGTCACGTTGGATGTATGTCTTATGTGATTCTGTTAAATCCTTGAGTAAATGTCTTGCTTGCAGCACCTTACGATAGGAAAATAGATGAATTCATGCAGGTTGCTTGATGTGTAGAGGGTAAAATCAACTTCAGTTGTGAAAAAGTAGTGTCTTCCTTCTTTAGTTTGGGAAAACTCACAGCCTTCATGCAACATATTGATGTATGGACTCATGCAATACTATACTTGTGCAAGAAAACTCTGAATAGTTGAGAAATTGTATGTCAAAGCACTAGTGCAGGTTTGTAACATCAATTAGGTGCATCACCAGCATAGCTATAGGTTCATTTTGAAGCATTTATTTACCCCTTTCCTGAAGATGTCAGTTTAGAGAAGGTTTTAGGAGGTAAGCATAGAAATCAGCCTTCTATGGAGGTTCACCTTAGTCACAGGTAACCCACAACCTGAAAGTGTTCCAATGTGTCACAAGGTTGCTGAGTTAATAGCTCAATGAAGGGTGCAAACTTTTGTGATAACAGGGATATCTCAGCTGCTGCAGAAAATGACATGTAGCTAAAGATGACAACAATTGTTGTCAAAGACGTTTTACTCCATTCTACAATTCACTGAAACTTTTGGTGCATTCAATAATCTTCCTTTTGTGATAACAGGGATATCTCAGTTGCTGCAGAAAATGACATGTAGCTGAAGATGACAACAACTATTGTCAAAGACGTTTTACTCCATTCTACAATTCACTGAAACTTCTAGTGCATTCAATAAAAGAAGATTATGTTTTATGCATTACTTTTGCAGTAGTCTAAGCAAAGATCGGAAAATCACCTCGGACTCGCCAAACTCGGCGAGTCCGAGTACGAGACATGCCCCCCGAATCTGGCGAGCTCGGACTCGTCCGAGTCCAGAGGACGAACTCACCAAACTCGCCGAGTTTAAACTCGCCAAACTCGGCGAGTCCCATGCCTAGGACTCGATCGGCGGCAAGGCCCAAAAAGGCCAAAAAAAAAGCATTTTTAATACATTTTTTAACTTCTGTTTTTTTATGTTATTTATCCTCCAACCCTAAAAGTGAACTTCATTTCATTCATTTGGAAAAATAGGAGGAGAAAAGTGAGTTGTGAAGAAAAACAAGGGTGCATTGAAGAAAAACCAACAAGGAGGAAGTTCAAGATTTCTTCCATTTATCACATTGGGGGGGCTGCATTGTGTTTGGATTTGGTGCATCAAGAGTTGGATAGGAAGAGTTTGCAGCTCATTTCAAGCTTGTTGTAAAAGGTAAGATTGTTTTTTTGAAGATATTTTTGTTTCTTGTATGCCAAATTCCATTTTCTATTCATTTATTTTGAAAGTTTTACATTTTCTTCCAAAATCTTTTGTATGTTTGTAAATTTATTATGTTTTATTGCAGCAAACTTCACTTTATTATTTGCCTCAACTTCAAGTTTCACAAAACTATCCTACAATGTCTACTTCAGCTTCTACACCCCCCATTAGAAAGGACCCTTCTTGGAAATATCATGAGGATTTTCCAGGGCAAGGAAAGGGGCAAACAAAATGTACATTTTGCAAAACAATATTCCATGGACATGATGCCGAACCATGCCTAAAAGCACTCCCTGAGGCCGTACGTGATTGTTATGTAATGGTTGAGGAAATTGAAAGGAAAAAGAAACAAAAGGAGGATCGAGCGGCCATTGGAAGAGAGGCAACTTTAGGAAGAGGGACACAGTTAGGTTGTGTTGGAGGCCCTTCTTCCTTACCTCCATACCATCCCACTCAGTTTGCTACTGCTGGTGCTTCCGCTTCTACTTCTATAAGTGGCAGTGCCACCGCCACTTCTCATGCTCCTAGCACTAGTAGTTGTAGTGGGAGTGTTAGCATTGACCTAGGATTCGTAAATCTAGGTTGGATACCTTCTTTGTGCCTCGCACTACTCCTGGGTCCCAACAGTCGCTTGAGGGCATGGGTTGGAACAAAGAGGTCCATGATGCCGCTAAAATGGCAGTTGGCAGGTTTTGGGTCTACAGCAGTATTCCATTCTTTACAGCCAGGTGAATGTTTTATAGCTTTTATGTTTGATTGTTTTAATTTTTATGCTTTGATTCTCTTTGTTTTATTTTTTCTCGTACATACTACATAGTACATAGAACATACTTAACTTATCTCATCGAATTTATTTGTGACAGATCTCCTTATTGGCAAGAAATGGTTGATGCCCTTACCATATGCGGGGCAAGGTTCAAAGCCCCTACTGAGTGTGATTTGAGGGGACCCATTTTGTCTCAATTGGTGAATGATGTGAAGAAGGAATTAGATGAACAACGCCAAATATGGAGCACTAAAGGTTGCACGATCATGACTGATGGTTGGACGGATAGGAGAAATAGAAATCTCCTTAATTTTCTTGTTTCTTCCGCAGGTGATTGATTAATTTTAGTTTCATTTAGTCTTTAATTTTTTATTTTTTATTTAATGGTTTATTGAATGATCATTGATCTAGCTTTATTTTTTTATTTCAGGGGGCACCGTTTTCATCAAGTCCATTGATGCCTCCACCCATTGCAATAATGCCACCTACCTATGTGAGCAGATAGAGGAGGTGATTAATGAGGTGGGTGAGGAGAACGTGGTACAGGTGGTAACCGACAATGCAGCAAATTATGTTGATGCGGGTAAACTTTTGATTACAAACTAATTTTGTTTGCAAATTAATTACTATTTTGTACCTCCATTAATTACAATGCAACAAATTATGTTGTTGCAGGTAGACTATTGATGGAGAGGCACCCATCTATAGTTTGGACTCCATGTGCTGCCCATTGCATTGACCTCATGTTGAAGGATACTGGAAAACTCCCATGGGTCAAGAGTTGTGTAGAAAGGGCGAGAAATGTGTGCAAATTTGTATATAATCATTCATGGGCGTTGGCTCTTATGAGACAATACACAAAGCAGAAGGAGTTGCATCGTCCAGGAATCACAAGATTTGCCACAAACTTCATCACATTGCAGTCCATGCTTAGCTCTAAGTTGGCCTTGAGACGTATGATTGTTGGTGAGGAGTGGTCTTCTTCATCCTATACTGACACCCCAACAGGGAAAGATATGGCAGACTGCATTTTTGATGAGCGAAACTTTTGGGTCCCTTGTGATGAGATAGTGAAGATAAATTTTTTATAAATTCTACAATTTAACTTTTTGTTTTATAACTTATTATATATATTCTCTTATTTGCTCATTTTTCTAAATTACACAATATTTTCAATTTTGCAATTTGTTAAGCCCTTGGTGGTTTTGTTGCAAGTTGCGGATGGAGAAAAGCCCGCAATGGGCTACATATATGAGGGCATGGATAGGGCGAAGGAGGGCATCAAATCCGTATATGAAGGAGATGAGAGCAAGTATGGTCCCATTTGGGAGATCATTGACAGGAGATGGCATCATCAACTTCATAGGCCCATCCATGCAACAGCCTATTATCTGAATCCGGCATTCCATTTTATCCCTTCTTTTAAGGTTGATGTGGAGGTCCTTAATGGGCTATACTCGATCATGGAGAAGATGGGACCTGCTGGTACTACTCAAATAGAGCTTATTCGAGAGCTACAGTTGTTCTCAGATGCACAAGGGGAGACCACCTCTCGTCCTGTCGCCAAAGACGGTAGGACAACTATGATGCCAGGTAAAAATAAATTGTAAGGCTTAATTTTAGTTTTATTGTATATTGTAACTTGTTAAATGAGTTCATGAGAGACTGATTTTATTTATTTTTCTCATTTCAAACTCAGATCATTGGTGGAGCTTTTTTGGCCCAATGACACCAAATATTCAGAAGTTGGCTATTTGCATCTTGAGCCAGCCATGCAACGCATCTGGTTGTGAGCGCAATTGGAGTATGTTTGAGCACATACACTCCAAGAGGGAGAATAAATTATCTATGGAGAAGATGAATGATCTCGTCTTTGTTCACTACAACCTTCGCCTGAGAATGAGAAAGAATGCATTAGTTGACATCTCTCCTATCATTCTAGATGAGGTTGATCCTGAAGCAGAGTGGGCCAATGAGAGTTAGACAGATCCTGCGATTCCTGCGATTGTCTTTAGTGATGATGACACTGATTGGATTGACCAGGTAGATATAGAGGCTGAGGCTGTAGCCATGGCAGAGGAGGAGCAGAGAGCACGAGCAGAGATAGGAGATATTGATAGTGACACAGATGTTCCTGATGTTGGTGAGCATGGCATGGTGTCACGAGGAGAGACTATGGTTGTCGAATCATCTAGGACCTACCTTAAACGCCCTCGCAGGGGGCCAGGGCGAGAGGGTGCATGCTCCTCTGAGCCATAGGCTTGTAGTTGTATTTACCTTTGGTATTTGTGTGGAACATTTGATGATGATCATATGATGACATGGATTTTTTATTCCATGAGTTTTGTAATATTGTATACATTTGACAATATTTATATATTTATGTTTGTTATTTCCTTCAGCTACAATTTGCGTTTATGCTTATGTGATTGATGTATACTTGTGTATGTAATCAAATGAGCCGAGTTTGATGATGTTATTGTGTCTTTAAGGTGTATTCAATAAAGGGTGATGAAACAAGTTTTAAATCTTTTAAAATCTCTAAATTTCTTGAGTTTTTCACTTTCCCGAATCCAGCCGAGTCTGACTCCGAGTCCCGAGTCCGAGTCCGAGTCCCGTTTCTTTGAGTCTAAGAATATTTTTAGGAAACTAAAGTTAGGGATTTATTTATTAATTAGATGTTTTAGAAGAAAACCAATCACTATGTTTAGGGTAAGCTTTTTTTGGAGATTTAGAAACTATCTTTAGAGGGCACAATCTGTGATTTATTCTCTCAGTTTTTGGTTTTATTTTAGTTTAAAATGTCCAATTGAAGAAAAACATGTAAGACGTATTATTTTAGGCAAATGTTTAGGTGTTTTTTATCCATTATTTTTAGATCAAATTTTATTTTAGACACATTGTTTCAGTCCAGCGACTGAAAGAAAAAAATTCAGATTGTAATTCAGACTCAAGGAAGTCAATCTCAAAATAAATAAGTGTTACTTGAGGTGTGTTAATTTATGAGTTGAGTAGCCCATGTCCCATACAAAATTTAATAACATGTTGAACATAGTGCAAACTCTCATCGCATGTGGAGTGATGTTTTGAATGATACATCCATAGAATGTGAATGATCAATGCAATTCACCACCTTAGCATGTTCATCTACCTAGGGATGAAATGAAATTGACTTCATCAACTTGGTGTGCATCATGGCCCATATTGCTAACTAGAATTTGTCGAAGAACCTTCTATCCCTATCAAAAATAATAGTCTAGAGCAGACCGCTATGGACCCAAACATTGTCAAACAAAAGCTTGTTAGCGTCTTTTGCAAAAAACCCTTTCGTACAAGACAACATCATGATGCAACTTTGGCTATTAGAAATACTTTTATAGTATAACAATTGTCTTCTCTCTCCCAAAGTGTCTTGCAGTGTAGCTGTATTGTGCTTCCCAAATCATTCTTTTATGTTCCTCAATAGGGACACATACGTGCCCCATGTCACAAAGGCTTTTGTCTTGCAAGTTGTGACGAGGGACCTATCTATCATCTATTATCTTTCGTAGATGTCAACAAAATCAAGATCAATATCTTATAATTGAGGCCAATCTACTGTCTAGCATCCATGAGAGTCTAACACTACTATTAGAGTTGTGATTGGGGGTGTCAACTCAAACAATCTGCACTTTTGTTAATGATCCCCTTTTCTTGGGGTGAATGTTGAGATCAAAATCCTAGAGGTGGGTGGACCACCTTTAATGTCGATCATGACACAAATTCCATTGTGTATATGATTTGGAGAGGCTTGTGGTCTATGTAATGGCAATCTATCTCCACAAAATATTGTGCTTTTGTTGTATATAGACTTGAACAATGGCATACGACTCTTTGTCATATGTGGAGGGAAGCTAAGAACTCTCCTCTTTAGCAACCATCTGAAAGTTTCAACAGCCAATTCCCCTCCAAAGTCCTTAATAAATGCAAATTACGAAAACATAGAAAATATTATACTATTAGATTTTTTATATTTCCAAATTTAGCCATGAAAATGCCATTGGATGTCAATCAAATAATTAGTATCTTGAGCTGAAAAATTCCAAAAACATTCAATGAAATAGGGACAAAAAATCTTAATAAGAGAAAAGAGGCGGCAGCCAAACATTTTGACACAACATTGCACTCATGACAATGAAGGAAGATTCCTCCCCTATTTTAGTTTTAGAAACATTTTTGAGAATCTATCAACCACCACATACACACAATCATGGCCATGTTTGGTCATAGGAAGGCCTAACATGAAATCCATGGAGACAAAGTACTAAAGCTTGTCAGGAATTGGAAAAGGTGCATACAATTATTTTTTTTATTTGTAGGCTTTGCAACAACACAATCTATGCAAGATTGAACGTACAAGATGACATCATGATGCAACTTTGGCTATTAGAAATAATTTTATAGTATAGCAATTGTCTTCTCTCTCCCAAAGTGTCTTGCAACGTAGCTATATTGTGCTTCCCAAATCATTATTTTTTGTTCCTCAATAGGGATACATATGTGCCCCATGTCAAAAAGGATTTTGTCTTGCAAGTTGTGACGAAGGACCTATCTATCATCTATCATCTTTCGTAGATGTCAACAAAATCAGGATCAATATCTTATAATTGAGGCCAATCTACTGTCTAGCTTCCATGAGAATCTAACACTACTATTGGAGTTGTGATTGGGGGTGTCAACTCAAATAATCTGAACTTTTGTAAAATGATCCCCTTCTTGGGTTGAATGTTGAGATCAAAATCCTAGAGGTAGGTGGACCACCTTTAATGTCGATCGTGACAAAAATTCCAGTGTGTATATGATTTGTAGAGGCTTGTGGTCTATGTAATGACAATCTCTCTCCATAAAATATAGTGCTTCTGTTGTACATAGACTTGAACAATGGCATACAACTCCTTGTCATATGTGGAGGGAAGGCAACAACTCTCCTCTTTAGCAACCATTTGAAAGTTTCAAATGGCCAATTCCCCTCCAAAGTCCTTAAAAAATGCAGATTACGAAAACATAGAAAATACTGTACTATTAGATTTTTATATTTCCAAAATTTAGCCATGCGAATTCCATTGGATGTCAATCAAATCATTAGTATCTTGGGCCAAAAAATGTCAAAAGCATTCAATGAAATAGGGACAAAAAATCCTAATAAGAGAAAAGAAGCGGCAGCCAAACATTTTGACACATCATTGCACTCATGGCAATGAAGAAAGACTCCTCCCCTATTTTAGTTTTAGAAACAAAACTAGAAGAGTAGATGTTATATGATCCTATAGAAGAGGAAGGAGAAGAAAAGTAGAAATGGGAACAAAGTCTCATCATAGGGATGTGCCTCAATAGTAAACAACATATAAATTATAGATATCACATGAGTAACAACCACAAGCTCAAGAGGCACACAAATAAAGGCAACAACACTGCAAGAAATGTTATTACTTGGGAGAGGGAGGATGCTACCACATTAACAAAGGACTATCCCCCCAAAGCCTACTTCCTTCAAAGGAAAAAAACAAGTTTAAATCCTATTGCAATACCATTAAGCACAACTTTAGAAATATTAAGGCATGTATCCAAGAGTTGGAATCAAAATGCACTTTACAAACATGTTTCCACTAAGATATGCATAAAATATGTATTAAAGCTCATAAGAAAATCTTTTTTAATAAGTTGTGATTTTGTGGCATTCAAAAAAACAGGAACTAAATTGGGGCTACACTTCGAAGAAAGCAAACTACTTATAAAAACAATTACTCATTTAACCTTTGGGAAAACCTTATCATAATAATCATGATTATACAAGTTTGATGTAGCCATAGAACTTTATGAATGGCAGGCATGTTCAAAGATTTCCCTCTGAAACATCAATTTCCACCTATTTCAATCTACAAATCCAAAATAGATTACTACTCACCACATCCCATGGAGACATAGATTGAGGATGAGCTGAGTAGATGAAGAAGCCAGCAAAGCAAAAAAGGAAAAATGATAAAATGCCCTGCAACAAAATTATCTGGTATTAAACAAATCATTAAGCTGAGAATACATATAATTTCCCTGGTTTATTGCAGTAAAAATTCTGATTAATCATGACAGATCAGGTTATGGTCCTAGTAGTTCATGTATATATATATATATATATATATATATAGAGAGAGAGAGAGAGAGAGAGAGATGGCCGCAATGGTCTAAGAGGTAAATGGCTTTAGATGTGTGGTGCTTACGTGTAGCTATCAGCCCATGACAACTAAAAAGGGAAAATGAACAAAAACCCTACAATATCTGGTATTAAACAAATTGTTATGCTGAGAACACATCTAACTGCCCAATTTGTTACTGTAAATTGTGATTAATCAAAACAAATCAAGTTATGGCTCTAGATGTAAGAGAATCTGACTTCATTAATAAACAAAAACAATGATCCAAGATCTAAATTACTTTCGACACATGGTGCCTGTATGTATTTAGCAATGGGAAAAATAAGAACCATACATTTTGCAACAAGCTTAGAAATACTAGCTAACATTCACAGAGCCAATTAAAAAAACTTCTCAATTTTCATTTAATCTTTTACATTTTATTAAAAATTTGAGCAAAGATTGAAGATAAAAATTGTGGATAGTTTTTTTAAATATTTTCCAGTTTTCTTCAGTTTATGCAAGTTTTAGCAGATTTTAAATGGATAGAAATTGGGGTAAACAGTAAACCTTATTTTCAGTTGACAATGCGTTTTGAAAATTTTCTTTATAAAAACTAGACGAAGTAGAAAATTATAGCCACTAAAACTTCCCCAATTATCAGTTAAAATGAGAAAAATGTTGGACATACCACCACACAGCATTCTGCAGTGCATGACTCTTCTCAAAAGACTCAACAATCTTCACTTGCTCTGTTAAAAAATTTACAATCACTTCATTCTATGAACTTGTATAAATGTTATTCCTAGTATAACAGCAAATGATTTTGCATTGCTTTAAATTTTATCCATCCAAATTAGGCATCAGATAAATTATGGACAATAACAGAGTGGATGTTGTAAAGAATTTATAGCAACCTGATCATGTAATCTCGTCTAAATGTTATTTCTATTATAAGAGCCTAGGTTCAAAATTCAACACATTACAGTTAGATTTTGATTTTGAGATGTGGAAGAAAGGTTTCAAATGCATGCCCAATGTTTCTTAGACTCGTCCAGGTTACTGCCCTGCCTTCTACACTGAGTGGATTTCCACTCCAGTTTGCAGCTCTAGTTAATAGAGCACCAATCTCACAAGCAATCTGAACAACCCTAAGAATACTCCAAATTGCCGGAAGAATAACTCCAACCCTGCAAACTATAAACGGCCCATGTATCCTTGCCTCTGCATATGTGGCAAAAGCGGCTACCCAACGCACTTGTGGGCTCTCAATACAATGCCTACCAGACAGGTAATACACACCAGTCTCACAAGCAATCTTAAAAACCCCAAGAATACTCTAAATTGAGGAAGAATAACTCTAACCTTACAAACTATAAAAGGTCCATGAGCCTCGCCTCTGCATATGTGGAAAAAGGGGCTTCCCTACGCACTTGGGGGGTTCACAATAGAATGCCTACGGGACAGGTAGGGAGGTAGTGGTGCAATGATTGTAGACTAGATTCAAATTTGATCCATACAATCGCATATATTTCATCACCAAAGATTCAAATCATAGTGGTTATAATTGGCTCAATTAAAGCCAACTGAGACCTATAATTTATATAAAGGATTATCTGTCTCGGGCTGTGGTCCAGGGATGCTGTGATGGGTAAGATCAAAATTCAAATCCAGGGAAGCTTCAGTGTAAGAATGTGTTTAAATTTGGAAGTTTATTCATTAAAAAAATCCTCAGGAAAAAAAGAAAGCCGAGACCCCATAACGCTGACTGAGTGAAATTTAAATAAAAAGAAATGTTTACCGTGTTAAAATTATTGATAAAAGAACATATATAGAGTGGGAGAGGAGATGGAGCTCAATTACCTCGAGTTTCAAGTGGTTGGAAATCCTCGTATGAAGCCAATGACTCCTCCTCTGATAGTCTCTGCATTAACTTCATCATTGGAGAGGAGATGGATCTGAACTGCCTCGAGTTTCAAGTGTTTGAAAATACTAGTATGAAGGCAATAACTCCTCCTCTGATAATCTCTGCATTCGCTTCATCATTGGAGAGGAGATGGAGCTGAATTACATCGAGTTTCAAGTGGTTGAAAATCCTCGTATGAATACAATGACAGGCAATGACTCCTCTATAATCTCTGCATTTGCTTCATCATTGCCTTCTCCCTCTATACTAAAATTGACTTGACTCTAAAAACAAGGACCTGGTTTAGCCTGTATAACTTTCAATGTCATCTTCTACAAAATCCCAGTCAGATAATATTCATTGTTTGGCGCTTCTTTAATTTTGCATCAGTGCCGCGCGCTCGGACCGATGGACACCTTTGTTTAAACGGTAACATTTGCTTTTTTTTCGTTTTTTAAAAAAGTGTGCATCTAATTTTGTTTTGTTTTATTTATAAAAAAATTGTTGTTATATGTTTTTAGCATAATTGTTTTGGTGTCTTGTAATCAAAAAAATGTTATGTTGTCTTTTTCATAATTAAGTTAAAATTTATCTTATATTTAAAATATGTCATTTTTATTTTTTTTTAATTTCTAAACTAAAGTTTAGCAATATGCTCACCTTAGATAAGAATATAATCATAATCTTTTTTTAGATAGGGTTGTTGGTGCAACCCGTTCTATATTTTTTAAGTTTGAATTTATATTTCAAAGTTGACATTCTTGCGATTCGACTATGCAGTTGTTAAGGCCCAAAAGTGCACCCGAAAACTAAGCTATTAAAACCTAGCACTTAGGGATAACATGGGAACAATCATGAGTTTGTGGGTAAACTATTATTATGATTGGACCTCCGGATAGGCCAGTTCCTGATAATGATGGATCACCTACTCTAACAAGACTTTGAAGAACAGCTTATGGAGAAAAGGGAGAGGGGATAAATGAGGATAAAAGGAAAAATACAAGGAAAACTAAATAGGGTGATACACCATATAATCTGAAAAGTGACAGGAAAACTCTTCTAAATCCACCTGTTTTACACATATAACATCTCTGAATTCATATCACAAAAGTGTTTCATGCAAAGGATCATTGCTCAGAAAATTGAAAGGAAATGACTTTCACAAACAATTAAATTGATAAATCACAATGCATGACCAGTGATTCATGCGTGAGACAAAAACTTCAAGAAAGGTTATTTGATAAATAACACAAAAATGAAAATTACTCTCAATCAAACAATGAAAAATAACTCAGAAATGAGAAGGGATAAATCGATATCTTTATTGAAATTTACTGTCAGAACTGCAAATGGGTTACAAGAAAGAAAACTCAGCTAGGCTTGAGAAAAAATCCAGAACCCCCTGCAACTGAAATCCTTTCTTCCTCTATGCAAAAAGCCTTCCAAAGGCAAGGATAAGATGAATACAAGTCAACTGAAAGTCTCCTTGAGTGATCTCCAAGTCAAAAATACCAAATCCGAGTAGGGAAAGAAACCCCCACAAAAAGGCCTCAAACTCTGCATGAATGTGTGAAATCAGGTGTAAACTCTTGGTCAACTGAAGGTTGACCCATGAAATACTCAAAATCAAGCTTTAACTGCTGGAGAACTAGCTGAAACTCATGGATAACTGCATTTTAAGCTCAAATTCGACCCCAAATTCTTGAGATAACTTCACCTCTTTAGGATTCAATATTTTCCCTCCATATGCATATTGGGAACAATTTTAAAGACACAATTATAATAAATATTAATTGGATTTATAACTCGTCCAATTAAAATATTCATTTTACAACTTTCAATGTGTCTATGGGTGAAAGGTATTGAATCCTAAAGTTTAAAAGATGCACAAAATTCAATTTCCTTTTAAGAATATTGTTAGGAAATTTTAATATATGCAAAATAATTGATTTGAATATTTATTAATTATATTAATGTTGCTAGAAAATGTTAATTTTTTCAACATTAATATAATTAATAAATATAAAAATTAATTTACATCTTTCAAAGTTTATAAGTCTTAAAAAGACTTAGGGGTTTTAAAGCCTCCCCACGGCTAGGCAAAAAACATTACTTATAACACATAAGTGGGAGTTTGGAACTTGACCACTATGTATTAATTACCTTGCATTTTGAAAAATGCAATGCCATAAAAATGGGAAAAAGCAAGGATAAGGGGGAATATAGCAATGAAAACCTAAAATAATTTTTCACTTTGCATTGTAAGTTTTTGATGAAGAGGAAAACACCAAGATGTTAGGGTTTGAAGTGAAGAGGAACACTCAGAGAGTTGCGTGATGACTCCTTCTGTTGGCAGCTTTCTGGAACTTAACAGGTCTGCTTCATGCTTGGAATTGAAAAGGGTTTTCATTAAAACCACAACATTGCATCATTTGAAAAGAATGAAAGGTATTTTTATAATGTTCTTTTTTGTTGAAAAGATAATTAGAAGACTCTCTGCATTTTTCTGTATTTCGATTGTGAACTCAACATTTGTATGAGTTTTGATAGTATTTGCTAAGAAATTTCTACAATTTTTTGGATAGGAAACTGCGCTAATGGGTTTACCGTTTTCATTTCCTGTTATCTCTGCACTTTCTAATTCAATGAAACTCTGTTAGTTTCCTTTTACGCACAGGCAGCTATATATAGGTTTTCTATTTTCTGGGGAATTTCTTTCAATTCGGACAACATTTGTATTTTGCTTTTCACTTAATAGAAGAAATCTCTGTTTTTTCTCATTTGAATGAAACTCTGCTATTTTTTGCTCTGAAATGCAAAAATGGTAAACGGCACCAATGGGGTTTCATTAGCTATATCTCTAGAAATTTCTCCTTCACGAAATGTTGATGGGTTTTCACGCACAGAACTCTGGAATTTCTGCAATTCGAATAGAATTTGGGGTTTTTTGCATTTGACAGAAGAAAACTCTGCATTTTTTTTGGAAGAAATTTTTGTTTTTTCCCATTTGAATGAAACTCTGCTATTTTTTGCTTTGAAATGCAAAAACGAGAAACGACGCCAATGGGGTTTCATTCACTATATCTCTGGAAATTTCTCCTTCACGAAATGTTGATGGGTTTTCATGCACAGAACTCTGGAATTTCTGCAATTCGAATAGAATTTGGGGTTTTTTGCATTTGACAGAAGAAAACTCTGCATTTTTTTCCTTTACGCATAGAATTTCTACAAATTTCTTCAATAAAACTCTGTTAGTTTTTCTAGGTTTTTCCATTTTCTGAGAAATTTGAAGAGGGAATCTCTACAATTCGAATAGAATTTCTGCAAATTTCTATAGTATCTGCACTTCTTTTCAAGAATAAAAATATGCTTTTCCCTTTGAATGAAAATCTGTTGTGTGGTTTTTAACAAGACTCTACAAATTTTTGAGTTTTTTTTTTGCACTTTTAGCACTGTAGCATCATGTCCATTAGGAGATTTACCTCCTTTGCAATCTTACTGAATGCCTGAAAATATTGTTCAACAATCCTCCTTTCTCGCAGCCTCCACTCCACCATTTAATTGAAAAGACTCTAAAAGCATTCTAATTCCCAATACGGTTGCATTAGAATTAGCTACTATAGCTTCAGCTTTACCTTGTGCTTCCAGTATAGCTGTGGTTTTCTTTCCATTTGCAATATTGGTATTTGTTTGGTATATTCCTTCAGACTCCAAAACTTGGGCTATCTTTTTATGTTCTTCCTCTGCCTGCATCTACATGGCCGCCTTTACACCATCTTATGCTTCCTGTATATAGCTGCGAGTACATTCTGAACAATAATATGGTTTCTATGAGCTAGGCTCAACCCTTGTGGGAGCCTCATTTAATCCCACTCATAATAAAACCTCTGAAATTTGCAATTCTGGATTACCTGTCTCTGCACATTAAACAAACAGTTAGGAAAAACACTAATTCTCCAAGCAACGAGAATGACCTTTTCTTATTTGTCTTCCAAGATGTTTATTTTTCTATTAATAAGGGATCTTGATTAAATAATGCAAATGTATAGGCAAGATCAGTAGGCATTTAGTCATTGCTTGGATCTTTTGATCTAACCTACTTCACTTTATCACTTTTTCAGGACAAGGAGGAGACTGGAAGAGAAAAGATGTAAAAAATGCAGACCTACGACTTCGAGAGAAGACTTATGCCGGCCATATACCCCCAGACAATGGTTGGTTCCTTTCTTATCTCATCTATGCATTTGCTTTATTCAATTCAGTTCTTCTCCTTTGCATAGGAAAATAAGGACCACTCTCACGATCTTGTGTGAGAGACCATTTATTTTGTAGATTACTTCTCGTAATCTTAACTGTATAAATATAATGAATTGAAAAACAATTGAAATATTTCACTCATGTGACTGTAATCTTTGCCTAGGTACTTAATTTTTCCATTAAATTGTAAATATTATGAAAATTTCAATAACAATTTTGGCGATTTATGCTTCATGTCTGCCTGCTAGTCATAGGGAAACTAGTAGCCTAAACAGTCCATTGGGCGGATAGAGTCATTATATAGCTTTCGACAGCAATAAAAACTCTTGGAACTCAAAAACATAACTTGACAGCAAAACAAAACAACATACTAGAAAACTAGGGTGGTTTTAGGCAAAACCACAAATGTGCAAGTGCACTTTGGAAAACAAAATTGACAAAACAAGAAACCAAGTTGCATTTCTTTCACATTTATGACTATAAAGGTTTCATAAATTAGTCATGTCCCTTTCAAGAGTCATTTTGGACTTTAGGAATCAAAAGAATCTGCTATAATACTCCCCCTCTACCTTTAACACTGAGGCTCTTTTGGTAATTATAAGGTTTCAGAATAAGAACCCTATCCCTTAGATAATTTTACTTACAAAACTTCATATCTCTGAATCTATTCAGATCCAGTGTTTCTGCTATGTGATTACACTAATAATTCATCAGTTAGTCATTTAGCAGGAATACTGAATTTGAATAGTTTGAGGGGTAGAGTAACAGATTTTAAACACAAACGAAAGGTTTGCTGAAACAAAAACAGAACTGAAAAACTAGGAAACAATGGACAAAATGTGCAAAGCACTTATTAGCAAAACCTGGATCAAAAGCATGCTTTGAGATGAATCCCATTGACTGGGATTGGTAGAATTTCTCCATCTATCTTTGAGGGCTGGAATGCATTATGCTCCTTACACTCCACAATCATGAAAGGACTAGTCCAAATATTGTCAAATTTAGTATGGTGTCCTGGTCTACTTTTTAAAACGTCCCACTTAAGAACCACATCCCCTTCTTTATAGCTTCTGAAATTTGCTTTCTTGTCAAAGGCTCTTTTTGTCTGGAGCTGATGATACTCCATTGTCCTGAAAGACTTTTCTCTTTCTTCCTCAAGTTGAAGCAATTGTGTATATCTTTGTTGCAAAGGGTCTCCTTCTTCAAACAAAACAAGTTGATTAGCAAGGTCAAGTGCTGGAAACTCAGTTGAAATAGGCAGTCTTGCTTCTTTTCCATATACCAACATATAAGGAGAATTACCTATAATATGCTTATGAGTAATTCTATCAAACCATAGGGCAGATTTGAGCTTAGCATGCCAATCTCTTTGGTTCTCTTGCAATGTTCTTTTAATAATCCTGATTAGATTCTTATTGGTTAATTCGACTAACCCATTACCTTGTGGGTAATAGTTAGAAGAAGTATTCAGAACAATACCATTTTTTAAAGCCCATTCAATGACTTTTGAACCAACAAATGCCAAGGCATTATCTGATATGATTGACTCAGGTATACCAAATCTAGTTATGGTATCTTCATAAAAGTTTAGGACAACAAACTCATTAGCCTCCCTAAGTGCTATAGCTTCAGTCCAACGGGTGAAATAGTCTGTTGTTGTCAAAATCCATTTATGACCAGCACTAGAATTTGGATTGATGGGGCCTATAAAATCAATACACCATCTTGCAAATGGTTGTTCAACTAAAATAGGTTGCAAATGAAATGCAACCAGTCTTTCCTTTCCTGCAAACATAGCACATTTTCCACATTTTCTAACCCAAGAGTGAGTGTCTTTGAATAATGTTGGCCACTAAAAACCAGCCCTTCTAATTTTCCAAGCTGTGGTTCTTGGATTAAAATGACCTCTGGAAGATCCATCATGGAATTCAAATAGAATCTTTTGAGTTTCAGCAGTATCAATACATTTAAGAAGCATTCCACTATAATCTTTCCTAAATAAATTTCCATTGACTAAAACATAAGGAACAGATTGGAGATGGAAATACCTTCTTTTTACTCTATCAAGGCCAGCTGGATACTCTCCAGTCTGAAGGAAATTGGTCATATCAGTTACCCAACTTGCTGATTGATTCTGATCAACAGGATCATCTTGAACCAAGACAACTTCCTTATCAGATTTTGCACTCGAACCTTCCCCATCAGTCAGCTGCATACATAGACCCTTTCCTCTTACCAGCTTAGTAACATGAAAGCCGACATCATACTCCATCACTTTAGCGATCTAGCATGCCCTCTTTTCATTTAAATCCCTGCTTAGTAAGAAATCTTTGACACTTGGGTGGGTAACCATCAAATGAATTTTGTTATTAGAGATCAAATGTCTGAATTTCTTAAGACTTTTAACAACTGCTAGTACATGTTTTTCAACAAAACTATACCTTTGTTCATACTCTTTCAATCCTTTACTAAAGAAAGCAATGGGTTGTTCAAGTCCATCATCATTTTTTTGAACCAACATGGCAAAAATAGTGTCAAGCCCTGCATAAACATATAAAATGAAATCTTTTGAAAAATTAGGATTTACCAATGTAGGTGCAGCAGATAAGGCCTTCTTGATTTCTTCAAAAGTACTCCTTCCCTCTTTAGATCACCTGAAAAGAGCATTCTTTTTCAACATTGTTGTCAAAGGTTTCAACAAGTCAGCAATATCTGGTATAAAGCGCCTTACAAAATTAATTCTGCCAATAAAACTTTGTAACCCTTTCTTATGGCTTGGTAAAGGCAGATCCAAAATAGCTTGAATTCTCTTAGGATCAACTGTAGTACCAAATTTGGAGACTTGGTATCCCAGAAGTCTCCCTTCATGGACAACAAATACAGACTTTTTAGGATTTAGAGAAATACCAAATTCTCTGCATCTTTGGAAAACTTGTTTGAGATGATCAATGTGATCATCAGCTTGTTTGTTGTAAACAGTGATGTCATCCAAATAAACCAGCACAGATTTATACATAAGATTATAAAAAGCCATATCCATAGCCTTTTGGAAGGTAGCACCAGTATTTGATAGCCCAAAAGGCATCCTTCTATAAGCCATAGTGCCCCACTTGGTAGTGAAGGCAGTCTTGAATTGATCTTCATCCTTTACAATGACTTGGTTATAGCCTGAATAACCATCTAACAAGGAAAACCTTTCAGATCCAAAAACAAACTGCAAGATTTGTTCCATGGAAGACAATGGGTGTCTATCTTTCAGAGAAGCCCTGTTCAAATCTCTAAAATCCACACAAAGGCGGAGTTATCCATTCTTTTTCCTAACTGGAACTAAATTAGAAACCCATGAAGTGTGTTTGATAGGAAAAATAATGCCACTATCTAAGAGCTTATTCAATTCTTTAAGCATAAGGGGCTCTAATCTAGAATTGATGGGTCTCTGTTTTTGCCTAATTGGCTTGGCATTTGGCTCTAACTCAATGGTATGTTGGGTAAGTTGAGGATCAAATCCTTTTAAGTCAGAATAATCCCAAGCAAATACATCATTAAATTCTTGAAATAGAGCAATACAAGCTTCTCTTTCTTTATGAGAATTAATCTTACCAATTTTGTGGAGTTTATTTTTTAATATTTCAACCTCTTCATAGTGCTCCTCCTCAATCAGTATGCTGGTTTTATTCATTTTTGCTTGGTCATCTAGATTAAAGATTGTCTCCAAAGTGACCAATCCTCTTGGCAACTTATTCAATTTTAGTTGGATAATCTGATCACTGAATTGTTGATTCAACTTGTTCTGATCAACAATTGAAAACACGTCCTCTTCCACGAGGAAACTCAAAATCTGCTCATCATTGTCAAAAACTTGCCAATTAAACTTGTTATCAGAAATTGATGGCCTAACAACAACTTTTACATGATGTTGCATATTTTCCATACTTTATAGAATATTGAATTGTGCACCTACAGTAGCAAGTCTATCAGCATGTTGATTCTTGCTTCTAGGAATGGATATAAGGTTAAATGCATCAAATTCTTCTATAATATCCCAAACCTTATTCTTGTATAATTTTAAAACATCATTCTTAACAGTATGCAAACCTCTGACTTGATTGACAATTAACTCACTATCACCAAACACCTGCAAATATCTGATTTGCCTTTTCCTAGCCCACTCCAATCCTTGAATCAAACCTTCGTATTCAGCATTATTGTTAGAACAAGGAAAAGCAAAGTGATAAGCTAAAAAATATTTCTCACCTTATGGAGATACAAGCATTGCACCTCCACCCGCCCCATTTTTGCTTTTTGATCCATCAAAGAACAACTGCTAGACTTGATTGTGTTGTTCTGAAAATTCACTTGTATCTTTTACAAGATTTGGCATAATAGAATCTGGTTCACAAATCATATAAATCCCCAAACCAGCATCTTCCACTTTGCTGTTTTGTGCATTATGAGCATCTTCTGCTGCCCATTCATCCAAAAGGATGTCTAGAATATCTTCGATCTGTGTATTAGGAACTGAAACAGAAAGATCATCATGTTCAAAGGCTAAACAATTAGCATTCATTGGGCTGGGCACATAAGGTTCAATGTGATCCTTAGCAAGAACCTCGGATTTTATAGTGACCTTTGTACCATATCTGGTTCGGAAAAGCATATGAGACCAGTCTGATGAAAAATACCCCCCAATTTTAGTTGTGAACTCCCTTGATAAACAAAGAGCAAAGTACGAGGGTAAATCAATCACATAAATGTCTTGAGATATGGAGAAATTGGGGCAAGCATGAAGGGTTAAACTTGCTCCTTTTATGAGACCAACTGTATTAACAGATGAGCCATCTAATTGCACTACTCCTTTCTCAAGAGGTTCATATTCTAATCCTAACTGATCTGCTACCTTTTTTGGCATTACTGAGCTTGTAGCTCCACTATCAACCATACAATTATGAACCAGCTTATCCCCAATAATTAGAGAGACATAAAATGGAGGAGGTTTAACATCTTTACCTTGTATTTTACTCCCTTTATTGTCATTGTTCTGAGGTGCAGCTTGCTGATTGGTCAACACTACTTTGCGGGGTTCATTTGCAACTTGTTTAGAAGATACCTCATCAGATAAGGCTTGCTTCAACAAGTCAGTCTGCCCTGGAATAGCTAAAGAATCCCACATAGACATAGTCACATTCATTTTTTTCATATTTTCAACTATATTGAATGGAACAGTAGCGTGTACCTTTGGTTGGACCTTAGCAACATCAGGGTGTACTTGTTGTTGTTGATGCTCATGAGTTGTCATGGGATGAGCTTTTTGTAGAATATGTTGTACTCTAGGCACAAATGAGTCTATTGTTGTTGTATCTTTATTTTTTGGTGCAGAATCATTATCTAAGGCTCTTTTCTTAGCTCTATTGTATACAACAACAGGAGGATCATCTTTGCCTATAGCACAAAACTCGTCTCCTTGCCAATTTATATAAGTAGCATCAGCTGGGATTATATCTCGTTGTTGCTCAGGTTTAGTCTCAGGCACATACTGTGAAGTTGAAGTACCTTGAACCATTAGAGCTTGATTTATGACTCCATTTGAACACGTAGCTTGATTGTGAGGCTGGTTGCAAGGATAGCACCAGTCAAATTTTGTGGCTAGATTATTTGAGTAGGGACGATATCTCTGATTGCATTCAAAGGTGCAGGTGCATGAGGCCTATAAATTCTTTGATTGACATTCTGCCTATTTCCAACAGCATTTTTATTCTGATATGGTTGCCTATTACCTTGGTATTGGCCTTGGTTTGGTTGCTGGAAAGGCTGACTTACAACTTGATTCCGAGCCTGATAAGGTTGTCTAGGCTGAAACTACTATTTTTTAAGGTTTACAAGCTCATTGCTGAAAGTTTGTAGCAATCCTTCAATCTTTTGTTGATTGTTCTTAATATCTTGAAGATCAGGAGAAGGTCTTGCAACCACTATCTCTTGGCTAGGAAAAGTTGGCAAAGGATTGAACAATGGTATACTTAATGGCATGTTAGACTGGATATTGGGGGAAATAGGAATTGGAGGTCTGGGTGCTATTTTACCCACTTGGATAAGACTATTTTCAGTTCTCACAAAAATACCAAAAGCTTGGGGCAAAGATACACCCCCCATAGACTGTATCATTACTGATATATCACTATTTAAGCTTTTCAGATAATATAAAAAAGCATGATCAGCTGATGGTCTTACCGAAACAAGAATCCTATTCCACGTCCTTTGAAAACAGCTGTTGAAGTCCATCATCTGCTCTTGAGGAGCATGTTTGATGGTGGTCAGCTGCTCTACCAAAGACAGGTGATCTGATTTGTCTTCAAAATGTTTGGTAAATAATTCACCAAGCGTATCCCATGAATTTATTGAAGCTACAACCAACGTTCTATACCACTCTAAAGCTTTACCCTTAAAGGATGCTGCCAATAATTTAATAGCCACATATTCTTCAGTAACATGATGCACACTAAATAGGGAAACAACATCTCTGATGTGATCAATCATTGTAGTTTGACTTTCACCATTAAAATCAGGCAAACTATTAAGTGTTGCCAATGGCACATCATGATGTTGTACAAAGTTCAAGGGGTTGCCTTGATCAAAAGGAACAAACGCATGCACTCTTGGGAGTGCCATTATAGGAAAAATAGGAGGAACAACAGCTGTAAATAAAGGAATGGTAGGTAAAACAGGTGCTGTAGCAGATGTAGTACTTACTGTCAATAATGGAAATGTTGAAATTTGAGGATCAGATGCTACTGATCTGCAAGTTGGACTTGCTGAATGCCTGATTTCCTTTCCTTTAGATGGTCTTTCTCTCCTTCTGTACACCTGAAAATCAGGTGTTGATAACTGAAAATGATTCAAAGGTTGAGCCCTTGCAAGAGTTCTTCCTCTTATCCTAGGAGGCTCTAGCTGCAGATACTGAAAAGAACTTGAGCTCCTAGTCTGGATCAGTCTCATAAAATATGAAAAATACAGATCTTTTCCATTCTTTTCACAAACAGAGTCGCCAAATATACAAATATATCAATAAGAACAATAAAAATGTTTGACCTTAGTAGGAAAAGTGTGCCACCAGGTGTGCCAAAACTGTTAAGGCCCAAAAGTGCACCCAAAAACTAAGCTATTAAAACCTAGCACTTTGGGATAACATGGGAACAATCATGAGTCTGTGGGTAAAGCATTATTATGATTGGACCTCCGGAAAGGCCGGATCCTAATAATGATGGATCACCTACTCTAACAAGACCTTGAAGAATAGCTTCTAGAGAAAAGGGAGAGGGAATAAAAGGAAAAATACAAGGAAAACTAAATAGGGTGATAAACCATATAATCTGAAAAAGTGACAGAAAAACTCTTCTAAATCCACCTGTTTTACACATATAACATCTCTGAATTCATATCACAAAAGTGTTTCATGCAAAGGATCATTGCTCAGAAAATTGAAAGGAAATTACTTTCACAAACAATTAAATTGATAAATCACAATGCATGACCAGTGATTCATGCATGAGACAAAAACTTCAAGAAAGGTTATTTGATAAATAACACAAAAATGAAAATTACTCTCAATCACATAATGAAAAATAACTCAGAAATGAGAAGGGATAAACCGATATCTTTATTGAAATTTACTGTCAGAACTGCAAATGGGTTACAAGAAAGAAAACTCAACTAGGCTTGAGAAAAAATCCAGAACCCCCTCCAACTGAAATCCTTTCTTCCTTTATGCAAAAAGCCTTCCAAATGCAAGGATAAGATGATTGCAAGTCAACTGAAAGTCTCCTTGAGTGATCTCCAAGTCAAAAATATCTCCAAATCCGAGTAGGGAAAGAAACCCCCACAAAAAGGCCTCAAACTCTGCATGAATGTGTGAAATCAGGTGTAAACTCTTGGTCAACTGAAGGTTGACCCATGAAATACTCAAAATCGGGTTTTAACTAGTGGAGAACTAGCTAAAACTCGTGGATAACTGCATTTTAAGCTCAAATTCGACCCCAAATTCTTGAGATAACTTCACCTCTTTAGGATTCAATATTTTCCCTCCATATGCATATTGGGAACAATTTAAAAAACACAATTATAATAAATATTAATTGGATGTATAACCCATCCAATTAAAATATTCATTTTACAACTTTCAATGTGTCTATGGGTGAAAGGTATTGAATCCTAAAGTTTAAAAGATGCACAAAATTCAATTTCCTTTTAAGAATATTGTTAGGAAATTTTAATATATGCAAAATAATTAATTTGAATATTTACTAATTATATTAATGTTGCTAGAAAATGTTAATTTTTTCAACATTAATATAATTAATAAATATAAAAATTAATCTACATCTTTCAAAGTTTATAAGTCTTTAAAAGACTTAGGGGTTTTAAAGCCTCCCCACGGCTAGGCAAAAAACATTACTTATAACACATAAGTGGGAATTTGGAACTCAACCACTATGTATTAATTACCTTGCATTTTGAAAAATGTGATCCCATAAAAATGGGAAAAAGCAAGGATAAGGGGGAATATAGCAATGAAAACCTAAAATAATTTTTCACTTTGCATTGTAAGTTTTCGGTGAAGAGGAAAATGCCAAGATGTTAGGGTTTGAAGTGAAGAGGAACACTCAGAGAGTTGCGTGATGACTCCTTCTGTTGGTAGCTTTCTGGGACTTAACAGGTCTGCTCCATGCTTGGAATTGAAAAGGGTTTTCATTAAAACCACGACATTGCATCATTTGAAAAGAATGAAAGGTATTTTTACAATGTTCTTTTTGGCTGAAAAGATAATTCGAAGACTCTCTGCATTTTTCTGTATTCCGACTGTGAACTTGACATTTGTATGAGTTTTGATAGTATTTGCTAAGAAATTTCTGCAGTTTTTTGGATAGGAAATTGCGCTAATGGGTTTACCGTTTTCATTTCCTGTTATCTTTGCACTTTCTAATTCAATGAAACTCTGTTAGTTTCCTTTTACGCACATGCAGCTATATATAGGTTTTCTATTTTCTGGGGAATTTCTTTCAATTCGAACAACATTTGTATTTTGATTTTCACTTAATAGAAGAAATCTCTGCATTTTATGGAAGAAATCTCTATTTTTTCCCATTTGAATGAAACTCTGCTGTTTTTTGCTTTGAAATGCAAAAACAGGAAACGATGCCAATGGGGTTTCATTCACTGTATCTCTGGAAATTTCTCCTTCATGAAATGTTGATGGTTTTTCACGCACAGAACTCTAGAATTTCTGCAATTCGAATAGAATTTGGGGTTTTTTGCATTTGACAAAAGAAAACTCTGCATTTTTTTGGAAGAAATCTCTGTTTTTTCCCATTTGAATGAAACTCTGCTATTTTTTGCTTTGAAATGCAAAAACGGGAAACGACGCCAATGGGGTTTCATTCACTGTATCTCTAGAAATTTCTCCTTCATGAAATGTTGATGGGTTTTCACGCACAGAACTCTGGAATTTCTGCAATTTGAATAGAATTTGGGTTTTTTTGCATTTGACAGAAGAAAACTTTGCATTTTTTTCCTTTACGCACAGAATTTCGGCAAATTTCTTCAATAAAACTCTGTTAGTTTTTTGGGGTTTTTCCATTTTCTGAGAAAATTTGAAGAGGGAATCTCTGCAATTCAAATAGAATTTCTGCAAATTTCTATAGTATCTACACTTCTTTTCAAGAATAAAAATATGCTTTTCCCTTTGAATGAAAATCTGTTGTGTGGTTTTTAACAGGACTTTGCAAATTTGTGAGTTTTTCTTTTGCACTTTTAGCACTGTAGCATCATGTCCATTAAGAGATTTACCTCCTTTGCAATCTTACTGAATGCCTGAAAATATTGTTCAACAATCCTCCTTTCTCTCAGCCTCCACTACACCATTTAATTGAAAATATTTTGAAAGAATTCTAATTCCCAATACTATTGCATTAGAATTAGCTGCTATAGCTTCAGCTTTACCTTGTGCTTCCAGTATAGCTGTGGTTTTCTTTCCATTTGCAATATTGATATTTGCTTGGTATATTCCTTCAGACTCTAGAACTTGGGCTATCTTTTTACGTTCTACCTCTGCATGCATCTACATGGCTGCCTTTACACCATCTTATGCTTCCTGTATATAGTTGCAAGTACATTCTGAACAATAATACGGTTTCTATGAGCTAGGCTCAACCCTTGTGGGAGCCTCATTTAATCCCACTCATAATAAAACCTCTGAAATTTGCAATTCTAGATTACCTGTCTCTGCACATTAAACAAATAGTTAGAAAAAACACTAATTCTCCGAGCAACAAGAATGACCTTTTCTTATTTGTCTTCCAAGATGTTTATTTTTCTATCAATAAGGGATCTTGATTAAATAATGCAAATGTATAGGCAAGATCAGTAGGCATTTAGTCATTGCTTGGATCTTTTGATCTAACCTACTTCACTTTCTCACTTTTTCAGGACAAGGAGGAGACTGGAAGAGAAAAGATGTAAAAAATGCAGACCTACGACTTCGAGAGCAGACTCATGCCAACCATATACCCCCAGACAATGGCTGGTTCCTTTCTTATCTCATCTATGCATTTGCTTTATTTAATTTAGTTCTTCTCCTTTGCATAGGAAAATAAGGATCACTCTCACGATCTTGTGTGAGAGACCATTTATTCTATAGATTACTTCTCATAATATTTTCAATTGTATAAATATAATGAATTGAAAAACAATTGAAAGATTTCACTTATGTGACTGTAATCTTTGCCTAGGTACTTAAATTTTCCATTAAATTGTAAATATTATAAAAATTTCAATAGCAGCAGTAACATAGGTACCAAAAAATTGAAGTTGTGTTTTGATTTATGTATTGATATGGTGTAACAAGGGATATGATATTATAATAAATGGCTTGATGGAGATGCTAATACGTGACACATCCATTAAGTTAGTTATATTAGATTGTGGGAACAACTTTTGTAATTAATTATATTTGAGCAATGAATAGGCCTACATGAAATTTAGTGGTTTAACCTTCCATTGTGTTATTAGGAGGAGGTCTCTATAAGCGAAGTGAATATTATTGTAGGGGAAATAAAAAGAATCGTATGCATTCAAGATCTCTTAAAGTGGCTTCTTTCTTAAGGAGTATTGTATAGCGTTATCCTACTTCGAGGATTTGTTCTATTTCTATGCATATCGAATATTAGGAC
Source organism: Cryptomeria japonica (assembly GCF_030272615.1). Taxonomy (NCBI): domain Eukaryota; kingdom Viridiplantae; phylum Streptophyta; class Pinopsida; order Cupressales; family Cupressaceae; genus Cryptomeria; species Cryptomeria japonica. Next base: position 757,872,509 of record NC_081407.1, on the reverse strand, counting down.
ATCTTGGCCCATAAACATATCTTGTGTCATGTCTAATTTCTCTTCTATGTTATCTTATAGGCAATACTATATTCTTGGATCTAACAAATGGTATTAAAGATTTGATTTGAAAAAAATGGACTAAATTGGCTACTAGTTTTTTTTCAATAAGAGTCAAAATTATTATTGAAGACCTTGTGTTTCACATGTGTCTTCAAACAAAAGAATGTTAAATTAATTAGAAAGAGGAAAGTGGGAGCTTTTAAAATGTAATTATACCAAGGATTTGAAGTAGTATACAAAGAGATACGACGATCTAAATTTGTCCAATAATTTTGGCTTTTAATAGATTTTTAACATGCAACTTTAAGGTAAATCATGATATATTGAAAACCAAGTAAGAAAATCAACTTATATTTTTTGAAATGAAAAGTAATATTTAAATCTGTATTTTTTATATTATTTTATTTTCAAATATGGACTTGTAAGATAAACTATTGGAAAAAGTTGAAAGCCTAGTATTAATGGGTTTCCCAATTTTATGTATTCTAAGTAATTGGTTTATTATCTTCTTTAACCTTTTGTGTTTCCTTAGATTCACAGTGATTAACTAAATACTCATGTAAAATGATTTCATGTTTGTTGTTATTCTTTTGATCATTACTTGATGGTGCGGCATTATTCTCCAATCATTAACCTTCTTTGTGGTTGTTCAAATTATTTATCTATTATTTTGACTATGTGGCATTTTCTTGTACATTTTCCTTGGTTACTAACTGATAGATTCAACTATATTTTCCATGGTTGATAGATTTTTTTATATTGATAAATTGTTTACAAATATTTTTCTCATACAAGCATTAACATGAGACCTATACAAGGTCTTGTGAACGCAACCATGAGACTAATACCAACTCCTTTTCTCTGGCCACACTAGAAACCACCTATGGAAGACCAAGAGTCAAAACTTAGAAATCTACTTTGATGGGGAGGGGTTATCAAAGAGAGTTTCACCTTGCTCAATAGGAAGTTGAGTGATATGTTAGTGGGCTCCTTTCACTCTACACTAGTCAGTTAACACACCAAAACACTCAAACTCTCTAGGAGTACTCCCTATCAAATTATGCTCAATAGTTGCTCAAGCATGGTTGAGATTCACAAGGGTAAATCCAACCTCAAGGCTATGCATTCCTCTAACATGTACTTGTAGGGGTTGTAGTAGGTTTTCTAAAGGTGTTTCCATGCCAATCAACTGGTTTTACAATTGGCTTTCCTTCATTTCTTTATTGCTCCCTCTTTCTCCTATTTTCTAGGCCTAGTAGCCCTAGAGCCCCAATTAGCCCTACCTAACCAGTTTTTGAGGAATTGTTGGATTACTTTGATGCCTTCATGTTTGTTGCATCTTCTTGAGAACAATTTACTCTCCTCTCACCTCCTTGGGATGAAGAAGACTTCTCAAGATATCTATAGGTCAGGTGTCCAAGTTGATGGCAATTGTAGCACTTCATTGTGCTGAAATAGGACCCTCTCCCTGATCCACTAGACCTTCCTCTACTAGAGTTGCTATACCCCCTTCCTCTATAGCTTCTCTTGCTATTAGAATCCCCACTTTGCTCTACCAACTTGGATTCCCCTTGGAATCTTTCACTTCTTCCACCAAAGCTACCTCTCTGACCTCTGCCATCTCTTCCCCTACCTCTACCTCTGTTTCTTTGCTCTTGTTTCTTTTTTCTCTTTTCTTCCACCTCGAGTGTCAATTGATAGCACTTATGAACAGTACTAGGACATAACAAACTCAACTCTTCTTGAATATTCCATCTCAAGCCATTCAAATACCTGGATACCTTGATGCTTTCATCTTCCACCACCTTGGATCTCAAACAAAACTTCTAAAATTCATCTGTGTAGCTACTCACATCTAGTTCTCTTTGTCTCAAGTTTTGTCTCCTCTTGTGCAATTGGATTTCATAGTCTTCAGGGATATATGATTTCACCTTGACTAGCATTTTGGTGCAGGGCACCTATTACTCCATGAAATTTTTGGTGTGTTATTAAATATTTTATGTGTCTTTTATGTTGTAATAATTGGACCAACCATTTGCAACTTAATGAAGTCATGGTTGAGTTGTCCAAGCTTTTGTTGTGTTCAGGATATTGATATCCTAGAAAGATGTAATGTTGATGTTGTTCATAGGTGCACTACTCTAAGAACAAAGTCATCATGTAATAAGGGTGCAAGGCATTGTTTTAGGTCTCCTAGAATTCATAAAGGGCCTTTGGAGCCTTGGAGTACACTTGAGTGCAAGTTTGCATCCTAAGAATCAAAAAAAAAATGTAAAAATGCTAAGCAACATTTGCAACATTGAAAAAGTTGCACTTTTTGTTGTTGGCGGTGAAGAAGTTGGTTCTGACCAACCAAATAATGATGTTATAAGTAGAAGACAACATCATTGTACAGGTTGGAATATTTTGCAATGCAAAGCAAGTTTTGGTTGTAAAAAAAAACCTTGTTTTTACATCATTTTCACTGTTCTTTCTTTGTTTTTATTGTGTTGTACGGTCCAATACAGACTTGTCAGAGGAACCTACTTGCAAGGCATGAAGGATTGGTGAATCTACTTTCCAACAAGGTATATTTCAAGGTTTGATTGTGTCTGGTTTCAGAGATTCAAACCATTCTCTGTGACTAGGTGCAAAATACTTGTAAGCTAGGGTTTAAGCGAGAAATGGCTCTAACCTGAGCATCCACTGATGGCACCGGTTGAAATCCTGTGGAATGATAGGTTAGGGTATGCAAATATTTTTAGTGCGAGTTTTGTATCTTTGTAGACCTGTTTAGTGGTTTTACAATGATACCCTAGGCTCACAGCTAGGAGTTGGTGAGACTAGGACAACAGAAGTTTTGCGTTTTCAGAGCACACATGGATTGGTAGAATAGAAGTGGATACATGTTTGAAGACCTCATTTAATTGCCTTTGAGAATACTTGATTGGTTTTTGTAGAGGTTTTGACTGGTGAAGCCTTCTAAGGCCAAGTTTGCAAGTCACCCGGGTAGGCCTAAAACCCTTGAGAATAGGACGGTTCTAGAAACCCCATGTTTACGAAGTACCAAGATGCCATTTTGCAATATTATATGTAACTAGGAAAAGGGTACTCATAAATGTAATTTATTTGGGGCCTTATGTGGTAGATGTGAAACTAAGCCCTAAAAACCGTAATAGGAGGGCTAATTGAATTAGGCCTGTTTGGAGCCGATATAGCCAAGGTGACCTTGGGAAGGCTTGAAAATGGGTTTAAAGGTGAAAAAACCATTAGAAGACACCAAAGACACTATGTGAATTCATTTTACACTCATGGAACAAGTTTGTGAATTAAGATCCTTTGCAGAGGTTGTTGGAGCATTAGGAAGGTGTGATAGGGATTGAGGTGGAATCCTCAATAGGAAGAGTTGTTGTAAAACACTTGTGGATATACCTTGGAGGCAAGATAAATTGGATTAGGCCTTGTAGGTCTAACTATCAAAACCATTACCAAGTACCATTGGATGGGCTTGAGTAGTTAGTAGGTTGGAGAGAACAAGAAAGACAACTAGGTGATTTGGATCAACTCCAAGAATCTATGCATCACATTCCTTTCCAAGTGGCTATTGGGTTCTTACCCTCCTTTTGCCTCTCCTCTTGGACAAGCTTCCACCAAGTCAAGGTTTCTTCTCTCGATCTATATTTAGCTACCTTCACCTTTTATGCCTCACTAATCCCATCACATTCAAAGTGATTCTCCAATCCCTCAACCCATTCCATGACTACTTCTGGTTCCATTTTTCCACAAAAAGTGGCACTCCTTCTAAGTATTTTCCTCCTAAGGCTTTAATGTCTCTAAGGAAAGGTTATTCAGGTAGAATAGGATCTGGTTCAGGTGTGCTATCCTCTTCTACTACTTCCTTACCCTTCCCTTCATTGACCTTGATTGTCACTTTCTCAGTCTTGTCTTCAACTGCGTCTAGTTTGCTCTCCGACAGTTGTAATCTTACCCTAGGGAGTCTATTATCTTCCTCTTGGTCTTCTACCTTCTTGGCTAACTCTACATTGGTCACCATCCTTAGACTATTTTCTCCTACTGACTCAGTCTCTGACATGAACTGGCTTCTTCCCAAATCTTAGTTGCTCTGATACCACTTTGATGGGGAGGGGTTCTCAAAGAGAGTTTCACCTTGCTCAATAGGAATTTGAGGGATATGTTAGTGGGCTCCTTTTACTCTACGCTATTCATATAACACACCAAAACACTCAAACTCTCTAGGAGTGCTCCCTATCAAATTATGCTCAATAGTTGCTCAAGCATGGTTGAGATTCACAAGGGTAAATCCAACCTCAAGGTTATGCATTCCTCTAAAATGTACTTGAAGGGGTTGTGTTAGGTGTTCTAGAGATTTTTCCATTCCAATCAACTGGTTTTACAATTGGCTTTCCTTCATTTCTTCATCGCTCCCTCTTTCTCCTATTTTCTAGCCCTAGTAGCCCTAGAGCCCCAATTAGCCCTACCTAACTGGTTTTTGAGGAATTGTTCAAAAATCATTCAAATAAATTGGAAAAATATTTTTTGATCTGAATACCCTTTTGGATGAACTTTTGAATCCATCAGGTGAGATAGTCAGTTCTGTCCATATAAGGGTGGAACCCAAAAATGGTATTTATGAAGGGTTATGGGACTTTGTTGTCTTCTTCAAAGGGTTTGTTGTCTTCTCTACTCTGTCACACCTCCAACCTTCCACATAGGCTCTTCCACACATTAATTACTCATTCCAAACACTTGGCATCTTCATAACTGATCATCCTTGCAAGCACATGCAACATTTCACTCATTTTCCTAACCGGGCTATGACTGAGCTCGCCTAGGAAATGATGACAAATTGCCTTTCAATGACTTCCAGGCCAAAAAAAAAACTTATTTACACTGTACAAGGGTTCCATGGATCGAGTCCCAAGGGTTATTGAGCAAAACTCAAGGGATTTCAAGCTGGAACCATAATTGGGCTCTTAAACCCTTGCTCAGCCTGAGAGCAATGTAAAAACAAATACACACTTCAAAACTGCACTACAAACAATAACAAACACCTCTTGAGTAATACAATACTATATACAAATCAATCATGAAATAACAGTAGAATAATCAATCCATTATGTACGAAGTGCTACTCAAAAATTGAGTAAATGCAAGGTAAAATCTGGAAAAAGTCTTCACAATATATTCAAACTTGCTCAAGGCCTTTGCCAACTTGTTTACATTCATTCTCAGAGCATTTTATATGCCATATGAATCCTAACCAACTCTTCATCAATTTCCTAACCATCGATGTTCTAAAAAATGCAAAAAGTTGCTCAAAAGTTGCAAAATGTTGTCGAGCAACAATGACAACTTTTGACAAAATGTGCATTTTTACATTTTATGCATTGTCACTCATCCTAAACCTCCTAGAATAACTTAAAAACACTAAAATGACATGTCTAAATTCCAAATGAGGTGTTACAAGACATTTTACACCAAAATGCAAGTTTGTGCCATTTTAGGCTTACAAGGGCTCATAGGCCAAATTTGAGCAAACAAGTAACCTAGTTGATAAACATCCTTCAAATGCATATAGAAAACACATGCGGACCTATGATTAGTCCATTATTCACAAACCTAAACCAAAATGAGGACTATCACACCAAAAACCATAAAATGCACAAAAAACTAGGTGCTCCTGCACCATACTTATTTAGAAACCACTCCCACATTAGAAGCCAACTATGGAAAACCAAGAGTTGGGACTTAGAATTATATATTAGATGTGCCCTTGGGATTTTAACTTGGATCTCCACATTGAGAACTCAATGATTTAACCAACTAAGCCCAAACCCTTGGATAGGGTTGATAGTTTTTTCTCTTTGTTGCGTTGTGTTATTTGATCATTCCTTTGTCATGTAGCATTTAACTATAATTCCATGGTTGTTTCTTGCATTTGGAGGAAAAATTGTATTCTCTAATAGCATGTAATTATGTTAATCTTCCCTAGGTTGATCCATTCTTAGATGTTGTGTTTTATTATAGGGTCTCATTTGGCTTTTTTTCCACGTTCTTAAGTTGTGATTGTGATGCAAGAGCATCTGGGTGCACACGTGATCCTCTATCATGTTAGGAATTAGGTGTTGTACACCTTGCATAAAGTTTAATTTATTCATGTGTGTGGTGCACCCACGGGAATCTAGATGGACATACATTACTATTTAACATTCTTGGGGCCACTTTATGTGTTGTATGTAACATGAAATATATTTATTTAGCATTGGAAAAAGTTAATTAATTAAGTACCCAATATAAAATGTGAGGTCAATGGTTTTGTAATCTCATGGTATTAGTCACATAGTTTTATGTAATACCAATTAGTGGTTTCATGTGAGCTTATTTCTATAAAAGAAAACATGCAGGTAGTTGTTTTAGAAGGTTGGCTATTTTGGCTAAAGAAGTTGAGAGCACCTCTTGTTTAGAATTTGTGAGGGTTTGAAGCATGGCATGGATGTGTGGTTGCATGCTTATTCACATGGAGTGCTTGTCGAGAGCTTGTGTTTTAGAAGTGTTCATGGAGGACTCTAAAGATGTGTTGTAATGACTTCATTGTTAAATAATATATGGAGTATGGATGCTTTAAAGGTTGGTGTTTCCCTCTTGAGGGTTTTCATAGGGTGTATCTTATGTCATATTTGATGGATATTGTCTAGTCTATTGCATGTGGATTTTAAATACTTGTTTACATAGATTTCTTTTTTGAGTTATGTGAAGATTGTAATTAGATGGATGCAAATTTCCTTTCATTTGGTATTAGAACCATAGTTGTGGTTGTTATTATACCTGGTAGAGTAAATCTTTGTTAAGTTTGAATCTATGACTTGCATGAAGGAATGAAGACATGGAAAGATATGAGGGTTTTGTATAGGTGGTTCTTTGTAGATTTGGGGTTGTGTATTTATGGTTATTTTTTATAGATTTGGGTTTATGAATCTTTATTTTAAAAAATGAATTTTAATGAGTGTTAATTATGAGGTTTTTTGGGTTTTTTTTGGGGGGGGTGGGGGGCGGGGGTTGTTCATAGGGGACCCCTTCGGCAAAAAAAAACCTCACCATTGGATATAAGAGGTGTGAGCAACAAAGATTGACATAAAATTTGCCCTATTTGGGAAAAGTTGAAAAATAACAAAAAAAAAAATTGACATACCTTGTCATACGAGCATAAAATACGCACGGAGGAAGAAATAAATAAAATGCTTATATGATGCACAAAAAAAAATGCATAGTAGGGGATCCGTAGACCCCTGTAATCTGCATATTGTGCACCTAGTACATAGAATACGGGGTTGGCAGGTCTTCAGCATCAATACATCAACCAATGATGTCGAACCAATGGAGCTAAACCCCCAATCTATAAGCCCCGATCTAATAGACCTCGTGACCATAAAAATTTTATTTAAACCACCTCAGAACTAAAATTCAAATTGTCATAACATTTTTTGAATTAAATCTTATGTGATTTAGTAGGGGAAAGGACCCAGTAGTTGAGCATGTACCAATTGTTGTGAGGGTTGTTGATACCTTTTGTTCCAAAAATTGAACAAATAAAACCTATTGTTTGAAAGAAAAAATATCATTTTTTGTTAGGAAATGTACCAACAGTTGTTAGGAAATGTACCAATAGTTGTTAAGAAATGTACTGATATTGTAAAAAGTAACCAATCAAGTGATGTCATGTCAACTGCACAACTATTGGGGTCTCTTTTGCACGCCTATTGGTCTCATTTTTTGGGGGGATTTTTTTGGACACCTTGGCAAAAAGCATGTTGATGTGGCATCATATTTGATGATGTGGCCCTGAAACCTTAGTTATAAGCAGAGGACTTGCCAAGTAAGTTGTTGTAAAAAAATCGGAGTGATTTGAAATTTCCAAGTAGGATTTTGAGAAGTGCGAAGTTGGGATGCACAACTAATGGGTCCTTTCCCCTAGTTGAGTCCAAGCATAATTTTACAATGTCATCGAGGTTGTGTTGCCACTAGCAGTCCACTCGGGGGCCACCGTGTAGCATGCATCATCTAATTGATAAAAAAAATTAATTAGGCATAACTCGGGCATATGGTGTCATTTTTCAACTTCTTATAGTCGTTGGAAATGTTATTCTAAGCACTACATAGTGTTGTAATTGGATTTTACAAATTTTTCACGTTGATAGTGAAATGCTTGTTAGAATTTAGATGTTCCTTTTTGTCTTTGAGAGGTCATAACTTGTGCAAACAGAGTCAATTTTTGGACTTCCAATAGTTAATGGAAAGCTTGTGCAGAGAACTACACAGTGGATTAGGTTTGGAGTTATTTTGGTATGATTTATGTGTTGTTTTTATTATCTAAGATTTTTATGGGTTCTTGTGACTATGGTAATTCTATAAGTTTATGACGAATCAAATCTTGTTGATTTAGTGTTTGACTTGTTATATATATACTCAATTTGGCATAGTTATTAGTATTTGTTTTGATTCATATGTTGCATTATTGGTTCTACAAGTTGTGCAGTGTTAGAGATAGTCTATACTTACAAACTTTGCATATGTGGCTTGGACATGGGTTGCCTGTACCCATGGACCTTTCATTGTCGATACATATTTAGATTGGTGACTTTCTTCAGTCACCTGGTTTGTTGGTTTGATTGTCATGATTAAGAAGGAGAGTTGGTGTTAACAAGTACAATCATAGTTTTGAACCTACATTGTTGACTATGTGATGCAAACAAGTGTAACACAATGAGATTTAGATGCTTGTTCAATTGGTGATGATCATGGTGTCATGATTTCCTTGTTATTTGGGGCTTTGGTATGACATGATTATATTTATAGGTGCTTTGTTGGTAGTTTTAGATTGATTTATGACTAGTTATGGTGGTGTACTTTCTTGTCTTGGGATCATGGTTTTGGTTGATTTTCAATTAGGAGATTGTTATCATGATGTCGTGGATAATTTGATTACACAGTTTAGTGGGAGTTTGTGATAGTGTTGTTTGGTAGTGTTGTATCTTCTTGGTTTGGAGATTGTGGTTTGAATTTTACCTTTGGAAGCTCTTGCTTTTGAGTTCTTTTATTGTGTTTGGGTCATGGATGATCTTCAGTTAGATGATGGTTTGTCATGATGTCATGGAGATATTGGTATCATGGTTTTGTGGGAGTTTATGGCATTGATATTGGATTCATCATTGGATGGCGGATTATCTTCTTCAATGTTTGTTGGTGTCATGGATGGACTCTTGGACTCTGTTTTCATTTGTGGTGAGGGTTCTTTGGAATCTTGGGTTTCATTGATAGGAGATGGTTCTCTTCGTATTATTTAGAGATATTGGCATCTTGGAGCCATGGAAGACTCTTGGAGTCTTAAGTTGAGGTGTTTTGTATATTGCTTTATATTTTGGAATGTTATCCCTGTTTCATAGGATGTTTGTTATTATGCCATAGTATGCTCTTTATTACTAATTTAGAGTCATTTAATGAAACGGGTGCTTGATATGTATATTAGAGCATATGTTATTCCTTTATGGAGATGTGAGATCAAGATGTCATGTTTATGTTCCTGATTTTGTAGTTGGACTTTGACATTGATCTTGTTTGGTTCTCTCTATATTGAGTACATGATCATTTACTTGATTACTTCATGATGGTGCTATGTTGTATTTTTGAGTTTGGCATGGATTGATGGGTAAGAGATTCTCATGAATACTTGGAAACATAGGTGAAGCTCGAAGTTCTCTTATAATTAGAGACATGTATTGAGATGGACACTCTTGATTGGGTTTTCAGTAAGAAAGTCTAAGGAGCCTACAACTTGGTTGGACATGAGTTCAACATGGACAAACTAGGAGATTGTTCTTGTACGAGTCACGAGGACTTGGATATCTTAAAGGAGAACTCTAATTCCCCACTCATGGTCTACTTGACAATTTATCACTTAAGAGGTATTGTCAATTGTTACTTTCAAGTGCAATATGTTTTATGCTTTGTCTTTTCTACATTTGGATCTTGAACTACACTTGTTTGGTTCTAAAGGGTTCACTTGAGGAGTGTATGACATGCTTATCTCCTTATGCATTGTGATTTATTTCATTGATGCTGAGTATAGGAGATGGTTTTGATCTTAGTCTCTTGGATCGGGAATGTTATTGGTTTGATCTTCTTTTGGGATAGGCTTGCATCCAAGTTGATTACATGACATGTGCTTCATTTAATTTATAGGATTGAATAGATGAGTGTTTTTTATGCTATCCTCTTTGAAGTTTTGTGGAGGAGATCATTCTTATCACATCTTGTCATTTAAAGGTGTATATAAAGGACATGCTACAATTTTTAATTTGCAATTTCTCTCTTTGGTCTTGGTTATATTTCTAGATGTTTGGATTACATTAAATTGGTTTTGAGGTTTGGTTGGAGTTATGGAGATCACTAGGGATTGTGGTCATGTATTGTCACTTAGTTTTTGAGTGATGAAATGGAAGTTCCTTTATCACTTTCCTTTGTTGGGTGTAAAGAACTTGGGAGAGCTATGGAGACTTGGGGTGAGAGTTGTACTTGTAGGTTACTAGTTTATAGGTTTTGCATATCTTTGTGGATGCTTTTGGTACTACATGGTGATGGTGATGACTGCACCTTTTAAATGGTTATATTAGTGGATCTTTGAACATGTGTTAATAATTTTTTAGATTTGACATTACCTATGCAGTGATATTTCCTATGTGCATGTTCTTCAACAATAGATTTGGCACTTGGAGCTTATGATTATATGTTATGGGTCATATATGTTGATGGCACAAGATTAACTTGATATGATTGTATACCTTTGAGGTATGGATAGTTGGATGTGTTAACACTTGCCATGAGTGCTATTCCAGATACATATATGTTTTATCGATATCTATTGGTGCATATTGATAACATTGAATTGGGTGTTTGTGTTTGTAATATTAATTGAGACATGACTCATGCTTCATTGTGACAAATAGTGTGAGTTCTCTTTGGATAATTTTTTCTTTATGCATTGGCATGATGCAGGACCAGAATATTCATGTTTAAGATGGTGGTCACCCTATTTCTTGTTAAGGTATCTTGATGGAGCATTTTGATTCCTTGATGATATATGTAGCTATAAGGATTGTTCCTTTGTTCATTTTTGAGGAACTACTTGTTACCCCTTACATAATGTATATATAACAAGTGAGACAATGTTAGGAATTAGGTGTTGTAAACCTTGCACAGTGTTTATAATGTTTAATTTATCTGTGTGTGGTGCACCTAGGTGCCCTAGTTGGATGTGCATCACTAGGAGTTAACATTCTTGTGGCCACTTTATGTGTTGTAACTTGAAATGTCTTTATTTAATATTGGAAAAAAATTAATTAATAAAGTAACCAATATTAAATGTGGGGTCAATTTTTTTAAAGTATAATAGGTATTAATCGCATGGTTTTATGTAACACCACTTGACAGTTTTGTGTGAGCTTGTTCATAATAAAAGCAAATACAAGGGTTGTTTTAGGAGCATCTCTTATTTAGTATTTGCGAGGGTTTGAAGCATGACATGTGATGTGTTGTTATATGCCTCGTCACATGGATTGCTTGTGTTTTGGAAGTGTTCATGGAGGAATCTAAGATGTATTACAATGACTTCATTTTTTAATAATACACGGACTATGGATGCTTTTGGAGGCTAAGTTTTTCCCTCTCGAGGATTATCTCAAGGTATATCTAGTGTCATCTTTGATGGGTATGTTGTCTATTCTCTTGCATGTGGATTCAAAAAAATTATTTATATATATTTCTCTTTTGTGTTATGCAAAAATTATCATTAGATGGCTGCAAGTTTCTTTTCACATCGTCCAAATAAATCTTGAGTTTTAATTTTCAGTTTTGATATGTCTTAGTTGCTTTGATAGTGTGTTTTAGGGTAATTTAAATCTCATCTATTAGAAATTGAGCGATTGGATGAAGCCCAGAACAATTTGCCAACATCTTTGCTTTATAAAATTTCTTTGTTCTAATAAGGCTCAAATTGATAAGAAAGAATTACATGACTCCTTTCGGTGGAAAGGCTAGATTTGGGAAAGTGTTGGTCATGGAGTCTAGTTATGGAAACTTTGTCATGTTGTCTCCAATAGTGATATTGTTCTTCAAATGTTCCTAGCACTGTTCTATCTCATTAGCATATCAGCTATAGCAACATGTTAGAATGTGTTATTGAAAATTTATTTGACATGGTCATAATTGTTAAATCCCATCATAAAATTGTCTCTGAGATGGTTAACGCATTACAATAGAAACACATAAAATTATTGATCCGTGCATTTGAAGGAACAAGAAAACATCATAGGATTCATCAAGAGAGTCAACTGAAGGTATTAACTTATGTCAAAATAATTATTTGAAGAATATAAATATCACTAGACATTATAAAGAATAGTGTAAGCGCTAAATGCCCGAGTGAGTGGCTAATTTATGATGGATACCCTTCCAAGGGAGTTAAAAATATAAATGGGTGTGAGTGATTCATTTATGATGGATAACCTTCCAAAGAAGTGAAAAATATATCATCATGGAGATGTTAATTGTTGATGTTCTAGTACTATAACCATAAGTCATCCAACATGCTCGGTTTTAGATAAATGTAAGAGAGACGATGAGTTTGGTTAGGGTAGTTTCAATGTTGTTTGTCCAGAGAAGTATTGATATTTTAACAAACAAATAATAAAGTTTATAGTTATATTAATATTGTAACAAATAGAGGACAATGTATATAACTAAATGGATGTTGCAAATATCAATGAACGTAAGATCATGATGGACCAAGCAATGACAATAGGTAAATTACAAGTTGTAACTTAGCCAAAAAGTAACGCCTCACCTATTTATTCCTCTTCATTTCATACTCATCTATGTGGATTTGATATTGTACCTTTGGTTGTATATCTTTTGGTATTGTGTTGATGTGGACTTTTGTGGTTGTGATTTTGGTTTTCAGGCTTCTTGGCCATAAGTTGCTTTTGGATTTATTGAAATGTTTGTCTTTGTCATATGTTTGTGATCATATTGGCCCAGTGATGTGTAGGATTGCTTATGATGACCATGACTATGCAGTTGCATTGAGATGCATGGTTACTTTATGTACTTGGTCCTGAGAACCACGGTGTTGATTGCTATTGCATACTTGATTTCAATGTTAAATATAGTGGGGATTGTCTCTATAATGTAACATGGACCAATTGTGTCTCTGATGATTGAGATGGAGTAATTGAATGGTTTCAATTATTGTATTCTAAGATATTGATGCTTAAATTAAAAGTGATGCTAACCTAATTAGATGATTTAAAAGTAATAGACCATATTTTATGTTATTTTATTGAGTTTAAAAAGATTAAATGCTTATAATTTTGATTAATGATATCATGTTATAGTTAGGGATATATGCTAGATTCAATGGATTATTATGATGTTGACCTCGTTCGCGGAATATTTATATGCTTATCAATATAGTGAAATAATATTAATGTTGTTAATTGATACAATTAATTGGATAAGAATACTATTGTTGTGTTTTAGTTGATAACTAGATGTGAAATGGATGATAATCATTCAAATATATGAGAATGCATATGATGTTAAAATCCCCTTCCAATGATTTTAGTTACTTTGATTATTTAAATATGCATTAGAAGGTACACTTGACATGTGAATGTTTTAGTGACTATAGGTATAAGGCATCAACTTCATCTAACTCCATAGCTCTAAGTGTGCCCATATCCCCGATGGTGGTTACAAGAGATAACACACTAGTCATTAATATTATCTACTCCTAGCCATCATTCCTAATTTTGACGATTTGCCTAATTATATGTGCTTACATCTTCAATTACCATTTTGGTAAAGTCTAGATTCCCTACTGCATATTTATGGAAGACTTGTAAAGACTGTGCATAGTTGGTTATTTGTAAATTATTGTCATTTAATATGCATACATTAATGAAGTTTTAATATTGTTGAGACACTTTAATATTTAATTGTGAAATATACCTTATGAGTATTTATTTTAATTGGCATTTGTCCAATTAGGCCTACGAGTCATTGTTGGGATTAAATTTGGACTTCTAAAGAATTGAAATTTAATTTTTTATTTATTTAATGTCGATATGACTTTTAATTGTTTAATGATTATTCGATGTTTTTGGAATATTTTTTATGGGGCTTATTTATGTTCATTCTATTATGAATTTAATTGGGGCAAGTTTGTGAGTATGGAAATTAAGGTTTTATTTAATTAGTTATTCTACTTATTTTATTTGCAAAAAGCCAATTGGGTTTTATATTAGAAAATGGCTAATTTTTACACTTAGTCATTTTTCCCTCGTGTGCTTTCAAAAACCCTACACCATAATTTTGAATTGATGATTTTGGGAGATTTCTTTAAAGGAATTTCGTGGGCAGTGACTTAAAAAAATCATGTTGGTGAATGCTTAAAGCAATCTAAGAATCTCATCCTCTTTTGACTTGTGTGATGTGCATTTGCAATTTGAAGTTTTCATCAAGCTTGAGGTAAGAATTCATATTTCTCCTTTTTTTTCTCAATTAAATTCTTTCTAGTTTATTACAATTGGTTTGTTGAATGAATTTTCACATTCTTCCAATTTAAATCTTTTCAGTTGGATGATTGTATGATTGAAGTGTTGAAAATATGATACTGCGTAAATAAATGTTGACACATTTGTTTGGAGGCATGAAAACAAGATTTTATTATGGATTTAGGATGTCGTGCATACTAGCTTTGATGGGTACTTGTTAGAATTTGGATTCTTGCATTTTGAAAATTTGAGCTCTTTGGAGGTCCATCAATGATGGATGGGGTTGGTTTTTGGTCTAAAATCGAGAGCTGTGAAAAAGTGGTTTTTGTTGATTGTGATTTGGTATCCTAATGTGGGATAATCATATTATATATGATATTTTTACTTCGGAATAATTTTGGATTTGTCATCGTGATGTTTGCACTATGTGGGCGATCTTGAGTATGTGTAATTTGAGGATTCATTGGCCAATAGTGCCTTGAGAATAAAATTGGAAACATGTGAGAATGGTAATTGAATTGTGACATTATGTTTTATTTTGATTCCTCACATAATTGAATGGGATGAGCTTAGGTCCAGGCATTAGAGTGGGTTTAGGGGGTGGCTCCCACTAGTGTCCTTGACCTATAAGTGGTACATTGACAATCATGTTTGGAGAGTCTCTTAATCTAGTGAAAACATAAGTGAAAACTTTTAGATTGGGATTAAACATTAATTAATATAATTGGTGCCTCGAACATTTCTTGAGTGCTAGTACAAGGCCAAGAATGTATCAAGAAGGCATGCCCGCACATGTAAGCACAAGATCTTACCTGAAGTGGTATGCCTACACGTGTAACATTGGGATTTGCATGATCAACATTCTCATCCATATGAGATAATGCTTCATTATGTGTAGTGCACTCCCATGAACACACATGATGACACTTACTACACTTAGCACTCTAACTTATCTAGGTCATGGTAGTTTGAGTAGCATCGAATGGATTTATTGTTGTTGAGCATTTTGGTTATTGTGTTGTGAATCATGTTACATGGAAAATTTGGTGTTTCTCTTTATGTTGCCTCAACCTTATTGGTGTCGATTAAGGATGTTTCCTCTATCTTTTGATGGTTTCTATTATTGATAATTGATGATGGCGATACATTGTGGATGGTGGTCTTATCTTGTTGTTGTATTATGACTCTTACTTGGCTGCGTTGTTCATGTTGAGTATTTTTTCCATGCTTGGAATTTGTGTGTAGCCTATTACTTCCCCCTTGTATGCACTGTATGATTGTTTAGGTCATGTGATTATCTCCACAAGCACGATGACGTGGACCTAAGGGTTCCACATGGTTAGGTGGTGTTGTAAACCATTGTTGGGGACTGGTAGACTTGGCTTGGAGGATCAACTTCGAGAGTTGTTCTCCTATTCTTTTCATTATCCTTCTTGATCTTAATTTATTGTAATCGTAAACTATGTATAAATCATTGTAATGATTAATAAAATGGTATATTGAGTACTCCTTATGGAGTTGGTTGTGTGTCATTTGATATTTGATATGGATTAGAGTTGTTTATGTGTGTCAGTGTTGGTATCAGACACAATCTATAACATTGTATCTTTATATTTTCTTGTTGTATCTTGGTAATGTGCATAGGAACACTTTGATGCTTAAAATGAACTTATTTGGTGTCTTGTGTTGTCTTGAGGGTGTCTTAGTCCTCTCTCGTAATTGTCTTACAAACTTTGTAGGATTCAACTTATTTTGGGTAGGATTCAAGTATTTTGGGAGATGTTTTCATACCTTGTCTCCACCCCTTTTTATTATTTTCTCTTGTTTAGGGTGTCGTCTATGTATTTGGACTTCACCAACCTATATGGGGTATCTGGGGGACTAAACAGTTCAACCAGGAAGCTCACTAGTCTGGATGAATGTGTGTCTCAAAGGATGATAATGTGGGTTACTAGTCTCAAAGGATGCTAGCACAAAAAGTGGACTATAGCGTATTACACTAGTGTCCTCCTAGCGCACTAGTGTCTTGACAAAAAATTCAAGACCTTAGTTGGCACCCTTGTTTGGATTTTGTGTCTAATAGTATTTATTTGTGTCTGGATGATTAGTTAGACCAATTCAAAGGTGTGCTTTATGGCTTGTAGTGTTGAGGGAACCTTTTAGGTGTCTCTTGAGTATTTATGTAACATCCTAAACTAATAAAATAGGAAAAAGAATAAACTCTTGACAAGTAAACATGATATGCATTTTTTTTTCAAGTAGTGACTTACTGCTTCAACTGAAAAAGAAAATATCTAACTATCTAACTATCCTTCAACATAAATATTGACTAACTAACTACTTTTGAAAAAGGAAAAACAAGAATGTAAAAATTCCATATCTTAAACTTAAATTTACAATAATAAATAGCATGCATTTAAACATAAGAAAGAGAAAGGATCAGAGATTACTAAACAAACTTGTCAATAGCTAAATCTCTCTTACAAGTCTTGGCATTGTTGTAGAGAAGGGGAGCATCATTAAGGGCTTTACCTCCAACCACATGCATGCTAGTCCCTTGCACACTTTCCTTGTAGAAGTGGCCCTATCATTCACTAGGGCATAGACCAAAGACTAGAACTAGAACTGACATTTGAGCCTGGTGTTTATAATCTACACAACACTAGTTGATCACACACTATAGGTACCTCCTATCTAGTATGGCTATTTTGACTAGGGGTGTATTTGATTCATGTGAATTGACGGTCATGTGCATAGCATTGTACCACTTTGGCCAAGGTTTGAGAATTGCAAGCACAATTAACATGTTGTTAGTATTCACCATCCTTACTCAACCTGTACCTCACTTCTGAGCCCAACTAACACATTAGTTACTTAACCACGGGATAACTAATTGTTCATTGTTCCATGACATTAACAATCATTAATGACCTTTAAGAAAAATGTTATCCACTGACAAGAGAATTTCAATTTAGTCACTGACCAATGATGTTCCCCGACCAATACGGGTTCTAACCAAATAGTTAACTAAAAAATACTTAATAAAAACCTTCTCATTTAGTTGAACATGGTTAAACCTCTATGGGCCTTCCAAGACTTAATTTCCAGATTTAATAAGAAGATGCAAAAGATAGAATATAGTCAAATATTTCTATTACTTATTAGATTGTGTTAATATTTGTGACTGCACTAAATTCTAGGTTTGTCAACCCATAAGATTGTTAAATGTTCTTACACACAAGGTAACTGGGGGGGGGGGGGGGGTGAGTTAGTTGTACATACAAATCTAAAATATTTGAACCTTAAATCAAATCCACAATAACTTAAATTTATCACTTAATTCACAAAAAGATATCAACATGAAAAGTAGAATACATCATGCACAATAAAATACCAAATTTGACGTGGAAACCCCTATTAAGGAAAAAACCATAGAGAATGTTATTCTCGATATATGAACACTTGTTAGGGTGACACCGGTTAAAGTGATTTTTTACAAAGAAAGGCTCATTGGCAAAGGGTTCGCTGCCTAAAAGAAAGAAAGGCTCATTGTCGAAATGAAGAATAAAAGAGAATTAATCCACCATTGATACACCTCCACAATCGTAAGATTTGTAGATACCTTCTGCTCATTTCTTTCGATAAAAGTCCACACTGCTCGACACTTTTCTCAAACAACACTCATTGTCGACTCAAACAATCAGGGAGACAGATCCTCTTTCACACACCTTCATCGCATACACATATGTCACAAAGTTTACTTCCTTTCCATTGCACACACACCACACTCTCTTGTCATCCTCAACAGACTATCCTTTATTTATATCATCCTCACGTATGCAAAATCTCCCAATGTCAGCTAAGCATCCTAACCGAACACAATTCAAATTAAGTCAACACTAAACATTCTTGCAGTGGAAAATAATGTAAAGTGAACCACAACACGTCTTAATTGAGACCAAAATAAACATCATACATTTTACACGTCTATCCATAATCATCAGAGCAATAATGTGAAGTGTAAACACCCAAGGTTGGCCAAACCTAGAGTAGACACCATTGAACTTTGAAACCATGCATCTGAAGCCCAATAAATCGTTCCAATTTAATAGAATGAATCTAAGGACATTATCAACTTATCTCCAAAACCGTAACACAAGAAATCATAAAGCAAAGAAATGCAGAGCATTCATTTCACACCATAAAGCGAAGAAATGTAGAGCATTCATTTCACACCATAAAGCGAATAAATGCTAAGCATTCATTTCACACAAAAACATTGTCAAACATCACCACCCACTGGTGAACGCAACTTCCTTAGCACAACAATCTGGAGCACCAAATCCTGAATATAACATTTCTAAACACTTCTTAACAACATATCCAAAACACATGAATAGATGTACTATATAGAAGAAATGCATAGCACACATCTCAACAAAATTGCACAAGAAACTCAACATCAACTATGTTGGTGTAAATTATATCTCATAATTACACTTTACTTAAGTTAACTTAGGATAATGCATCCATTATAGTTTGCATATGAGACACTTAGGGAACTGCACATCTAGGGAACATGGTCATAGGAGAATTCCACCTTTTGTGGTGTTATCTTGTTATCACATTCCACCTTTAGTGGAATATTATATTATTTCTCCTACCTACCCCTACCTACCCTTGTATCTCATTGAGCCACATGTCATGATTGTGTACACTCATAACCTTGCCTTTATAAGAAAGCTCATTTACATTGTATGCAATCTAATCTAATCCAATTGAAAATCCAATTGGGTATTTTGCATCTTGATAGGAATACAATTTATTCTTGTCACATTTATTCTCTCTCATTCTTGTGCTTTTCGTGGACCTCTAGAACTTGGGTTGCTATAGGCAAATTCTCACAAATTATACCAACCGGTCACTAATGACAACCAAAGCATGTTGACATCAATGACAACACACCAACAACTCATTCTACCCAAAATTGCAAAAATCTTCCCCTTTGTCATTGATAGCAACACATCATCATCAACAACAAGATCAACAACTCTCATACCAATTTTCAATGCTTTTCAACACACTATTCTCCCCCTTTTCCAATTACTTTGTTACTCACATTTGCCCTCTCATTTTGCCAATCTTCTCATTCTCTCCCCCTTTGCCATCGAGGACACAAGCCTAAACACAAAAATTGTTAGCTCATTATGTTCAGCTCCTCAAAAACTCACAACTGCACTTAGCTCCCCTTAAGAGGAAGCCCTAATCATTCATCCAAAATAATAATATTCATGAAGTTCATTGGACTAATGCACCTCTATATGCATTTAGTTCAAAAAAGGAGGAGCAATGACCCCCGATTTCTCCTAGATATATTCAAAAGTATCCTTAGAGAGTGCTTTAGTAAAGATATCAACAATTTGTTCATTTAGAGGTACATAATTAAGTTTCACCTCCTTCTCCAAAACTTTCTCCCTCAAGAAGTGATACCAAATTGAAATGTGTTTCATTCTTGAATGCAGTACCAGATTCTTAGAAATATTTATTGCACTGCTATTGTCACAAAATATAGAAATCGGCTCATCAAATGATATTCCAATATACTTCAGAGTTTGTTTCATCCATAGTACTTGTGTACAACAAGTTGCAGTAGCAATATGTTCAACTTCAACAATAGATAGGAATACTGAATCTTGTTTCTTAGTCGACCAAGCAACCAACCAAGGTCTAAGGAAAAAGGCACCCCCACTTGTACTTTTCCTGTCATCCACACAACCAGCCCAATCTACATCAGTATAGGCAATAAGAGTGAAGTTAGATCTTCTAGAATACCACACTCCATAGTCTTATCTGAAAATTCTTTTCACAACAACAACACGTGTCTCTCTGGGATCTTGTTGGAATCTAGCTACAAGACAAACAACATGCATGATATTCGATCTACTAGCAATCAAGTACAATAATCCTCCAATCATTGATTTGTATATGCTCTCATCAGTCTTTGAAGATTCAACATCTTTAATCAACTTACAACCAGTAGCCATAGGAGTACATACAGGTTTAGCGTTTTCCATTCCAAACTTCTTTAACATTTCTTTAACATACTTAGATTGTGAAATAAAGACACCATCATCCTTTTGACTAACTTGTAAAACAAGAAATAAATTTATTTTCCTAATCATCGACATTTCAAACTCTTCTTGCATCTCTCATAAAACTTTTGCACCTACCATCATTTCCTCTGAAGATGATATCATCCACATAAACAACTACAATCAAGATATCATTTTCCTCAACCTTAAAATAGAGACTATTGTCACTAGTACCTTTTTGAAATCATTGCTTTAGCAAATACCTATCAAGCCTTGCATACCAATCTCTAGGAGCTTGCTTCTATACAACACCTTCTTTAGTTTGTAGACTATATCTAGAGCATTTGATAGCTTGAATCCTTTCGGTTGTTCTATATACACTTCTTCTTTCAATTCTTTATTCAAGAATGCAAACTTCACATCCATCTGATAAACCTTGAAATCCTTGTGTGCCACAAAAGCCAGAAATATTCCGATAGATTTCATTCTTGTCAGAGGAGCTTAAGTTTCCTCAAAATCTATTCCTTCTACCTATGAGTAGCCTTTACATACAAGTCTTGCCTTATTCCTTACTACGTGTCCATCTCCATCCAATTTGTTCTAAAATACCCATTTAGTTCCTATCACATTCTTGTCAACTGGTCTGGGGATAGGTTACCAAGTCAAATTCTTCTCAATCTGTTCCAATTCCTTTTTCATAGCTTTCATCCAATGCTAATCACTGCAAGCTTCTTTTACTATCTTTGGCTCTATTTTTGAAATTAAGCATAAGTTCACTTCTTCTTCAGTAGCTTTACTTCTTGTGATAACATCTCTATTTTTATCTCCAATAATCTATTTCTCTGAATGGTTCCTTTGCACATACCTTGGATTCTTAAGAGCAATTTCTAGAGTATCTTCCTTATCAGTCAACATCTTTGTTTATTTGGCCTTTTCTTCTTTTGGTTTATCGATACACTCATCTGATTCATATCCCATCTCTACAACTATATTCTTTGAAGTGTCTTCATCAACTTCCACATTTGTGCTTTCAACACTTCTTCTTGGTCTTTTATTATAACATCTATAATCTTTGCTTTTAATAGAATAGCCAAGGAATATACCTTCATTATCTCTTGTGTCAAACTTTCCCAAATTCTCTTCATCTCTTTTGATTTAACATTCTACAAACAAGGCATATATACCTTACCTCTTGTAGACTTTGAACTTGTGACCTCTCTAACAAGAACACAAATTCTCCACACTAAGCCAACTCTAAAGTACTTCACTCCAATATCTCCATTTTTAATAGATGTACATTTTTATTTATATTATATATCAAAAGCTACTTTTTAAATTGATATAAAAACAAATAACTCTCAAACCTTACTATATTGTTATTGTTAAGTAAACCCCTTCTTGTAAATAAAAGGTAGATTCAATAAAGCAAAGTTTCCCTTTATACTAAAGAACAAATTGGATTATATATGAATTACTAACTTGAGATGCATATTAAGTATTTCTATCAAAATCACTATTTCATTAATCTCTTCAAATACAAAACATATTATAATTACATTATTTTGAAGGCACATATTTTTTTAAAAATATATAATTAATTAGATTATCTATATACAAATATAGAGTATGTGGCTTAGGAGTTAGAGATCAGCCATTTAAATTAAAAGATTGTGGCCCCACAGCATGCATTATATTGCAGTGGTAAAGACAAGTGGCAAATTAGAGTTTTGTGGTAAATTAAATATTTCCACCGTTCATATAGAAAATAAAAATATCTTACTTTTCAGGTCGGCTGTTTCCCCGAAGGCAGAATAGGCCCTTCCTTCCATCTTACAGCGTTTCGTTTTTCAACGTTTGTTTCAACGTTTGCCACACGGAATATTTCACTGTTATAGACGGAAAAAGAGCTTGACGGCGGCTTGATCTCTATTTAAAGCATTGGAATTAAGGAAGGGGTTTATAGAAAGAAGTAATTTGGTTCTGAAAACTTCGTAGCGTGAGCGTAGGTAATACTTAGACTAGGTATCTAGGTTATATCTAGACTAGTCTAGGCTTGATTTCTGGTAGTATATTGGGTGATTAACGTTCAAGGTCTGCTGATCCCGTCCCGAGCTTGCAAGTAGCTGAATCCAGTTATATTTTTCAAGGATATTGGCGTTTCTTCCTTTCAAGATGCCGGGAAATCCAGTCTGTACATTATTTATAGGTAAGCATGAGATTCTTTTCTCTGCTTCTCTTTCTGTATGATCTGTAAGTTAGCGGCAATATTTCTTTAGGTGGGTTATATTGTTGTTTTCTGTGTTTATTTTCATTTTTCTGTTGATTTGGCGTGAACATCGCAGAAGGTTATATTAGGTAAGGTATTGGGTGTTTTTACGTGATTCTGTTATAGATCTGGAAAGTATTAGTAGGGTTATGTCTTTTTTTCTTTTCACCTTGATCTTTATTAGGGATTAGAGATGACTTCCACTTCTCTGTAGCTTACATGGGATTTTAAATTTTAGATCCCCTTAAGGGGTACTCGATTTGAGATTTTAATCCAACGGGAACATCAGTGCGTAAGATTCGTCTGGCAATGTGTGCTTAAGGTTCAGAATTGGGTTGGAATGGTTTTTTGTAATATTAATTCGGACCAGAATGGGTTTTAATATAAATTTAAGTTTCGTAGAATCAATGTATGTTTAGTCTTCATAAATTTAACCCAATATATCTCCCTCTACAAGAAGCGTCTGGGACTGTGTGGCTAGGGTTTTGATCCAATGAGAATGGGTTTTCATAGGGATTTAAAATTCAAAACCTTCATGCCTTTTTGATTATTAAGATTCTAATTGAACATATGTTTCTCTGTACGGTGCTGTTTAACGATTCTTTCAAATGACCAGATTTGACCCTATTCTGATTGCAATAGCATTTTATGAGAATTTAAGCTTAATTTGTTCTGTTCACGACCTTTAATATTATCTTTTAAGTCGGAAAATAACGCCATTGAAATGCGCATCTTGAAATATGCGCGTTATTATTCCGAGAGTTTTGATGCCCATCTGAGAATTATAAGTAAAACTAGCTTGTCGTTCACCCTCATACCGCATGACTTGATAACATTTTTGGCTATTGAATTTCTGTGCGCAAGATAGTTCCTTATAGCAAGCATATTTAAATTATTTGTTGTGAATCTGTTGTATATAATTATTTTATGATATCTTTAATCGTTCTAAATTAAATGATTCTTTCAATGTGCCTCTCCTGGCAAAATCTTTCATTTTTAAATCATTCGAAGTTGTTTGTTTTTGAACTGGCACAAGCGGGTATAGAACGCATTTGGCTTGGGTGGTTATAGACTTAAGGTTTATCAACTTTGAGGTTAATCTTCTCTCTCACTATGAAAAGGGAACAAGGCATTGAAAAGGTATTGAATGAGTTTCATATATCTTTTCATGTTTTATATCTTTTCATGTTTTGTTCTCTCTCTTTTTTTTTTCATTATATTTTTTCTTATGCTTTTACCTTCGCTTGTTAGATAATATGTGATTTGTTTTGCTGTACTTTTTGTAAAATTCATTTATTTCTGGCAAATATCGATTTCCAATGTTTTTATTTATTGTTTTTTTGTTTTGTAAATTTTGGAGGTTTACATAACTAAGCCGAAACTTGATACATTTTCTTGGATTATTGATTTGGATTCATTGTGGGGTTGTCGAAAAAACTGCATAGATGACACACTCGTAGAGTACTAGGTGAGTTTTTAAGACCTGCGAGTTTTTCTGACTTTAACTCGCAGCAAAAACTCGCCGAGTAATTGCCGGTTTTTTTGCAAAAACTCGGCGAGTTTCCTTTAAAAACTCTGCTAGACTAAAAAAAGAGGCCCAAACATGTGCAAAAATTTGGTCTCTCCGTCAAGATTCATATATGGAATATAACATTTAAGTATAAGAAAAAATGTCACTTATACTTTAAGTTATATTCCATATATATTGTCAGGATGTTTGAGAGTGGTTTCGGATCTCCAGGAGTTATAATGCAAAATCTAGTTTTTGGAGGATTCTTCAATCTTCCAGACTTAGTCAAATTTCAGGATCCTTAGATGATGCCCCTTGACCCCAACTTGGGGTCGCTGCCTCCAAACCTCGTTGACAAATATAGGGGGAAACTGGGCTGATGGAAGTAGGGAAAATTTAACCTTCGAGTCTGATTAGGCTCCATATAACAACATAATTAGCATTGAAGAAATCCTGGTATTATACATTTTAGAGTTGAAAGTTTGAAACTATGAGCATGAAAGATGAAATTTCAAATATGATGAAAGTTTATAACTAGTTTTAGCTAGAGCTGGAAGTTGTATTTACTTTTGGTTTTACAAAAACTATTTACTATTTTGCTTCCAGCCATCAGCATTTCTCACGAGGATGCGATTTTGTAGACACTTTGCATTTAAATATATCTAGAATCAGCTTGTTTCTTTTGTGTTATCATTTATTGACTCATTGGATGCATCTTCTCAGTAAATTTTGCAAAAAAAATGCATTTTTTATTAAAATTAAGCGTGTTTTTACGTTGCAGAGTTTTTCTGAGTTTTTCCTGAGTTTTCGCTGAGTTTTTTTCTTAGGGGCTTGGCGAGTCGAGCCGAGTCGTGAGTAGTTCAACTATGGTGGAAATTACCTCCGAATACTGTAGATATATTGAGTGTGAATATTGTAGATGTAGTGAGTGGAAACCATTATGAGCACTTCTGAAGACTATGAGCGGTTGATCTTGTTGAGAAGAAGTGACGGAAAACCAACCCTACAAAATTGTCAAAATATTACTTAGCTCATGATATTCTGTAGTTGTGAATCCGCTGAACTTTTATATTTCCGTGGAGAAGGGGAATTCTTTTATTTTTGTTTGTCCTATCTTACTTTATCATTTGCATTTTGGTCTTCATGGCTGAAGGCTGAAGGCTGAAGATGTGCTTTATTGAATGGCTAGGAAGAGCTATTGGTGTTTTGGGAGGTTCAGTGTTCTATGTAGGTGGACTTGACTTCTGTGGCATGGAGTTGGCTATGGATACAAGACTTAGAATGATGTCTTTTGGCTGTAGTCTGTTATTGTTTCCATGGCTAAATAAACATTTTCTGTTGTTGGATATTGTCTTGTTGCCAGGGCATTTTTATTATTGCTTTATTTCTGGATTACACTGTTGGATACTGTCTTGCCAGGGCATTTTTTCTTGCAGTTGTTTTTCTGTAAATATGTAGCGAGATTCTATTTTACTTTTTAGCATAATCTTCAGAGTCGAATGCGAGAATCTTATTGTATAATATACACGATATTGTCTTGTTGCGATGGCATTTTTATTACTGCTTTATGTCTGGATTACACTGTTGGATATTGTCTTGCCAGGGCATTTTTACTCGCAGATGTTTTTCTGTAAATATGTAGCGAGATTCTTTTTTAGCATAATCTTCATAGCTGAATGCGAGAAGCTTATTATATAATATACATGATGAATCTGAATGCGATAATCATGTGCCCTAGTGTATAATATCGAAGTGGAATGGACAAATTATTAAGCACTGTATTAAAGAATTATTAAGCACTGTACTAAAGAATGAGGTGTACTCGTCTGCATTTGGGGCATGCCCTAGTCTTTTGTATTTGATGTGAAGGGTCACACGAGGACTAAACAAGAAGAGGTAGTTTAAAGGAAATTGCTGATGTTATGTCTGTTGTGTTGTAAAGAGCCTTAATAACATTGGTGCTTTATTTTAAGTTGTTTGAACATAATGAAGTGTCATCTACTTAAAGTTCAATATTTTAATTTAGATTTTGTTTTTATTTTATTAGTATTTTTTCTGTGTTTGTAGCATTACCACGTATTATCTGATCAGGATGTTTTCTTCATGTATTTTAACTTTTCTAATTTCATTTCTATCTATAATTAGGAAACTTGGATGAGAAAGTGGATGAGCGGGTCCTTTACGAAATTCTGATTCAGGCAGGTCCTGTTGTTGACCTCTATATTCCAAGAGATAAAGAGACAAACCGACACAAGGGTTATGGCTTTGCAGAATACGAAACAGAAGACATTGCTCAATATGCAATAAAGTTATTTACAGGATTGGTTTGCCTTAACAACAGAACTCTTCGTTTTGCGGTTTGTATTTTTGCCAAAGTCTTTATTTATGCCTTATGCGCATTCGTTTGTCGAGTAGATATTTTTCTGGCCAATTGTTTTGGCATATATTGTTTAGTAAATCAAGCTTACAAGTTACTTTTTATCGATTAGATATCAGGACAAGATAAAGTATCCCCTACTCAGAATACTGTAAAACCACCCTCTTCCATTCAGACACCGCCAGCTTTTGGGAAGCAAAAGCTTCCTGCCTCGCCTTACTCACCTGCAGAGATGATTTCTTCAAGGCATTCACCTTACCTATCTCCTGTGCCAAGCTACCCATCAGGTATGCTCATAGTCTTATGTAGCATATGTAGGACAGTTTTTCAATAAATTATAAATGATAGCTGGAATTCTCATTTTTTTATCATATTGTTTGTCCTACAGCTTATAATAGTCGGGGAGCTATAAAAAATGGCTATAACTCGGAGAAATTTTCACCACAATCACAACCACCATACTATAACAATTCAAAAGTTGTCGAGGCAAAGAGGTTAGATTCTTGCCTAACATCAATCCATCATATGGGTCATAGATCTTCTGTCCATGGTTCCACTTCAGGATATGCATATGCACATCCTTCCTACTAGTTTGAGCAGGTTGGCCCACATGTCTGTACCCTATGTATCATATGATAGGAGGGAAAATTTTGGATTTTCCACGAGGAAGGATCGGTCCCTTTACATCCAATGTTATGGTGGTGGTCTATTTTTTGCTTTTGTGGTTTTGGGGGACTAATTTATGAACTGATAGCGTTTTCACAAGATTAGAGCCCTAGTTTTGTTGAAAACACTAGACAGTTTGTTAACCTGTGTAGCATATATACTCAGTTTGTCAGGGATCTGAGGTCTAGTTTCCGGACGACGGCTGTTGCCTCGTATCCTGAATAGTATTTCCTGTTTGAATGGTTACTCAGGTGTAAAATTATCGCATCTATCTTAGAGCACTTAAATCATTGATTTTTGTTTCAGTTTTTACATCAAATTTGCTCACTCGCTTCTGAACCTATTTTGGTATCCCGAATGCGAAGTTAAAATTTATATATCCTAATTAGAGCTGCTAAGGTTGTGCAGGGCCTAATTGAAGGGTGTAGTAAACCATGTTTGCTAACTATCAGTTAGAAGAATTTGTGTCAAAAATCTAGTTTTCGCAAAGTATTGTAGTAATAAGCTCTATATAAATTTGAAGTAATGTTGCATTTACTGTATTTTATACTTACTCACCTGTTGAACAAGCTATTATCTGATTATTTACTGGTTTTATGCTGATTCTTTATTGATTTTGTGCACTGGATGTTATATTTGAATAATGTCTATGTTGGTTTATGTCGTGCCCTACAGGGTGGATATCTTTATGCATATTTAGAACATTTTTGAGGTCATGTGTAAGCATGCATGCATGTTTACATTGTGTTAATTTATAGTTGCATGGCTCACTTTTTTCTTGTGCAAAGAACTAGCTTTTTTCAGGGTTAAACCAATTGATATATATGCACTAGCTGCTTATTTTAATTTTTTTGGGTCATGTATAAGCATGCAAATATGTTTTCATTGTATGGCTCGGAGTGCCCGAATCATCCGTTGATTTAAGTGGGATTCTTTTTCTCCATCTATAATTTTTGCTTTTAATATCGTGCTTTTGGTTATAATATTTAGAGTAAAAGGAAGATCAATGGAACTCCTCTTTGCAAATTTTAATTTACATGAACTGTAAAGTGCTGCAAGATCTTGATTTGTATTATTATGTAATTTTTTCCCCTAGTTATATGTAAAGTTATAAAAATATTTGTAATTGCTGTCCCTTTAATGCCATTGAACATAGGGTTTCTTTTTGAAATTAAAAGAAACCCTACCGGAAATGCCATGCGGTTCTTTTGAAGAAACATTGTCTTAGAAATGCCGTGGAATATCGGATGTATTTTGAACAATTTGGTGTTGAGAAGATATGAAAATAATTATATCTTACTATGGTGAATACTGAATTCATTTTATGATTTTTTGCTGTTGAATGTTCGACGGTTCTGTATGTTTGGGTGAGATAAATAGTTATGGTGAATAGTGAGATAAATAGATTTTTTTTTGCATTGTTAATCCGTGAATTCGTTTTTCAAGAAAATATGTTTTATAACATGGTTGGATAAAACTGTGTTACCTTTTATTTTTTTGGTGTGAGTTTCGAGACTCCGCATTACGCTATGTCTTAGATTGTAAAATTATCGTTTTCTGCACTTACGAAACTTGATAATCATATCAACATCACCAATATTGAATCCGCCAATGCTTCGAGGCCTTACACATCTAGATGCCATTACATTTTGATTACTGAATTCATTTTATGATTTTTGTTTGCTGTTGAATGTTCGACGGTTCTATATATTTGGGTGAGATAAATAGTTATGCCATCGGTTATTTGAAGAGATTTTTTTGCATTGTTTACTAGTAATCCGTTAATTCGATGTTCAAGAAAATATGTTTTATAACAGGATTGGATAAAACAGTGTTACCTATTATTTTTTTTGGTGTGAAAGAGAGTTTCAAGACTTCCCATTACGCTGTCTTGATTGTAAAATTATCGTTTTCTGCAGTCACGAAACTTGATAGACATCAACATCACCAATATTGAATCCCCCAATGCTTCGAGGCCTTCCATCTAGATGCCATTACTTTCAAAATGTGTAAAGTATCTCTCCGTCTTAATGCTCTATCAATTCCGTTACTTAAGATATGTTGAATTAAATTACCACTCTTCCGAAAGCGGTAAGAGTATTTTTGTTGGCCACCGGTATTAGCAAGCCGGTATTAGCTAGCCGTGAGTTTGGTATGCGTTAATCACACTGAAAGCAACATCAAGCTACCCCTCACATTCTTCACTCGCAATTTGTCGTCGAGGCTATCTAGGTTAGGCATGGCTATCTAGGCGGGTATGCATGCCTGTGAAAACCCCAAATCTAGCTAGCCCTCGTATTTTTCACTCGCAATTTGTCTTGTTTATCGCATTGAAAGTAATATCAAGTTACCCCTCGTATTCTTCACTCGCAATTTGTCATAAAGCTATCTAGGGTAAACACACAGGAGCAAAGTAAATCACCATCAAGCTAGCACTGTGTCTTGTTTATCGCATTGAAAGTAACATCAAGCTACCCCTCGTATTCTTCACTCGCAATTTGTCGTGAAGCTATCTAGGGTAAACACAAAGGAGCAAAGTAAATCACCATCAAGCTAGCACTCGCAATCTTCACTCACAATTTGTTTTATCGAAGCTATCTAGGATAAATGCAAAGTAGCAAATGGTGATCAAAGACATTGTGGTTAGATGCACTCCATTTTGCAAGGAGGTTTGGAAACAATTAAATCAGATGATGGTTTGCATACATGAGACACCTCCTTATGCCTCCATACAAAGCTCTCATTAATGATCTTGATAACAAGAGAAGCTACAACCGTGTGAAGCTATCATTGAGTTTCCCTCAAGGTTAAGCTCACTTAGTTTGTTGCTTGATTTGTGAAACCTCTAACAAGTGTTGTTTAATGTATCATTATTTTAGGGCCTCTTTAGTTCATCATTGATAAGGAGGAGATGTTTTTCATTGCAAGTCAAATTGTGATAACGCTATTAGGAATTAAATGTGTTATTTCGAGTCAAGCTCATTGATCAATGTTTTATGAGTAGTAGTTTGGGAGATCTCATACCTCATGAAAAGAATTGGACCATTCAACACATTGTATCTAGGTGATGCTCATAGAGGTGAAGTATTGGGTTTTTTTTTTAGGGGATGCCATCCTAGTGTTACTTCAACTTTAGTGTGTATAATTGTGGGGTTTCTCTTAGGGTTAAGTTCACTTAGCTTGCTACCATATTTGTAAAACCTTTGACGGGTGTTGTCTTGTGAATCGTTCATTTTATAGCCCCTTTACGTTATCGATTGACTAGTAATAGATATTTTTCAAAACAAGTCAAATTGTGATATTGTTATGAGGATCTAAACATGTATTTTTTGAGTCAAACTCATTGATCAATGTTTCATGGGCAGTGGTTCATAAGAATCCATCTGTCATGATAATAAACAGAACATTTAATTTTCATTGCATTTTGGGGAAGCATTAGGCCTTTTGGGGAGGTTGTCCATCATATTGCTACTCCAAGTCAAGTGTGCTTATCCATGGAGTTTCCTTTAAGGTTGAGCCTACTTAGCTAGGTACCCTATTTGCAAGTTGTTTAACAATTGAAGTCCCTTTAGCTAATGCCTTGAGTTTTGAAAGGCCTTACCAATTGGACATGTCGTGATTGTCAAGGATTGAGACATTAGAAAGATGTACTTCTTTATGGGCTAATAGGAAGGAATTATTTTTAATGTTATTTTATTTTAATTTTAATTTTAATTTTTTTAATAATGGAGTGAATAGTATTGTCCATGATGATTATGCAATTAAAAAACTTGGAATGATTATAAGGAAAAAGAATGGTGGAAATGCTTATTAACATATAATCTTTCATAAGAATATTTGAAGTTCTATATATGGGAGAGGGCCTATAGTGGAGGGGATCCAACATTGGGGATAGTAGCAAATACATATGCACATAAAATCACAAGCACATTTGAAGTTTTATATATGGGAGAGTGTACTATAGTGGAGTGGAGCATTAGACTTGTTAACTCTCGTCAGCAAAAGGATTTCTTAAGTAACCTATTATGCACACAAGAACATTTGAAGTTTTATATATTGGAGAGGGACCTATAGTGCTTAAGCATGGAGTTTCCTTTAAGGTTGAGCCTACTTAGCTAGCTACCCTATTTGCAAGTTGTTTAACAATTGAAGTCCCTTTAGCTAATGCCTTAAGTTTGAAAGGCCTTACCAATTGGACATGCTGGGATCGTCAAGGATTGAGACATTAGAAAGATGTACTTCTTTATGGGCCAACAGGAAGGAACTATCTCAATAGAAATAGAAATTGATGATTATGGAATAAAAAACTTGGAATGATTATAAGGAAAAAGAATGGTGGAAATGCTTATGAACATAAAATCTTTCATAAGAATATTTGAAGTTTTATATATGGGAGAGGGCCCTATAGTGGAGGGGATCCAACATTGGGGATAGTAGCAAATACATATGCACATAAAATCACAAGCACATTTGAAGTTTTATATATGGGAGAGTGCCCTATAGTGGAGTGGAGCATTAGAAGTGTTAATTCTTGTCCCTAAAAGGATTTCTTAAGTAGTTGGACAAAACGAGCTTTTTAGTGGAGCATTAAGAGTGTCAATTAATTTGTCCCTAATTTTTTTTTTCTTAAAATTTTCAAAAAACAACTTATTATTTGATGCTACATTAGCATGACTTGTGCACGACTATAAGACCATTTTAGATACCTCAACTTTTTTTTTTGTTGTGGTAAGTTGGGGATTTGGCAGGAAGTTGTACAAAATGAGTGATTATATTATTTGCATAGTATTTTTTTGAGGTTGGTAAAAAGTGTTCTATTTACAAGGTACTCTTCGATTTAGGCTGTTTTACTATTCAACTTTTGCGTTTTCAACGTGCATGATATTCTCACTATATTATTATGTGCAAATTTTGTTGACATATTGTCTCAACCTTTTATTGCTAGATATTGATAATCTTCCCTTTTTTCCTTCATTAAGCTCAAATCTCGAGATTCTCACTTTTATGGTAATAATAATAATTCATTATAGCTAATGATGCTCTTGTATAGCCTATATTATTATTATTTATTATTTTAAAGTGAGTTTCAGTTTTAGCTTATTTTTTTTATTACTAAGAAGGAACTACCATTTTTCTATGTTCTCCCAAGTTTTTTCGAATGGATAGGGGATTGAGTAGAGTATTTGGTATGGGGTACTTTTTTGGCCTTTTTTAGTCGAATGGATAGGGGATTGATTAGAGTATTTGGTATGGGGTATTTTTTGGTCATTTTTTAGGTGATAGCATGGATAGCTATTTCAAATATTCATATGATATCATTGATAAAACATTCTTCATAGATATTAATCATGATCTTTATATTCTCATGTGAGCATGAGATGATATTTTCTAAAGGCTATAAGATTTGCATGTTTTCTTCTCATTATCAAAGAGGATTAACAAAGAGGAATAGTTAAGGACAAAGATGGTTGGTTGTTTTCCAGTGACTTAATTAGTAGTCAACATTATAAAACATAAAATGCCAATTTGTCAATGGCAACCTTTATATACTAAACAAGTTGTCCACTTGTATCAAACAAGATAATTCTTGAATATTTAGTAATTTGCAATAGGGGTATGTAGGGGCATGTAGAGGACAAGGGTAAAATCCAAATAGTAGTTTTTAATTATAATAGTTGTAAAAAGGAATAATAATAATACATGGGCTATAATTAAAAATATTAAACATATTATTGGTTGTATGATTTTTTTGTCAAGAAACTTTACATAAATTAAATCAATAAAACATTTTTGTAAAGTGAAAATCCTAAAAACAATTGAAAAATAATTTAAAAAAAATAAAATATTAAAAGACTTATTTGAATGCAAAAGATATGTTGTCACGTTCTTTCAAAATTTTAGTAGAAAATATTAAAAGACTTATTTGAATGCAAAATCCAAGATATGTTGTCATGTCCTTTCAAAAATTTAGTAGTTGGAAGATTTTTGCCTTTATCCTTTCAAAATTTTAAACCGTGTTGACTTGTTCTTTCCAAATTTTAAGCTGTAGTGGTTGGAAGATTTGTTGACTTATTCTTTCCAAATTTTAAGTTGTAGAGGTTGGAAGTCTCAATTGGTGCTTTTCATTGTCGGTTGATGAAATCATATTAACAAAGGATGGTGACATAAATTTTCCTCTCTTCAATGATGCTTTCAAATGTTATGGAAGATGATAGCATAATCATGATGGTTTCAAATGTCATGGAAATTTCAACTTTTAAGGCGAAATTCAACTCTTCAGTCAGTTCGTATATATTGAAATTAGGACTATCAAAGCTTTGCAAGCATAATCACGATGCTTTCAAATGTCATGGAAATTTCAACTTTTAGGGTGAAATTCAACTCTTAAATCAGTTTTAGTATGTGTTTTGTGTTCTCGTGAGAACCATTTTATAAAATTAGTAGTTATATATTTATATAATTTATTGTTTATTGGTGTACTCACAAGATAACAAGTATTTAGCTTATATTTTTTTAATGCACATTGTGTCGGTTGTTTTTATGTCAATATTTAGCTTCTATTTTTTCATGCACATTGTGGCGGTTAGCTTCTATTTATATATTATAATAGAAATGATGTCATTTCTACTAGTATCATCTTCATGTTATCTGATTTGAAGGATACCATTTTTTTGTTTTTTGTTCTTGTCTTATTGAACTTGGTTATTTGGATTGGGTATAAATGATTGCTTCATAGCTCAATTTGGTAGAGCGTTCGCGTGTGCGAAGTGATATGGGTTCGAATCCCATTGAATGCAATTATGTTCGTGAGATCTTAGTATGCTCAATTCATTTAGATTTTATTTTATCAAGTATGCAGATATTTTTCTCTCTTTTCATTTATACATTTCTACATTTATTATATATTTATTTTTCCAAAATTTATCCATTCCCCTTATGCAATTGTAAAAATCTAAACTTTCTTTTTAGACCATTCAGATTAAATTTGATTTTTTTTACATGGTACATGTATTTTTTTGGACTTGATGTAAGTGGTATATATGGATAAGTAAAATATACTAAAGGAAAGGTTTGATTTATTTATATGGGTGGAATTTTAATTTTTTATTTTTTTACCATTCAGATTAAATTTGAATTTTTGTTACATGGTACGTGTGTATTATTGGACTTGATGTAGTAGTATATATAGATAAGTAAAATATTGTAAGGAAAGGTTTGTTACATGGTACGTGTGAATTATTGGACTTGATGTAGTAGTATATATAGATAAGTAAAATATAGTAAGGAAAGGTTTGTTACATGGTACGTGTGTATTATTGGACTTGATGTAGTAGTATATATAGATAAGTAAAATATAGTAAGGAAAGGATTGATTTATGGTATGTTGAGAGTTGATTGATTAAGTAAAAGGTTTTATTTAATTAATTAAGTCATCTTTTTCTTTTTTCATTTAAGCTAAATTTAGGAACTTTTATTTTTAGGCATTTAATATGCATGCATCTGTTAGGTATTTTAATAATTAATTATTAATTGCTTTTTAGGGTTTCTATCTTTAGAATTAGATTTCTTTTTTAAGGATGTCATGTTTGCTCTTTTTGGAGATATTCTGGATTGCCAGCAATTAGAACACTTTGGGCTCAAACTTGCAGGTACAGGTACAATACATGTTTTTTTTTAATTTTTAATTTTTGGTTTTTAAAAGAATATTTTTTTATTAATTTTTTTTTTTAATTAAAAAAAACATTTTTAAATTTTGAAGGTGTGAGTTTAAAAAAAAAATCTTTTCTTTTTTATAAATTTTTTTCATGTCTTTTTTTTTTAAATAAAATGTTTGAATCTTTTTATTAGTTTTTTTTTTTTAAAATCTTTTCTTTTTTATTAGTTTTTTTTTTATAAAAACTTTTCATCTTTTTTTTTAAAAAATAAAATGTTTGCATGTTTTTTAATTAGTCTTTTTAACTAAAACAATTTCTTTTTGCATGCGATTTTTTGATTTTTTAATCTTTTTTTTGGCATGCGTTTTTAAATTAAAAAAATTATTATTATTATTATTTTTTTGCATTTGAATTTTGGTTTTCTAGTCAATTTTTTTTGGCATGCATTTTAAAATAAAAAACAAATTGTTATTTTCTTTTTTTTTTTCAGTTTTTTTTGAAGGGGCATTTTTTTTGTTTTTTGTTTTAATAAAAAAACTAATTTTGCCCTAATAAGCAAAATTGGGAACATGTTTTAAGCAAAAACTAACCTGTATACAATGCTCTCCTATTCCAACCAGTGGGCATATCATCTGCACAGATTTCTATAGGGCATCATTTGGTGGCAGCCTCATTTACATGTTTTCCAATTTTGCACAATTGTTTTTCATGTTGGATCTTCTTCTTTGAGCTATGTTGTACATACACTATCATAAAGTGCCACACCTCTTTGTCCTTCATCGTTTGATGACACATATGATGCAATCCTTCTATATTGTAGATTAGGAATTAAATATCAGACCTTTGACCCGTCTCTTCTATTGAGCATGTCAGTATGTTTGTGTAATCGATGGCTCCCATACTTGGTTTGCGTGCCTGATCTTTATCATATGTAGCGAGTGATTCATTGTCTTCCTTCACCTCTTTTTGGAGAGAAGTTTTTTCCTTTTTCTCCACTTTATAGAGTTCCATGTTGTGATTGGGTACCTCATCAGGCCTTGTTGTTGGGACCCAAATTTGCATGTAGTTGTCTTTGTTGCATGTAGCTGCATTCATGCACTTATTTTTTTGGCTACTCCCTAAATTCATCTTAAGGGGGGGTGTTAGAGTAAAAGATTTTATTTACTTAATTAATTTAATCATATTGATTAATTAATTAAGTTACCTTTTTCTTTTTTCACTTAAGCTAAATTTATGAACTTTTATTTTTAGGCATTTAATATGCATGCATCCCTTAGGTATATTAATAATTAATTTATTATTAATTTTTAATTGCTTTTTAAGGTTTCTATCTTTAGAATTAGATTTCTTTATAAGGATGTGAAAAGCAATATTCAATCAAGCATTTAGTTCTTGTTATTGTCTTCGATATTCTCGTTTGTTGTGCAATTTCTCCTTTGTATGTAAGAGGTATTCTTACAGATGATTATCTGAGCTTGTGGGAATTCAACAATCATGAATTCTAACAAATTAGGGATAGAAAAATATGTAGTGAAAGTAATTTGAATGAATAAGTGTAGATCAAACAATATGAATTAAATCATTGCCAAAATTTGAAGTACAATCGACTCACTAATCAATAAGACGCAATTTAAATGTTAATACTTAGCTACATTTTTTTTTCACATGGATGATAAACCCATTTAATCCGTTAAAACTGATAACAAATTCTCAACTTGTTATGGCTATGTACAATTGTGTTTGTATGTTCTTAATTATGACTTTTGCTAACTAGTGTCCTCATTTCTTTTGTTCTTTTGTAAGTGAACATGTAAAAGCTTGTCATTTTGAAATACCTATTATTGTAAGTGCTATCATTGTGATTCTAAGTATGTGCAGTACTCCATATTGATTCAAATGTATGGGCTACTATTTTTATACTATGAGTGTCTCCAAGAGTGTGCAATAATAGTCCACCCAATACTATTTTTATACTACCAGTGTCTCTAAGAGTGTACAATAGTAGTCCATGTCTGTTCTAATTATGTTTGGTGGTCTTAGATTTCTTTTCAAAGCTCCATTGTCTACCAGCCTCGAGTGTTTTTTTAGTTTATTCATTGTAATGTTTTTAACCTTATTTTGATTAAATAAAAATAAAATCATAAAAAATAGTGAACCCATTATACTCATGATGTAGAAGCACATAACGTCTTGATGTAATATGGAGTGAGTCAATGAGGTATTGATGAGGGTAAGTGCATCAAGATGGGGACCAAAAGAGGTTTTAAGTGACCACTTTTTTTTGAAGTTAGGAAAGTTTGATTTTGGTTGAGAAATTGAAGATACTTATGTAGTAAGAATAATAGTTGTAACGTTTCGAGTCTACTTTTTAAATTACCATTTTTTTTTGTTGAAATGATGAAGATTACGAGGTTCAAAAAGAGGTGCACACAAATTAGTCCCAAATTTATCAAATAAACATCACAAAGGGATTAACTTTATTTTTTTTCTAATATTTGAAAAATTGCTCTAGTGAGAAATTAACTAACATGTAGTTTATGCATGAATTTTCCACTTTTTTTTAACGAGTATATGATTTTTTACTAATTTTTGAAGTGGACACATTTTGAAAAATAGAAATTGAGTGTGCTCCCCCCTAATTTTTTTGAAAACTAATCGAAAATCTATTTTTTGTAATATCTATAGAATGAAGTCTAGTTTCTACAAATATAATTTTTTTTAAAATTCAATGAACGAATAAAAAGTTATACCCAAAATACCACATTGGTTTTTAACAAAAAAACAAACATACAAACAAAAGATATCAAAGATGAAATCCTTAACATACTCAAAATGTGAAAAAATGTACATGATTAGATAGCCAAGAGCGAGCTTACCGTCATCGAGACATTTTTAACTTTGCATTGAAACATGTGCAACCTTGAAGGATAGGATGCTAGAAAACATGCGAAATTATTTTACAATTTGAAATTGTTTGACAATTTAATTTAAAATTAAAATTAAATTAAAATTTTTGTTGCATGGTACATGTATTACTAGACTTGATGAAGTGGTACAAGTAACTAAGCATGTCTAGAGTTGATGTATTAGAATTGAATGATAGATCATGAGAGGTTTTTTTTGACTTCATGTTGTTCTCATGTGAATTAGGGATAAAAAGATATGGACTGAAAGTAACATCAATGAACAAGTGTAGATCAAATAATATGAAACATATCATTGCAAATATCTAAAGTATAGTCAATTCACTAATCAATAAGATGTCATCTAAATGTTAATACTCAACAATACTTTTTTCACATGGATGGAAGTACTAATAAACCCATTTAATCTTTTAGCATTGATAACAAATTCTGAACTTGTTATGGTTGCCTACAATCGTGTTTCCATGTTGTTAACTATGACTTTTGTTAAGGAGTGTCCTCATTTGTTTGTTGTTTTGTAAGTGAACATGTAATAGTTTGTTAGTTTCAAATACCTATTATGGTTATTGCTATCATTTTTATACTTTGAGTTACTCTAAGAATATGCAATTGTAGTTCATGTATGATCAAATGTGTATGCTACTATTTTTATACTACGAGTGATGCTAAGATTGTGCAATAATGTTCAATTATGTTTGTTAGTCTTAGATTGCTTTTCAAAGCTATATTGACTACTAGCCTTGATGGTTTTTTGTATTTTATTCATTGTAATTTTTAATCTTATTTTAATTCAATAAAAACATCATAAAAATTGATGGACCCATCATAAAAATTGATGGACCCATCATAATCATGATGTAGAAGCACATAATGTCTTGATGCAATGTGGGGTGAGTCAAATAAGTATTGATGAAGGTAAGTGCACAGACGGGGGAGCAAAAAGGGGTTTTAAGTGGCCACATTTTTTTTGAATCCAAGAAAGTTCGATTTTGGTTGATAAATTGAGGATAGTTACACTCAAAATACGAAGATTGAATAAGAATAAGAGTTGTAGTGCTTTGAATCTACTTTTCAGAATATATTTATTTTTGAAAATCGTGAAGGAGAATAATTAGTAAAATTAGTGATTAAGGAGCTAGACAATTTTAGGTGTCTACAATTACAATTTACGACACACACTATCATGTGTTTTATTGCTTGAGATCCTTTAACATGAGGGATGGCCAAGTGCTATTAAGGAATTCAATTTTAACTAATTTATATTTCTGGATAAGTGATTAGCTTATCCAAGTTTTATTTCTATGGAAGTGAACATTGTAATTTTAATTTTTTTCATGGTTAAAAATTTGGCTTTACTAACCTTGGTGAGAGTTGGTATGATGAGAGTACTCACCAAACCTATGATATTAATGGGGAAAGGAGTAATATTTGATGAATTTGGCTTCTCGTTGTTTGTGTAGAAAATATTCAAAGGATTGAAAATTAAAACTTGGTTTTGGATTGTATATTTTTTGTTTTTTTGGTCATTTTTTCATTCTCGCATTTGTGAATAGTGAAGGTCAAGATATTATTTTTCTATAATATGTGTAGCGTAATTTTTTTCTTGGTTATCCAAAGTGTGGAGAAGGATGGAAATAAAATAAAAATAAAGGAAAAATAGAGAGGAGGTGTCATGACTAGGAAGGAAAAGAAGAGAGAGTTTGAAATAGATTTGGATTAGAGAAGAAAAGAAGCTTGGTTTTCTTTGAGGTGCAAGTTATCCATAAGTAAGAATGATATAATTGGTTTGGCTTTAGTAGTGTTCATTCCATTTACAATACATTATAACTAATATTGGTTGTTGCTTGGTCACGAAATTGGTGTAAGTTTGAGTTTGTGTGTAAGTTTGAGTTTATGGCAACTAGATTTTGTGTCTTCTTGAAGGGTTTTCTTCAATTGAGTATATTTTGTGGTCTATACAAAGACTTATCTTTTGACTTGTGGTTTTATTTAGTGAGGTTATTTTCTTTCTTTTTCTTTGTGATTTTATTAAGTTATTTGTGAGTCAATGATAATTATTAAAGACATTTATTTTATATAGACATTATCTTTAGCGAAATTAGAAAGATAGTTGTTGCTTGTAATGAAGAAAATGTTTATAAATTTTGTTAGTATTTTTATTTAGGTCTTACAATATTTACCATGGTCCATCTTGTAATATATTATCGTTGTATGATTTGTGTATTATGTAATAGCCACACATGTTTCTGTATCCATGATTCTAGAATTCTAATTATTTGTTTATTTTTGCAACAAAATGAGTGGAGTTAAATGTTGTTGAGATTCATTATAGGGTTTGCACTAACTTATAATCTAGTTCTTATAATATGACAAGTTATCTTGTATGAGAAGATAATATAATTGTGAAGACTTGCAAAGATTAATTGACATAGGAATGACACACTATACTCTTAATATTTGATTAAATTTATACTCATATGCATGGGAAAAGATTAGGAAGAATTGTAAATAAGTTTATAGTAAGTTTATAATGAATCTTCATGAATAGGAATTTGATATGACTTATTTATGAAGGAAATGTCATTTTGTATCTTATAATATTAATACTCAACCTTGTAGCAAAGTTAGAAGCATCTTCAAGGCATAGGAGATTAGATCTTTGTTTTCTGAAGGGTCTTAATAATATTATTATTGTCTGCATTGACATATTGAGAGTGAGGTCCTTTTCTATAATATAGAGAACCGTTTATTTCCTTTTTTAGGGGTTTATAAGGTGATACTTTTAAAGAGTCTTAATATGAAATTATAGTAAATACTCGTATTTGAGTTTGATTGTTAGCTTTTAATAAATTATTTTTCATGAATTTGGAAGATCACAATAGAAAAGCATGCTATACTTAGAATTATGATGTAAATATTGATGGGTAATACTTATGGGGACATCTTGTAGGCTCTATAGTTTCTACAATATGTATGGATTGGATCCCTTCCATTTAGTATGTAAGTTATCAACAATGACTTCATAGTACTCCTGTATGATTTACTAAGCATGTGGTTTAGTCATAGTTATTTAGTATCAAAAGAATATTAATGAGTCTTAACTACAATTAGTATTGCAAATTTTATTATGCAGAACATGACACTCCCACAACAATTGTAGTGTTGTAAATTGTACTCCTTGATTGTAAGAAAAATTTCACACTCTCCTTAGCACTTGCTTCCACTCCCCTAGACAATTTTAGGAGCATTTCTAGCCATGAATTAACCCCAACTCAAGGAGATGTGTCCTATCCCATTTCAAAACTTAACTATCTTATTTTGTATTTAATCATCATCAAAACCAAAAATTAGAACCATATCTAATATTATGCGCCTCAACTCTTGCACCATACTTTCAAAAAGTCTATTTTGGTAGAACAAGGGTGCCTTTCTCTTGTGTTCCACCAAAATCTCTTTAGATTTTAATAATTAAGTGTTGGCTTTGATTTTACGAATTTTGGTCTCAATTTTTGTTTATGATGATTTTATGTTGGAGTTTGATCAAGAATTAAACTGTAGTGACCCTCCTCAATCCCTCCTTTGTGATTGGATGTGTTAGATATTTATGAGTTTGTTGGTGAGCTCTTGATACTCCTTGCGTCTTGTTTTATTCTTTATCTTGATATTCTCTTT
Source organism: Cryptomeria japonica (assembly GCF_030272615.1). Taxonomy (NCBI): domain Eukaryota; kingdom Viridiplantae; phylum Streptophyta; class Pinopsida; order Cupressales; family Cupressaceae; genus Cryptomeria; species Cryptomeria japonica. The sequence continues at coordinate 757,830,699 of NC_081407.1, read as the reverse complement.
GACATTGGTAGATTCATTATGATTACTTTGATGGTGTTGATTCTATGTTATGGAATAATTTTGAAGTTAGGTTTATGTGTGATACTACTTCCATGTTTACTACTTGTGAGGTGATACTAGGTTCTAACCCTAATTCTAGTGGTCTTGTTAGGTATGGATGAGGGTTTCTCCTTATGAGACTTTGCTATGATGTTAAAGTGGATATATGCCATGTTAATGTTTATGTTGCAATGGATTTTGATTATGTTCCTTTATGAATAAGCAATTAATAGGTGCTGCATATTATTTTATGGATATTGATGCACGCTCTAACGAATTTAGTTAGATATCGAGATGTGATTGATTATGATAGTTGAAATGCATTGAGATTGGATTCATGCATTATGTGTGTGTCCCTGATTGTGGTGGGAGGGGATGATGTCTTATCACTCTCTTAGGAGAAACATATGATGTCACTGATGTGTGTGTACAGGTTGCATATGTTATATTTGTATATGTGTGCATTTGTGACGCAAGATTGTAGGTACATGGCATCGACTCCACCTGGTTTCACAGGTTAGATCGTGCTTAAATAATTGTGATAGTGGTTGTGAGAGTTAGCAGATTGGCCTAATTAACCGAACCTATAACCTTTGCTCTATAGAAGAGCAATAACCCTTGTCATGTGGTTACCTAATAGAAATGCCATTAAGGCAATATCTGATAACCCTAGTTATGTTTGTATGTGGGTGTGCAAGTGATTATTTATATTTGTCATTTGTATTAATTATTATTTATAAATATTTATTATATGGTTTGTATATGTAGACACCTAAAATTGTCCAGTCTAATTAAATAAATATCTTTATTTATTTAATTATTTTTAGCCTAATTCTTCTATTAATTATATAAATATTTATTTATTTAATTAATTAATTTATCATCTTCTAGCCTTATTTCTCATTTAAATAAATACATTTATTTATTTAAATTATCCTTTTCCTAAATTAAATAAATATCTTATTTATTTAATTGATCCCACTTCTTCTATTAATTAAATAAATCTTTATTTATTTAATTAATTCATTAACCTTTTCTACCTATGACACATGTCATTCATCTCTTAATTCATACACTACCTACCCTATCATTATTTTATTATTTTCTCTACCTACCCTCTAATCATAGCCGACCTCTTTTACACCTCTCAATCTTATCCCTCCATTTCATATAGTGTCTTCTATATAAGAAGATGCTTCCTTCATTATCAAACCCTCACTATGCATTCAGCCCCGACTACGCTTTCAAACTTTCATATGCGATACTACTTGCAACCACATTTCCATTCTTTGTTGAGCTCTTGTGCACATATAAAATCTAAGAGCAAATATATCAAGCAAGATCAATGGAGATAGGAAGAATGAAGTTCCAAAACCTATTAGACATGTGATGGTATAATCTTTGTGATTTCATTTGATTTGCATTGCCTTAGGTAATCTTCATATGTTATGGTGGATCTTTGTTGTTGTTAGGCTAGGGTTTTTGTGGTTGAATTCATTTAGTCTTTCAATATTGTTGTTGTTATCCATTTTCACCGTATACATTTTGGCATGCCTGGTGGGACTCTTGTCCCTTTTGCATTTAACATCTTTTGTTGCAGATTTTGTGTTTTGAAGTTGCAGATCTGACATTTCCGATAACAATTTGATATTTTCGCGTCTGTATGCTTTCGGATCGCGTTTTTTATTTTTCGCTGTGTCTGCGACATCTTGAATCGCGTTTGCGTCCTCGACAGTATTTTATTTTTCTGCAGATTCTGAAAGTCGTGTCTGTGGAGTTTTCAGGTGCGTCTGTGTTATGGAATCGTGTCTATGTCAGATCTAAGCGCGTCTGCAAAATTTTGTAGCGTTTGTGTCTTTGATAACCATGTCTATGTGAAGTTGTTACATTTTAGACTTCTTTGATTCAGTTTTTCATTTGGGTTTTTAGATCTGGTTTATTTTGAGCTAACATCTTCAAATCTAGCTAACGAAATTGGTGCAACTTGTCTTGAAAGCAAAATCGTTTTGTCGAAGGCCCCTATTTCACAAAGTCTTTTGGATCTAAAATTTACCTAACTTGTGTGCTTGCAGGAAGGGGTGATCATTTGAAACAATCCAAAATACTAATAGATCTTTGTTGCAGGACCTTGGCAAGGGTTTTTGATCTTTATTGTGTGCCTTATTTTCATAGACTAGCAAACACTTCAATTGGTGCACTAAAATTGAACCATTGTCTTTTGTGTCTTGAGCAATAGGCTCTTTTTGTTTAATCTCTAGAGGGCTTGTCTCCCTGTGTGGTCATTAGGACTACTAGTGAGGAGAGAACGACCCAAGTGGTAACAAAAGAAAAGCCATCTTCTTCCAAACCACTATAAATAACTGTATTCATGGTAAAAACTATGGATAACGTGTGCTGATTAGTTCATATCGACACTATGTCTCCTCATAAACCTGTTTGATCAAATTTATTTGATCATTTGTAGGGCGTAACCCCTATCGGTTGGGAGCCTTATGTATTTACAGAGCTGAAAGTGCCGCATGCATGGCCACACAAGCGGATGCCCTTACTAGCACCTTTTTGTTTTAGAAGCCAAAATCCTTCTAGTTGTTGGGGCAGGAGGTCGGACCTCTGGAGCGGCCCACACACATACGGCTCTTAGTAGAGATACAAAGTTCGCTACGGGGAGTTTTCATGGGGACTGATGCTTGGCTGCCCCGAGAAGTGAGTGCCGAGGGTGGAGCCAGTGGGGTCAAGCATCTAAGTATCCGCTCTGAATAGCGTAGCCTCGGGGGAAACTCCACGTGGGATCAAAAACTATTGTCCTGGCCAACCATAAGAATTGTGATTGACTTATTTTAAACAATCAAACATTCAAGACCAAACATAAAAAATATTATGTCTTTTGTGTCTTCAAGTGTATGCAAAACAATTTTACATCAAACAACACACTTTCTTTTGAGTCATGTTGAGTCTAAGCACTTGCAAACATTGAGTCCTCATCAACACTGTGTCCTCTTGTCACGAAAAACAGTCAAACATTCAGATTTGGTCACAACAAAACAACTTCACAGATTGAAAAAATTGCACAAAGTTTGCAGAAACGCGTATGTGTCTAACAGACCCTCGTCTGTGTCATCTAAATGCGTCTGTGAAGGGCAGAAACACGTCTGTGTCTTTTGAACAACATTGCAACATCTTAGAAACACGTCTGTGTCTGACAGAACCACGTTTGTATCATTTAAGCATGTCTGTGTCTGACAGAATAGCGTCTGTATCCTTTAAGCACGTCTGTGAAGTATACAGGCACGTCTGTGTTCAGAATTGAAAACTTTCATAATCCAGCAAACAAGGAACAATCAGTTTCAGACTTATTGGGCTTCCTAGGTATCTCTCTGGGTTTTCATCTAGCATTCAACCTGTCTTTGGGTCTCACAAAGTCCATCATTTCTTTACACCTTACATTACATTTACATTTGTCTAAACTTGAGTCAAAAGGTCACTTGCTTGTCCTCATCTTACTTTGTCAACACACTACATACAACAACATTTTGCTAAGTGGTCCCTCATCAAGGTCTATCAGCTTTGGGTCTTATTTGGTCTTACTTAGAGTCATGGTCAACTTACCTCATCAAGAGAAACTATCATCTCTTTGGAAGCCACACCTACTCTACTACATACATACTTGGTCTTACACTTTGGACATTGCAAGTAAACCTCAGATTCATTTACATTCCATCCAACTCTTGGTCTTCCATATCTTTCCATTTTCATCTACTCTCACACATCTTGGTAAATACCTAGTTCATGGTTGAAACCCGTTCCCAAAAATCTAGGAGAGAAACTAAAGAGGCTCAAGAGTCCGCAAACATGAGTTCCTATGAGTTTGGCAATGATATCTTTTTCAATTATGATCATAACACATTACCTGACATGGATGCCTATAGAAACATTCCAAATGTTGAGAACATGGACACTACAAACAACAATGATACACACAATGACAATATGGACAACTTTTCAGTACATTCAGTAGAAGTGGAAGACACCATTATGAATCTCCATTTCAATCGATTGGTTGAGGAAATAATGAGGAGAGATAGACAATACTTCTTACAAGTGATGGCACATAGTGGAGCCATGATTCCTCATGATTTTGACATGTCTCAAATAATGGAAAATCGACCTTTGCAACAATCTCACTCCAACATGGATCAAAGGAGGCCTAATAGTGGAGGCAATAGAGGACCACATCTTGTGCTTGAATCACCATCATCTTTGTTTCAAAAACCAGAGGTCCAATACACACATGGTCAAGCATATGATACTCACCTTCGCAGACCATTATGGAAGTCTTATGTAGCAAAATATACTCAATCACATACCAATGCTAAGTACCAATCACCAAAGCAATTGGATATTCTAAAGCATGCTCAAAATTTGGACACAAGGAAACCCCACGTCAAATTTGGGGGCAACACACTAGAACAAACTCATGACATTCCTATAGAGTATGGTATACAAGGACAAAGCAGATATTCCGCTCCTCATCTTGACTCTATACCAAGTGGTCCATATACGCAACATCATTATAGACCTCCTCCGTATGAACATGTGTATGACCAATATCATCCATATATCCAACATGCTCCTCCACACATTGGTTCAGGCATGGGGTATGGTCCAAGAAGTCGATCTCCACCTAAGAACAATTTGGAACAACAAATCAGGGACTTACAAAAGAAAATGGAGGACATAAATACACCGAAGCCAACATACACAATGAGAGACATATGTCCTTATCCATTTGACAAGAGCATTCCAATGCCTCCATTTCCTACACACTTTGTGACACCTAAGTTTGATAAGTATAGAGGAAAAGGGGATCCTAAGGCACACATAAGACAATTTTTCATAGCTTGCATTGAAGTAGCAGCAGAAGAGACATATTTGATGAGATTATTCCCACAAAGCTTAGGTGATCAAGCTATGGAATGGTTCTCCCAACTCCCACCTAGAATTAAGTCATGGGGTGACTTAGCAGAGGAATTTATCCAACATTTCTCATACAACATAGAGACAAACATATCAGTCACTACTTTGTGCAATACCAAGCAAAGGGATGGAGAGTCTTTTTCATCATTTTTACAAAGATGGAGGAATCTAGCCAACAGATGCTCTTGTGAAATTCCACAAAAAAAAATGGTAGATATGTTCACCCAAAATGTTAACAAAGACATTGGTTATGACCTAAGAAAAGCTTGTTTGTCCACTTTTAGGGACGTCATTGAAAAAGGCTTAGCAACAGAGAAGGTCCTAATTGAACAAGGAGTCATTAAGATATTCAAGGAAAACAAAGATGACTTTAAAGGAAAAGATAAGCCAAGATTTTGGAATAAAAACAAGAACACAGTTAATGATGGTGTTGTGGATGCCAATACGGTGCGACCTAAAATCATTTTTTCTGGATCAAGCTCTACAAACAATCAAGTGAATACTCAAACAACTTCAAAGTCACGAAGGAAGTACACTCCATTGGGAGAACCACTTGAGTCAGTTTTCAAGAAGATAGTGGCAAACAAGGTAATCACAGTTCCAGATTTTCCTCCATATGAACCAAAGGTCAAACCAAATTGGTGGAATGATGATGAGTATTGCGAATTTCACAAGAGCAAGGGTCATAAGGCAGAAAATTGCCATCAACTGAAGAACATCATACAAGACCTTATTGATAGAGGTGACATTGAGATTGAAGGACATTCATCCAATCAAGAACATGAGATGTTTAAGGAACCATTCCCAAATCATGACAAGGGAAAAGCTAAAGCCACAGATAACCAAACCAACTATACCAGAGCATCTTATAACTATGATTCAACTATCAATCACATTTTGATGGACAATTATGTCTCTACCATTATCATCAAGGACAAAACGCCTGAGAATTCTACCCAAAGACCCAAGATTGTCCTAAAAGGCATTGGATCTTCTTCCGAACCTACCTCTGAATGTAATGTTACAACTCGTCAAGGTAAATTCACTTTGCAAGGTGCTCCAGCTAAAAATACCACTTCCTCATCAACCAAGCCTGAGTATGACCTTGTAGAACAGTTAGGGAAGACACTCGCGCTCATGTCCATCCTTGAGCTCCTACGTATATCCCCCGCACATAAAGCCATCCTTGATAAAATCTTGAGAGACACTGCTGTCCCTACTGATCTGAACGTGGACCAGTTTCAAGCCATGGTGGGATACCTTTCCATTCCACACTCCCTTACATTCACAGAAGCTGACGATGCCTCTGTAAGTCAGCCACATAATGCACCTTTACACATTGAAGCCTTCATACACAAACATCGAATAAAACGAGTCCTGATAGATGAAGGAGCAGGTCTGAACATTTGCATATTGAGCACTATTAAACAATTGGGATATTCTGATAAGCTGTGAATTCTACAAACAATATTACCATCAAGGCATATGATGATGAAGAACGTTCATCCAAGGGCACAGTCACCTTACCTCTCAGAGTTGGGCCAGTTACGAAGGATGTGGTTTGTCAAGTCCTAGACCTGGATCTCACATACAATATCTTACTAGGACGTCCTTGGATTCATGAAATGAGGCCAGTCCCATCCACATACCACCAATGCATTAAGTTTCCTCACAATGGAGTTGAAATAATAGTTAATGGAGATCCTAATCCATTCATATACTGTAATAACTTGAGACCGAAAACTGAGACAATCATTCCCAGTAATCACGAAGCTGTTCCTTCTTCTGCATACATTGATCTTGAATCATTAAAACCTTCGACCTCAAAACAAGGTGAGCTTAAAGGCAAATTCCAGGACAAGGGCATGGGTGAATACACTTTGAATCAAACCATGTACTTACAACAAGTCATGAGTTCACCAAAAGAATATGGAAGACAACATCCTAATAAGAAGGTATCTATCATTATACTCAAATGGGACCCTACTATCTTTCAAAGATGGGGTGAACTGGAAGAAGAAGCAAAATGCTTTACAAAGACCTTGAAAATGATACACAAGATCACACTAGCCTACCATGTGAAAAGTATGGCAAAGGATTCAAGATCCTATAAAAATTTGGGTATGATGGCAAAAACCCTCTTGGCTTAAGAAAGGAAGGCATCATTGAACCTTTACAACCTGAATTAACATTCAAAAAGGAGTGCTCGAAGGGACTTGGTTTCGTGACTTCCAAGGTCCACACTCAAAAGACAGAAGAAGCATTACAAATCAAAGCTGCCAAAATTCAATAAGAAAATCGCTATTCCAGAGACTCCAATGAATGGGAATGGGGTTCAAAAAAATCCGCCAGTGACTATGAACTCACCGAGACATTCAGAGAACCAGATGAACCCACAGAAGAAGAGGAATTTTATAGAAAATTCAAAGTTGGTCAAGAAACAATCCATGAGGATTCCACACAGTCCTTGTCTCTAGGTTCTAGGTCGAAATCACAAAGAATGAGAACACCTATCCCAGAATGCGCTACTAGTGATGACAATTTGGATTCGTTCACAATCGAGACTGATGAGGAGAGTGCCAACGATGACCTTGATAACTACCTCGACATACCTGAATATAACTGCATCTTCACTCTTATCCCTGCTAACTTCGAAGACATCAAAGGCCTTCCCCTTGTTCACCGCCAACTTATTGACTGGGACCATGAAGGACCTGCATAGTTTGAGACATTCCAAAATGATGAAGCTTTTATTGACTATCTTGGCATACGAGATGATCTTCCCCCTAGGGACCATAAAGCGGGATACACTATAGAACTCAATAGCGTGGCATATTTTAGTGAGGGTGTTGGGCCTTCCAGTCGCAAAAATATAAAAATAAAAACAAACCAAGGGTCTTATGGCGAAAACCACATTGTGGCGCTATCTGACCCCAAAAAAGTAAAAAGAAAGGACGTATCTGAGGGAGAAAGCCTCTCTGAGGCACTCGAAGATGGAAGGCTCGACATTCTCCCAACATTATATGAAGAAAAGTCATCCATGTTGGTAGAGGAGACTATCAAAACAAACATTGGCATAGAAGAAGTTCCACACGACATATTCCGGGCTCAATCTTTGATAGAGTCAGAAAGGTCAAAATTCATAAGTTTCTTCATAGAACGACAAATCAACTTTGCATGGTCATACGCTAATATGCCTGGATTGGATCCAAATTTGGTAATACATCATTTGAGAGTTACACTGGGGGCAAAACCAGTGAAACAAAAATTAAGAAAGATGCATCCACAAGTGACATTATTAGTCAAAGAAGAGCTTGAGAAATTATTGGATGTCAGATTCATACGCCCAATTGATTATCCTGAATGGATCTCCAACTTAGTGCCTATCAGTAAACCAGATCGTAGTATCAGAATATGTACAAATTTTAGAGACATCAACAAAGCTTGTCCTAAGGACGATTTTCCATTACCAAATATTGATTTGATTGTCGATCTCACAGCATGTCATGTGATGTTATCTTTGATGGATAGATTCTCTGGTTATAATCAAATAAAAATCGCATCTGAGGATCAACACAAAACAACGTTCACTTGTCCTTGGGGAACTTTCTGTTGGAATGTCATGCCCTTTGGGATAAAAAATGTAGGCGCTACATATCAAAGAGCCATGACTACTATCTTTCATGATCTCGTGCACGTTACTGTGGAAGATTATGTTGACGACCTCTTGGGTAAATCAACAGACAAAGATATGCATTTGGACATACTTTCAGTCGTCTTTGATCGGTTGGAAAAGTATAAAGTAAGATTAAACCCCAAGAAATGTGTCTTTGGAGTAACCTCCGGGAAGCTCCTGGGATTCATTGTATCAAAAAGAGGAATCGAAGCCTATCCAACAAAAGTCAAGGCCATCCTAGAGATGCGACCACCAAGAAATATCAGTCAACTTTGATCTTTGCAAGGGAGACTCCAGTCCATACGAAGATTCATAGCACAACTTGCAGATAAGTGTAATCCTTTTCAGCACTTGCTACATAAAAAACATCAAATTCAAATGGGATGATAATTGTCAACGAGCTTTCCAGACACTCAAATATTATCTTCTGAATCCACCAGTTTTGATGCCACCAGTTCCAGATCAACCGCTATTACTATACATATCAGCTACTTCAACAGCACTGGGGGCACTCTTAGCACAACAAGTTGCTGAGGGCAAAGAAAAGGCAGTATACTATATCAGTCGCACATTGGTGGGATATGAGCTAAACTACACACCAATTGAGCATGCATGTCTCGCTGTGGTCTTTGCTTCACAGAAATTATGACATTACATGCTAACTCATAAAACTAAGTTGTTTGCAAGGATCGATCCATTGAAATACCTTCTCAATAAAGCAACACTTACTGGGCGACTAGCCAAATGGGTAATGCTCTTGAGTGAATTCGACATCGAGTATGTGGATAGAAAAGCAATAAAAGGACAAGCTATCACAGATCAGTTAGCAGATGCTCCAATGTTAGATGATGTTCCTCTAAATTCAAAATTTCTAGATGAATCCATTTTAACAGTATCACATGCAAAGCCTTGGCAACTATACTTTGACGGCTCATACACACAGCATGGAGCAGGAGCTGGCATCCTCTTCATAACTCCTCAAGGGGATTCTATACCAAAATCATATCGATTATCATTTCCTTGCACTAATAACATAGCAGAATATGAGACATTAACAATTGGATTACAGATTGCAGTTCAGTGGAAGATCCGGGAACTTCGTGTTTTTGGGGACTCTCAACTTGTAATTCGTCAAGAAACTAATGACTACCAAACAAAGGATGGGAAATTAATGCCCTACAAAATAATTGTGGATGACTTGAAACAACAGTTCACGAAGATAGACTTTGAGCAGATATCAAGAGAGAAGAATCGAGCCACGGATGCCATGGCTACAATTGCTTCACTAATTGATCTACCACCGAATGAGACCCGCTATGAGTTCTTGGTGGATAACCTTTTGGTTCCCTCTTATGAAATCACTCCTATCGAGATGATATGTATTGTCGGTCCTGAGTCCCACTTATATGGTTCCATTTTCACATACCTTCGTGACAATATCCTACCTTTTGACCTATCCAATAACCAACGTCGCACTTTCATTCGCCAATCTTCTCGATACGTCATTTTAGCCGATATCCTATATCATCAAGGTCTAGATGACACTCTTCTTAGATGTTTAGAAAGTGACAAAGCTCAGATTGCGTTACGTGAAGTACATGAAGGGATATGTGGTCCACATTCTAGTGGTCCTACCTTAGCCAAGAAACTCATCAGGACTGGATATTATTGGCCCAACATGGAAAAATACTCATATCAATTTGTCAACAAATGTAAGTAGTGTCAACTTCATGGAGACCTCATCCATGCGCCAGTGCAAGAACTTCAACCAATTGCGACTCCTTGGCCCTTTTGTCAGTGGGGACTCGATCTCATAGGCAAGATTCACCCTCCATCTTCCAACATTAATAAATTCATCATCACTACCACAGAGTATTTCACAAAATGGATCGAAACCGTGCCTCTCACGTAGTTATTGGAAAACAAATTGCTACATTCATCCTCAATTATATCATTTGTCGATACAGTATTCCTGTTTCCATCATCACTGATAACGAGCATCCCTTAAAAAATCAGGATGTTCGTGAACTCTATGACCGCTTCCATATTATCCATCATTTTTCCACACCATATTACCCCCAAGGTAACGGTCAAGCTGAGGCATCTAATAAAACAATCCTTAAAATCTTAAAAAAGACAGTCGACGACGCTGGCCATAATTGGCATATCCAACTTAATCCAGCACTTTGGGCTTACCGCACAAGCCTCCGCACACCTACAAGAGCTACACCCTATTCACTTGTCTACAACACTGAAGCTATCTTGCCTATTGAGGTCGAGTTACCCTATTTACGAGTCTCTTTGCAAAACATTATCAGTGATGAAGACTATAGGGTCTCTCGCTTACAAGAACTTGACCTATTGGATGAACGAAGACAAACTGCTTTGAATCATCTCAAGGCTTATCAACAACGAATGAGTCGCAGCTACAATCATAAAGTGAAGCCTCACACATTTGAGGTAGGTGACTTGGTTCTCAGAGAAAATCCTAAAAATCAGCAAGACGGAGAGAAGAAGGGCAAATTCAAACCAAATTGGCTTGGTCCTTACATTATTACAACAGTCTATGGATCTGGTGCATATCAACTTTCAACTCTCGATGGCGAACCATTGGAGGATCCTATCAACAACATACACCTTCGTAGGTTTTACACATAACTCTTCAGAGTATCCTAATTCAAAAATACAAAAAAACCAAAAAATTCAAAATACAAAAAATATCATAAAAATAAAAATCATTACTTTGTGAAAACCTGGCAAATAGGCGCCTTGTGACAACAAAAAATTTGAAAAAACAGAAAAACATTTCCGTCCAACGGTGAAAACCACTTCGGTGGCTATCTGGGCAAGTACCATGGTGAAAACTGGGTCATCGACGCCATGTTTAGAGACATTGCTCCTCCCTCCTTTAGGATTCCATTTCATCCTTTCACTTTGCACACACTCACATCCTATCCATTCATAATAAATTTACCCATTCCCATCATGGCTTGTTATTGATCTACCCAAGATTGGTTAGCCATTCATAATAAACATTCCTTTTCGCTCGTTTCCATCCATAATAAATCAACTCCTATCTATGGCTAAGACAAATCCTACGTCTAGTGATGGGTGTGGAACTGAGAGCATTGCCTGTTCTGAGGAGTACAGTTTCTTCCACCTTTCTTCAGTCTATTTGTGCACAATCCACAATAAAACAACATTTGCATCACAGATCTGCAATAAAGTTTTGTCTTCTCCACAATAAAGTATTAGTTTCATGGATTCAGTTAGTTTCAGATGAGACACAGCAACAACAATGGGCGTCAACAAATCAAATCTTTCAATAGACTCAAACAACATTATGGTTCAGTGCTATCTATCCTTTTTGTGAAAATAAACATTGTGACCACAATCAAATAAGACTTATACAAGTGACAAGAGACACTAAACTTGAGGACTACAATGGATGTTGGTGTCAAGTCTTGGTTTTCTTTTGATATTTATCTTTTGGTGACATGTCTTTTAGCTTTTCCGGGATGTCTCTGACTAGAGATTCTATCTCCAGGATGTCTTTGACTAGAAAGGCAAGGATGGGGTATCGTCACCTATTTGTATTTGCTATCTGTGGATTGTCTCTTAGTAATGATTTGACTTGTCCAAGGATATGAGGACACTGAGAGTCTAGTGTGAACTGGGGCATTCCTTGTTTGCAACTGTCTTATCTCCATGCAAACAGGTACAATGACTTTCTGGGTCAAACATATGCCTCGATTGTCATAACCTACTTGCCATAATAAAGCTCAATGATGATAACACACAAGAGGCTCTTTCACTTCCATATCCTCTATCTTCCATACCCCTTTCTTGATTGACTTCCATCATCCTTCTTGAGTCCGTGTAGCCCGCTATCACATGACTGAGTATAATGACACACCAAAAACATTTGCATTTCATGTAGTTGCACCTGCATTATCACATGTTAGCATTTCATACATACATATAGATATCACAATTGCATCACATCCTGCACACAATACATGTTAGCACATTTTTCATGAATCATCTCATATATATATAATCAAAAGTGTCATGATACAATGATGTCAAAATCATATGGCTACAATCACCCGAAGGTGTCTACATCATAATACAAAATGGTACAAAACTAATACATAGGGAGCCCTCTATGGCTATGATGAACTCCCTCCCTCAGAGCCGCCTGGCCTCGACAGAGTTTGAGCCCTAGAAGGACCCGCCCCAGGATAATCTCTCCTGTCCCCTCTATCTGGTGGTGGTGGAGGACCCATAACCCCATCGCTGGATGCCTGTCTCCTCTGACTCCCTCTAGTATCCATTGCTGTCTGTGATGGTCTGTGGAAGCTCCTAGCATGCTGCTCTGGTGGCACTTCCCAGTAGTATAGGTCTCGCCAATAACCTATCTCCTCCCCTGCCTGCAAAACATAGGCATATCTAGCCCCTGTGTCCTCTACCGCCTGTCTCCCAGCCCTCAGTGCTATCTCAACCTCAATGAAGCACTGGATAGACTAATCTCTTTCTCGCTCAGTATCCCTTAGCTGTCTCCTGAGCCTAGCTGTCTCCCTCTCCAAATCCTGGATCTCATCTGCCTATCCTTGGCAGATCTCGCTAGCTCAAATAGCTCATCCTCCTCCTCCTCAGCCCCTGTGCCTGTGGCTCCCCTTGTACTGGTGGCTGTGGCTGTGGCTGTACCTGTACCTACCTCTGTCCCTGTCCCTACACCTATCTAGGACCCTGTGCTACTGGCACCTGTAATGGCAATCCACCGTGATCCCTCACTACCCGAGCCTGTCTCTCCTCCCCACCCTCTCTCCGTGGAGCCACTCTCCTATCTCCAACTGCACCCTGCCTCCTCCGTCGGCCTCTACCTCCACCATCTCCATCATCATCCTCATCCCCTCTGCCATGTCCATCTATCTGCTCACCTGGATCTGTCAGGCATGGAAATGGATGCTCTGCCCAATATGTAGTATACTCTGCATCCATCCTTACATCCTCAATCTCAGGACACATATCCCATGGCATGGGCACCATCTCTACCAGCTGCATCACGACCTGATCATATGATAATAGTGGCCCAAAGTGTGCCTGGTGCACTGTCCGCGCATACATACTGGAACCCCGTGGCATCTATTGGATCCTACCAAACTACCTGCATACCCTATCCACTAACTGCCTCTCCAATACATAGGGCATCCACCCAATCAGATATCTGCTCCTGAAGGTATAGGGTAGCTCCATTGCATCATCCTCCCGCTGCTCGCACTCGTGATATGACCTCCATATCACAGTGTCAATCTCATCGATCACTCGATGCCAATGCTCCAACTTGCCAATCTGTGGCTATGAGGTAATCATATCATATAAATGAAAAAAACTGCGTCCATGACCCCGACCTCTGAAATGTATCGGCCGTGTGACAGGCAGATGCTCATATGCCCAAACCTGCAACAATGTAACTCTGCAGCCCAATCCTACGGATCCATGATAAACAAGCTGATGAAGCTCATAATATAAGTGTGCTAGCACGCATGGTCCCCAGACATATCTGGTATGCTGTGTAACTAGTGTCTCCAAGGTGCTCCCCCAGCCCATAGCCAACCCTCGTGTCACCCTGTCTGGACACAGGAACCCACTGATCACTCCTCCTAGCACTGCTGGTAGTGCCAGTCCTGTTGCTATCATTGTGTCCCATGCCACGTGTCCAGCCCTCATCTCCAATCCTGGATCCTGGAACACTCATCTCAACTCCCCATCAATCAATATCCTCAGTATCCTATATACATCCTCTAAGGTGACTATCATCTCACCCATAGGCAAATGAAAAGTGCATGTCTCTGAATGCCACCTCTCAGCCAGTGCAGTCAGCAACCCCATGTTCACCCGAAACTCAGGCACATACAAAATATATCTTAGACCCATAACCTCAATGGCAGCCCTGTCCTCGAATATCAGCTCTGGTCGTAACCTCTGAGTCGATGGGAATCTCTCCTGTGACTCCAGCATAGGCAAGTACTCCTACAGTCAAGCAAAGCAATCATGTCAGTCAAAGTGACACTCACTATTCATCACCAAGTGTTGCTATCTATCATAGTGACACTCACTGTTCATCACAAAGTGTTGCTATCTATCCTAGTGACACTCACTGTTCATCACAAAGTGTTGCTTCTATCCTAGTGGTACTCACTGTTCATCACAAAGTACTATGTGTTTTGCACTCCCTATTCATCACAAAGTGTTGCTTCTATCCTAGTGGTACTCCATGTTCATCACAAAGTACTATGTGTTTTGCACTCCCTGTTCATCACAAAGTGCTGCTCATATTTGCACTCCCTGTTCATCACAAAGTGCTGCTCCTATTGGTACTCCCCATTCATCACAAAGTACTATGTCTTGGTACTCCCTGTTCATCACAAAGTGCCTCGATCTATCTTATCCAAGGGCCTCTGCTTGAGTGTATCCTCTTGAGTAGTTTCCTAATTGGCAACATATGTTCTATCACAAAATTGTCAATCCTAGCCCTATCTGCTATCCTAGTCTTCCCTAGAGGACCTGCTTGAGTGTATCCTCTTAGTAGCTTATCCAATCGACAGCGTATGTTCATCACAAAACTGCCAATTTTCCCTTGAAGACATAAACGTGCCTTCATGACATAAACGCACTTATAGATTGCACAGATGTGCCTAATCTGCACAGACGTGCCTGAAATACATAAACGTGCCTCCATTCTGCACAGACACGCCTATCCTGCATAGACGTGCCCACATTTCACAAACGCACCTGCACAACGCAAACACGCTCACATCTGGCACAGACGCTTTTCCCAACATAGACACACTTGGCACAAACACAGACGCGTCTAGCCAACCTAGACACGCCTAGCACCAACGCAGATGCGCCTACACATTTTTGACATTTTTTGACATTATCCTAAAGCGCATTTATTGCACTACCTAAGATGCATTAATGACAACAATTAATGTGACAAAGTACAAGGAGGTTTTGAGGTACTTACCGACTCTCCTGCATCTGTTGGCCTCTGAAATCGGTGAACGTGATCGAATATGTGAATCAATGCCATCGCTGCTGACTGCTACTGTTCTATTCTCTCTCTGCAGTCTGATCCCTTGGATGTGTGGATGACAATGAGGATGTTTCCCCTCGTGGTCTATCTTATAGACTGCCCTAGCCCTAGTCTCTCGTGTCAGTCTTCTTTATCCCGTGACTCTGTCACTCTATCCTATCCGGTCAGTCCATTCTAGCCTTTCTTTCTTATCGAGAGATTGTCTATGATCTTTTCAGACATTTTAATCCAATCTCTCGAGGGGGCATATCATTCCCACCTTGGGGCAACTTTGTATTAGTTCATCTTATCTTCTTTGAAACAACGCGACAAGCTGCATTGTCTCAAAGAGGGGCAAAATGTAGACACCTAAAATTGTCCAGTCTAATTAAATAAATATCTTTATTTATTTAATTATTTTTAGCCTAATTCTTCTATTAATTAAATAAATCTTTATTTATTTAATTAATTCATTTATCCTCTTCTAGCCTTATTTCTCATTTAAATAAATACATTTATTTATTTAAATTATCCTTTTCCTAAATTAAATAAATATCTTATTTATTTAATTGATCCCACTTCCTCTATTAATTAAATAAATCTTTATTTATTTAATTAATTCATTAACCTTTTCTACCTATGACACATGTCATTCATCTCTTAATTCATACACTACCTACCCTATCATTATTTTATTATTTTCTCTACCTACCCTCCAATCATAGCCGACCTCTTTTACACCTCTCAATCTTATCCCTCCATTTCATATAGTGTCTTCTATATAGGAGGTGCTTCCTTCATTGTCAAACCCTCACTATGCATTCAGCCCCGACTACGCTTTCGGACTTTCATATGCAATCCTACTTGCAACCACATTTCCGTTCTTTGTTGAGCTCTTGTGCACATATAAAATATGAGAGCAAATATATCAAGCAAGATCAATGGAGATAGGAAGAATGGAGATCCAAACCCTATTGGACATGTGATGGTATAATCTTTGTGATTTCATTTGATTTGCATTGTCTTAGGTAATCTTCATATGTTATGGTGGATCTTTGTTGTTGTTAGGCTAGGGTTTTTGTGGTTGAATTCATTTAGTCTTTCAATATTGTTGTTGTTATCCATTTTCACCATATACAATATACACACACACATAATACTTGTTAATAAAATAAAAACCATATAATTAATATATTATAGGGGCTTCTATTTATGAGCACAATGTATTATTTTCCTTTTTATTAATGTTTAAGAAAGCATATTTTATAGTGCCTATTTTTAAGGAGGTGAATTTATATTAGCCATTTATTTTTAATGTTTGAATTTGTTTTGGGAGGAAACCCTAATTCCACCCAATTTAAAATTTGGATTAGCATTGTTGTCTTTGTTTCTGGATTTCAACTGCGTAAATTTTTTTACATCAATGTTTCAGATCATACTCAATGATCCATTTGTTAGTATTTAACCGGTGACTGAGAGGGGGGGGAGGTGAATCAATTAAAGCACTTTACTCATAATTCAACCAATCAAAATAACTGATCTGCAACTATCCTTTGCATTGTCTTAAACATTGTGTAAATCATGAAAGAAAATAACATCATAGAAAAGAGATTTGCATGCACATATAATTATCACACAACATAGGTAATTATACGTGGAAAGCCTTGGTTAGAGGGAGAAAATGACGGTGGGGATAACCCACATTCTCTCTTACTGTAGTGAAGAAAGGTGCCCTGTTAAGAGCTTACAATCTGTTCTTTCTGAGAACATCATCTTGTTTGGAGTGATTGGTACCCGGTTAAGAATACATTAGAACCTTTTAAAGTTCACCTTGCTAGAGGATTTTACAATTTCATATTTGAAGTGACTCTATTAAGAGATTTTACATAAAGAACCAGTTAAGGTTCACCATGTTAAGGGATTTACAATGATGCAATTATTAGAAGGCAACAAGGATGGTTTGATCTATCTGATGACACTACCTCTATCTCATAGATCCGCTCTGCATACTCTATTATGCTAATCGGTGTCGGATTCACCATTTCATGCCTCTTTCACCTACACTTTGTTCTGCTCCCCCTGTGTTTAGTTTCATGGATCTCTTTTCACATGAACAACAACATAATCAAAATGAATTATGTGAATATATTGCCCTTTGGTTCTGGTGCAAACTTTCCCTCCAAAAATCTCATTCAAAATTTTGTTACCATGCCTTAAATTACTCTCCAAAGATCATTCTAGGAATATCGGTCAAGACAGTCGTTCATGCCGATAAGTTCATCAGTTGACTGCCGGTTCAACTGGATGTTAACTGGATGTTTACAAGTCTATCGGTTGAAACTCCTATTATGCTGGTGTATCGATCAAATTTTGCCTAACTGGTTACCTCCTGTATACTGGTCTATTATCTACTTATCCGATTATCCTCCTGTGTACTGATCTGTTCACTATTTAGCCGGTTGACTGCCTATGTGCCGATCTACTCACTGCATAGCCTGTCTATACTTTGCTTACCCTATCTACATACTGCTTAGCCGGTCTATACTCTGCTTAGCTGGTTAACCTTTGTATACCGGTATACTCAGTGCTTAGCTGATCTACACTTTGCTTAGTCGGTTAACTCACTTCCGATAGGAATAAGAACTTTTGTTCTTTACCGGTTATCCTTTACTTCTTTATTAATGGACTATGAAGACTTAGAATATGATGTTGCCAACAATGACAACCATTTCATTCACTGTTCATACAAAATGCACCAGAATGCCAACACCATCATCAGGATGAGAGAGCTATGGGATGAGAATGAATGAAATTGCAAACCAAGAAGGGATAAATAGGGTTGGGGAAAGGGAAACAAGGACAAATTATTTAACAATAACAAAAAAATAAAACAGAATAAAAAATCACAATATAATGATAAATAAAGAATAAAAAATAAAATAAGAGACAAAGGAAAAGGAAGAAGAATAGAAAGAGAAGGGAGCAAAATAATATATGGAAAATAAAAATAAAATTAATAAGTAAATAAGACAAAATAAAAAAAGAATGAAGGGAAACAAAAAATAAAAAATAACAAATAAAAGAGGATAAAAAATAAAAAACCATAGACATGAAATAAACAAAAAGCAAGCAAATGAACAAATGCAACTAAAAATGTGTATGTGTGTAAACATACACCTACACAATAAACACACACACACACACACACACACACACACACACACACACACACACACACACACATGTATATGAACAAATAAATAAGTATACCTGCATGTACACATGTACAAAATGTATGTATATGTACACATACATATGACCATATATATGTATATGTATATGTATATGTCTGTATGTGTATTTGTATGTGTATGTGTATGTGTATGTGTATGTGTATGTGTATGTGTATGTGTGTGTGTGTGTGTGTGTGTGTCTCTCTCTCTCTATATATATATATTTATAGTGCCAAAATATACATAAAAGAACATGAATACGATAAAAGAAAAGAATACAAAAGAACAAATAAACTAAATATTAAAAAGAAAAACAAAAAGAAAGAGAATTGATTATATATATATACACAAGAAAATAAAAAAACCAAACAAACAGAGGGAAGGGAGGGAGTGAGAGAGAAGGGAGGGGGATAAAGGGCAAAAGGGAAACCTAGGGATGTAAAGGAGAGTAGACTACAAAAGAGGAAAGAAAAGCGAAATGAAGAGGGGGTGGGTTTAAAAGGAACCTGAGAAAAGGGGGCAAAAGAGAAGAGAGATTAAGTAGGGGGGAGGTGAGGGTTTCTAAGGGAGGATACAAGAGGATGCCAGGAGGAGTTCAAGTTCCAACTTTCTTGATGATTAAGGTTGGATAGATGATAAAATATTTCAATGGCTTCCTTGAGCTTTCTTTTGAAGATGTTATCTTCAATAGAAAGGATTTGGGTCTTGTCTAGGCACACATGGTGCTTGGTGGAAGATAAATGCTCAACAAGGGCCGACTTGAGAACACGATCATGCTTAATTTCTGCATCATGTTCTTTGATTCTAGTCTTAAAAGAGCGGCCATTTTCACCTATGTATGGGGTACCACAAGAGCAAATGACTTTGTAAACCCCAAAATTAATAAAGTTGTCTCTAGGATCTTTGACCGAAGGGAGAGACTTGATTAAGGTCAAAACTAGTTTGAAGGAACAATGAATGCCTTTCTTAAGAAGGATTTTGGATTTTTTTTGGGAAAGGCCTTAGATGTAAGGAAGAGTGGCAAAAGGGGGGGTGAAAGGACCAGATGGCTTAGGATTGGAGAAAAGAACAGATTTGGCTTGCTTGAAGGTTCTAGATATTTTTTTGTTGCTATAGCCATTCAAAAGGAAAATGTGGTGAAGATGGAATAAATCTTGGTTCAAGTGGTCCTCATCACAAATGCACCAAGCCCTAATGGTTAAATTTTTAAGAATGCCAGCTTTCTAGGAAAGTTGGTGGTGGGAGGAAGAGTGAAGGTACAGGTTAGTGTGGGTGGATTTGCGACAAATTGATTGAGCTAAAGTATCGTCAGGTTTCCTAGAGAGCAAAATGTCAAGGAAGGGGATAGGGTTATCAGACTCCATCTCAATGGTGAAGGATATGGATGGGGCCAAGATATTAAGGTGAGCATGGAATTCTTCTAATTTTTCCCATCCATGTGGCCAACAAACATTAGTTTCGTCCACATAGTGTTTCCACCATTTTGGTTTGAGGGGAAAGGAGGAGAGGGCAGATTCTTCAAAGTACTCCATGTAGAGGTTAGCAATGATAGGGGTGATGATATGATGAATCAATAAGGATATAGATAACTATTGAGAGGGTGGGGGGTGAATCAGTAGATGGAATAACCGACTAAAATTTTACCAAACTCAAAAAAAATCATAAATCAGTCACTGAACTAACTGGTTCAAACACTGAACTACAAACTGCAATAGCACTGTCAAGTTAACTAGTTGACTAGCATACCAAAACAATAGTATAACAGATCTGAAACTCTTAAACCATTTAACCAATACATCAAACTTATTTACTAACAATGGTAAAAACATTATTCAGATCACTACCGGTCATCTTAACATATCTAAGTGGATTTACCAGTTAAACAAATTAACCATATCAAAATATAACCACAAAAACCATTCACCACTTGACACAATGATTTTTGATGTGGAAACCCAAATGGGAAAAACCATGGTAGGGATGAATACCCACAAATATTATGAACTCTTCTAAAGTTCACCCTGTTAGGAGCCAAGCCTTGTTAGAAGCTTTACAAAAATGTCTTGTTAGAAACACATCCTATTAAGGACCACCCAGTTAAGGGATTGACTATAATGACCTGTTAGAAGCAATACCTTGTTAGGAGTAACCTTGATAGAGGATTTGAAATCCAAGCTAATGGATCACCTAGTTAGAGGATTTAGATAGCACTAAGCCTATTAAAGCTTACTCGGTTAAGGGATTTAACTTTTGTAATTGTTAGAGAACAACAAGGTTTTGCTGATCTGGTAAATAGCACTACTCTACTTGATTAGATCCTTTTCATGCTCCTATCTGCCTTCAAACATACTACAAATACTCCTTCTGGTTCGGCAATCAATCACACTCACACTTAACCAAAATTGCCAACACTACAATAAAACAACTCAGCGACCTTATAAACAAAACAATAGGTCGGTAACAAATCACAAACCTAAGATCTCATAGAGATTACAAACAAATCGGTTCAAACATGATCATTGGATTACATAGCATTCATTGTACATTGTACAAGACAACCTCGACTGCTCCTTGATCACCACTTCATCGAATCCTGTAACTCATCATGCGGTTTCCTCTTCATGCTATGCACTCGCTCATTCCCAAGCTAAAACAATTATCTCTACATGCCAAAACAACTTTGAAACTCATCACTTGCATCATGCATACGTGAAATGATCATCTCCGATCACCATTTGATCATAGATCAACACAACCGATTCACCAAGATCCATCAGTTAGGGTTTGGCACATCAGCATGTAGGGTTACCGGTTGATCGCATTGCTTCTAAAGTAATACCAGTTTCCATCACTTACTCAACTACCTGTTGCAATACAACTTCCATTACCGGTTACAATTGACATCAATGACAACACAATAGTTCATCAATGCAATCTTCATGCAAATGTCAACAAGGGGAGAATAGGGAGCCCATTGATAAACCATCTACTTGCTCATAAATGACCCCTTGGAAGGAGAAAAATGTGGATCCAAGGCAAATCTCAACAAGAGAGGCAAGTTCATCATTAGTCATATGCTTGATGATCTCAATGGCACTAGAAAGAGGGACTCTAGTGAAAAGGGACACCGTGTCAAAGCCCACTAAGAGGTCACAACTCTCCAAATTTTTTTGTTCTTGATAAAGTCAACAAATTTGGTGGATTCTTTGACGGAAGTGTTGGATTTACAAAAACAAAAGGAGTTTGACACACTGCTATCCCGCATCGTGCAAACTTGGAGAGAAGTGTTCCATGGGGTAGCATAAAATAAAAAAATGATGCATCCCACCGTTGGATATTGTTGGTCATTTCCACTACTAGTATAGGTTGTTGTCATTGATGTCAACATATTCCTATGTATTGCTCTGGTGGTTGTAGATTGGGAAGATCTTATTATCTGGTTTTGTTGTTTTGTTTTGGTGATCACTATTTTGCAGAGTTCGGTATTTCCTCTGGTATATTCTGGTGTGATCAGATCTTGTGCTTAGTTTTTGTGATATTTCTTAGGATGGTCTTGTGTATCTTCATTTTAGATGGATCATGATTTTGTGCTCCACAAGTTATCTTTCTTCGTGACAGTTGCCGTTTGGTTGTGTTCTTGAGCTTTCAGATGTTGATCGATGAAGATTTGATAAGTGGTGTTGGTGTAGTTGTTCCTGATGTTTCTAATGTGTTTTCTAGTGTTTCCTAGT
Organism: Cryptomeria japonica; assembly: GCF_030272615.1. Lineage (NCBI taxonomy): Eukaryota > Viridiplantae > Streptophyta > Pinopsida > Cupressales > Cupressaceae > Cryptomeria > Cryptomeria japonica. Next base: position 757,807,965 of record NC_081407.1, on the reverse strand, counting down.
TGTGTCCTATTTGTTTTGATCCTCATTGATCATTGTGTGAGGTTTTGGTGGTTTATATCAACTGGTGATGATTTTTGTGTTATGCGGTTTTCCTGGTGGTGTAGCATGTTGCAGTTGATCTTGGCACAATTTCAGGTGGATTTGAGTGTTTGAGAATTTATTTTAGGACCATTTTATGCTATGTAAATCATTATATTGGTCTGATGGCCGATCTTTGTATCATGTGATGTAATATTGTAATTGAGGGTTGAGGGTTTAGCCAACCTTGTTATCAAGGTTGATGATTTGTATATATAGGTGTTATATTCATGTAATTTAGGTCTAGGGTTGGTGCTCTTTTGTGTTGGTGCTCCTTTGGGTTGGTGCCCATAAACTTATTGTAATTAATTATTTACTTGTGAGGCTAGATTTGAGCAGTAGACTCCAGCAACATTTCTCACTGGGGTTTTTGCCCACCGTGGGTTTTCCTCGCATATTTGGTGTTATATGTTTACCTTGTATGTGTGTTTAAATATGTTTATTATCTCTTCCCGTTGCTTCTTATTTTTTTTTTATTAAAGCTCAGATCCTTTGGATAGTTAAAGTTTTTGATTACCACTGATTCACCCCCCTCTCAATGGTCCATTTGTGTTCATCAGTTTGTCAGTAAAATTTGGATCATATTGTCTGAAGTGGATTGATTTATGGATGTATTTGATTGCTTTATTATCTTATGATGTTATCTCTATGTATTCATGTGTTGGTTTTAGCCCTATGTGCTCCTATGTTGAGTTATTGATTATAATGTTAAATGGATGTAATGATGTTTAGATCTCTGTTATGAGACTTAATGGAATCATATTATATTGTTCATTTGATGATGATCCATATTTCATCTTATCCTTTGATTTGGGATTAAGGAGGCATATTGTCATAAGGGAGAGTGGCTCTCCATGGGAGTTGAGATCCTAAGTGATTTCCAAAACAACCCATGGGAGAGTTGTTCTAATAAGTGATAACCTTAATTAATGAAAATAGGGGTTCTGGGTAGTATTACACATTAAAAAAGATAATGGTGATGCCCCACTCATGGCCTAGAGTACTTTTTTAGGCTCAGGATGAGATTGGGAAGGCCTAGAATGACAAGATCAACTACCTTGTCCACACGAAATGTATGTTGGTTCTGCATGAGTCTTAGATGGGAGCTGAGAGTTGGGAGAGACTACCAAGATAATTTAGGATGGGGTCGGAGTCTATGGAGACTTACTAGGATAACCCATGTTGAGCTATGTGATGACACTCCTCGCTTGTGTGCACTAGTGCCCTACTCTTGAGTTGTAGTTGTTAGTCTCTGGAGTTATCCTTGTTATGTGGTTCATCTTTGTGTACTTTGTTGTTTGTCCTTATCCTATGGAGGTAGGTAGTGATCTTGTTTGCCTTTATCCATTTCTTGTGTGAATGTGGGCCATATGTCTATCTCCTAGCATGGGGGTGGTCCTTTAGGGTTCACATGGTCGGGTGGTAGTTACCTACTTCCATCGGGTGTTTTGGACCTGTTCGTTGCTTGGATTGGCTTGTGGCTTCTCTTGGATATAGTTTACTTTGTAGATTAGAGGTAGATTCATACATTCTTATATTATTACTTTGTTATATATCAAATGTAATTGCAAGTATAATTTGGACACACCTACAAGGCCGATGTTGTAAGCATGATGTAATTATGATGTTATTTAAGTAAAGTGAGGATAGGATTCATGATGGTTAGTTGTAATGATTTTACTATGCATGTATTGACAAATTATGTGTTAGTTATTTATTATTCAGGCATTATAAGAACATTTAGATTTGGGTCCTCAAATGAACCTAGACTTAAGGTTAAATGAGTGCATTTAGTCTTATCATTATGTAATCAAATGGGAATGAATATTTTAGGATATGTTAACTTTCTCATTATTAGTCATCTCATAACGTATGGTTAATTGGTAATTATGTTAGATATAGTTCCTTTCATGTTTTTGTGAGTTGTTTAGTAACAATGTTAATGAACCTTAGAGGATGGTTTGATTTTTATTTCTTTCTACTTGTGCATTTGGGTTTATTAAGGTATACCTTATTGAGCGTTGTATTAGGATTCTCATTAAGATATTTAAAAAATAAAATTTCTCTTCTTAGTTGAGTTAGCTAGGTTAGATCCTCTAGGGTTCCTTGGTGGGGTGTTACATCTAGTATTAGAGCCCAAGTTTCTACACTGATATTTTTGGAACTAATATTACTGTCCATGGTTTTGTTCATTTTTTTCGGTAAAGTGATATTTCTATTAATATTTAATAAAGAATATTACATAATTTTTATTACATCCATCGTGGACTTTGTAAAGGAAAAAACCAGAGACCCACTAGAAAATATCCAACCCTAATCACCATAGCTACCAAAAAACCTCTAAAGCCCCTATTCAGTTAGGGCCAAAAAACTAGCACCATGACAAATCATACCCACCACCTTCTTCCATATTACAGACTCAAAATTGGGCCGTCAACCCATATATCACCAGGCATGAATATTAAACATTCTGACATTTTAGAAAAACCTGAGGAAAACTATAAGCCCTAAACCACCATGACAATTTACAGACTGTACCCCATAGCTTTAACACCATTAGTTGCAAAATTTTACAATGTAATTTCCCTATACATCAAGTCACCTTCCATTTCCCCATGAAAACAGAGAAAAACAAAAGTAGATAAAAAAACATGTTACCGTATTTCATTCATAGAGAGTAAAGGAGATGAACCAACATCTTGCCACCACCCAAGTTGCAAGACCAATTAATGGCCCCGAGCACACCTTCCCCAATGCCAACCCTGTCCATGCCCACCATTTGTGTTCTCGCCACCCACATTTGCCACTAGAACCACCATTCCACCACCCACGACCATCCTATGACACATAAATCTCTTCAGAGAGTTCCACGCCAACACTGCCTCTGTCCGCCTCTCATCTCTATTAAAACCAGTCGGCCAATGCATAAAAGGGACTAGTTCATGGAGGTCCACCATCCTTTGGTCTGCTGGAATAGCCCATTCCAGAATCGAATTCAAAGCCACTAACCACTCAACATCTAGAATTATACACACAACCCATTCCACATTCTCTACGGAGTCACCCAATTCAAGCCCCCACGCCACCACCATAATCACCACATCCATATTTGAGAAAAATCTATGTTTTACTTCCAGAAACACTTCCCCAAACAAAGATATGAATGAGTTCATCATCTTTAACCTTGAACAACTGTTTCATTCTTAATGATGAGACAAGGCCAAAAAAAGCAGCCTGTAGTCTGTTAGTGTACAAAGGGAAATTCGCCTCCATACCTGCCTACCACCTTAGATTGTTGCCAAGAGAAGAAAGAAAAACAATGACACGACACCCATCAAACGTTGATTTATCAACCTTCCCACATGTGCTGTCTCATCACACACTAACTCCCATATCACTTCATCAATGCTTCATAATGAAAATGAGTGCCAATTCACAAATTGTCGAGAGTTGCAGTACAAAAATATTTCACACATACTTCACCAATCTCGTTAAACCCAACCACCCATTTTTACAGAGTGTCAGCCACATCATTTTCTGACCTCCGGACATGACCCACCCTAAAACATTATACTCCTACTAGCTCATCCCTTATTGCTGAAACTAACTTACTCAAATGCCATGCTTGACACTCCCTTGCAATAATCGCATTAACCATTATCAATGAATCACCTTCAATATGGATTTTGGAAAAACCCAATGATTTTGCAAATCAAATTGCCATTAATGTTGCCATTCCCTCCACAATATTATTTGTTCCATCGTCAATTAGTTGCGCCCCAATTGCCAAAATATCCCCCATCCAATCCTGGGCAATAAAACCAATACTTGACAACCCCAGATTGCCCTTTAAAGATCTATCAAAATTTATTTTGACCCATCCCTCCTCCATGGTTTTGTATGTTTTTTTGTTGTGGCAAGTTAGTTATAATGATTTTTGTCTACATGTTTTCTTTCCTGGATGCATGCTTTGAAAAAGGTCATGAAGATCTTGGAATTTATTTGAATGTGCTTGTTGGTGCTGTGTCTTTTGGATTATTGTTGTTCATTGACATGATACCTATATGTCTTTTGTGTATGCCCTTAATGAAAGTAATTTTTGATTTGATTCTACGTGGCCCTGCATTGCTCCTATGATTTCTAGTGTTTTCTTGGAGATAAAAGATAGTATTAGATATATGGATGATCATGTTTATAGAACTACATGAAAATGCATTTACTCCTCCTTATTGATGGTGATATGTATATAAAAGATTATTTGTGTTGTGATATGGTTATGATTAATAACTTTAGTATGTTGAAAGATGAATTGTTTCCCTATGTTTAGGAAAATGTAATGTTTGCATGCCTAATGATAAGTAAGAATTCTATGTGGCATGTATCTTGGTGTTTATAGGATGGACTTTCAGACTTAAGTAAGAATTCTATGTGGCATGTATCTTGGTGTTTATAGGATGGACTTTCAGACTTGATATAAATATTCTCTCTCTCTCTCTCTCTCTCTCTCTCTCTCTCTCTCTCTCTCTCTCTCTCTCTCTCTCTCTCTCTCTCTCTCTCTCTCTCTCTCTCCTTCTCCTCTTTGTCTAAATATATGAATTAATAAGGATACTACTTGGTGGTATAGTTTATATCAATTAGGATCTTTGAGTATTTACTTATGAATATGATTTGATATTTATAAAATAAATGTGTGATTTAAGATGAGTAAATTAGAGGATTGTCTCTTGCATGATTATGTTAGGTTGGTATAATACATGTATAGGATAAATGTTGTTTGAAAAATTATAAGGAAGATGCATTGCAAGTTAATAGTTGTTCTTATTAGAAAAAGGAAATCATTCTTGTATGATCTTGTTGTTTTGAAAAGATGTATGTTATAA